>NC_048586.1:1663750-2012500 GCF_013265735.2 Oncorhynchus mykiss | reverse complement strand
GCTCTGGAATTTGGCAAATAATTAGGGCTCTATTCAAATCAGATTCACTTTAGCCAACATCTGCATAGTAGTTGTTTTAGCAGAACTGTGTTAGAGCTGTCAAATCCACAAGTGGCTCCATGCAGTTTACCTAAAGCGGAGTCACATTAACAGAAATCCTATGTTTACAAGTTTGAACAATGGAATGTGAGATGTAATCTACACCTTGATTGGGATGATAGAAATCCTCATTATTTTGTTGAATGATTTTTCAATGTGGGTCTAATTATTTCTATATAGCCTACACGTTCTTGCTCTGAACTTCTAAAGAAAGTGGGTCCGGTGTGACTTCGTAACAACGCGCAAGAGCAGCTACTCACCAAATTGACGGCTTCAATGCAGTTCCACCACCGACATGCCAAAACATCTGCTATGCGGGTGTCTACTATTGCCGGTTAACGCTTGATCTGATTGAATCTAGGCCTAAGTATTTTCTAAAAGATTCCGCTTTGGGCTGGATGTTTCTATGTGTAGTTTATACATGCATCTCCTTTCAGAACTACTGGCTAAAAAATATATGAAAGTCCTGGATAATCTCTTTAAGTGAGAGAGGGTTCCTAACCCATTTACAGTAAATGGTCACGAAGGGTTTTCCAGTCAAGGTAACCAAAAGACTCCCATCAACTACTGTACTTTCACTTCTTTATCTCTTGTACTCTCTTCTCCTTTTCTGCTCTGATTCAAGACCCAAAACCCTTCAAAACCTTTATCTCGTAAGCTTGTTAAAAGGGAAACAGGGCTCAATGTCACATGGATGTCTGTCTCTATGCTCTGTATCTGTAACTGTAAGACATACACATGATTACAGTAAGACAATTGTACAGTAAAATTGTCACCTTCCTCTTCATCTACTGTTGATACTGCAGGTGCACAGCTTTTATGGTAGTGCAATTTTGAAAATAAAAAAAACTATTTATTTCAACAAATTTTAACATTTTGCCATAAAGAGCACATGTTCAACTTCATAACAAAAGATGTTCCCATCTCAAGAGGTTAAATTAAGAAAAGTGACTATAAAAGTGACAGAGTTGCCTGTAACAGGGTTGACGATTTCAACTGGTTTCAACTGGTACCCCGAGGCCCCAAATGCAGTACTCTGGCCCTGACGACAACCAGCTCACCTTCTTTAACACTATGGTTTGACCAGGCATATTCAATGCTCTTTTGAAGAAGAAAAATTAAGGAATGGTTTGACCATATTAAAACGATAAATATTAATGAAAAGCTAATCACATTAAATACATCCTTATAAGATACTTTCCCAAAGAAACCAATTTCATGATATTTCATGTGTTATTTTTCTGCAGACAGTATAAGTCAGCAGACATATCATACGATTATTGCCACATTTATTTTATCATGTGACTTATTTGGTCTAGTGGTTTGTGCCACTGAGCATGGCACATGCATACCAGAGTTACCAAGGGTTCGAATCCGACCCACTCTCCTTCTGAATCCCAACCTTTCCTGTCTTCTATTGGCGTCCTAGTTCTTAAATAAAACTACAAAATCTGTATGTGTTAATGTTCATCTATTTACTTGTCATGTGCTCTTTTTCAGCAGTACCATTTCACAGGGTAGTTAGAAGCATCATGGGAGTGGATCAGAACTTATCTACAGTAGTGGACCTGAACACATCTAATATAACCATGGAGTACAGCTCAGCCCGCTCAGTGGAACAGGTCCCTACAGAATACCGCATCGCAGGCCTGGTCTTCTACTGTGTCATCTTCACCATTGGCATAGTGGTCAACGTCACCGCATTATGGGTATTTGCCTTGACCACCAAGAGGAGGAACTCCGTCTCGGTCTACATGATCAACGTGGCCATAGTGGATCTCGTCTTTATCATCCTTCTCCCCTTCCGGATGGTTTACTATGGCCAGGACTACTGGCCGTTTGGAGACATCTTCTGTCGGGTCAGCGCGGCTCTGACTGTCTTCTACCCCTGCATGGCCCTGTGGCTCTTCGCCCTGATCAGCACTGACCGCTACGTGGCCATCATCCAGCCCAAACACAGCAAGGAGCTCAAGAACATCCCCAAAGCCCTGGTAGCATGCATCGGGGTGTGGATCATGACCCTGGGTAGCACTGTCCCCTTGCTCTTCCCAGACCACGACCCAGATCGCTCCTCCAACTTCACCACCTGCATCAAGATGCGTGACATCATCCACCTGCGAACGGACAACCCCGTCCACTTCACACGCCTGGCCTTCTTCTTCCTGGTGCCGACCTGTATCATGATTGGTTGCTATGTGGTCATCGTGGATAATCTCGTCCACGGACGGACTTCCAAGCTCAAGCCCAAGGTCAAGCAGAAGTCCATCAGGATCATCATCACGCTCATCGTCCAGGTGCTGGTGTGTTTCGTGCCCTTCCACGTTTGTTTGGTGGTTCTGTTGCTGGATGGTGGTGATGGTTCGAACTACAGCACGTGGGGGGCCTTTACAACATTCCTGATGAACCTGAGTACAGTTCTGGACATTATTCTTTACTACATTGTCTCCAAGCAGTTCCAAGATAGAGTGATCAGTGTGATTCTGTACAGGAACTACCTGCGTAGCGTACGGAGGAAGAGCAGACGCACACACACAGGGAGTGTGAGGTCGCTCAGTAACTTGACCAGCGCCATGATCTAAAGGCGGAAACCAAACTCAACTGTGCAAAAGAAGGTGACCCAGGGACTTAACAGATGCATACCTGGCAGACAGTGGTGGTCGGTGACATTTATTATGAGGGAGGACAATACATTTTTTTATGAGCATGGCCTTATTTCTATTACCGCATATTGGATGATTGTCATTCATATTCCATACACCCAGCTCAATGTAACATCGATAGGTTTCGGCTACTACATGATACTCACATTTCCCTATCAGGAGGTTGGTACAGCCTAGCCCATGAATGAAAGTTTACAACCACAGGTCGAGGGAAAGATTTTAGTTATCAAGGTGGCAGACAGTGACACATTCAATACCGTCTTGCACACTCTTGCCCACATCTAGCTGATCTATGGTGTAATCATTAGTCCTTGCAGGTATGTTTTTCCCCATTTCGTTCCGTTTGCTTCTGTTTAAGAAATGTTTTTCAACAGAATTGGCAGAAGGAATATACCCCTGATCACACGCAAACACAGTTCACTTCACAGCAGCCACATACAAACAGCATAAGCACAACACAACACATCATCTGTCTGTGACCAGGCGAAAAAACCTTCCCAAGCCAAAATGTCATATCATAACCGCTACACACAGCTACATCGTTGTCACCATATTAGCTAACGTCATAGTCAACATAGCTACTACAACTAACATGTTAGTAAACCCTCTACAATCATGCAGTATGGTGTAAAGTCAGCAAACTTGCTTCTCCATTATTTTTAAAGAAATTAATGTGTTCAAAATTGTTAAACTGTTGTCTTTCTTTCTCTTTGAGTTAACTACTCACCACATAGTATGCACTGCAGTGCTAGCTAGTTGTAGCTAATGCTTTTAGTACTAGATTCATTCACTGATTCTTTGATTAGGTGAACAACATGTCAGTTCATGCTGCAAGAGCTCTGATAGGTTGGAGACAGTCCTCCGGAAGTTCATAATTACTGTGTAGGTCTATGGAAGGGGGTGAGAACCATGCGCCTCCTAGGCTTTGTATTGAAGTCAATGTACCCAGAGGAGGACGGAAACTAGCTGTCCTCTGGCTACATGGTGCTACTCCAGAGAGTGCTGTTGAGACTACTGTAGACCTTTGCATCAGCTGTCTGTGACCAGGCGAAAAAACCTTCCCGAGCCAAAATGTCATATCATAACCGCTAACAGTGTTTTCATAAATTATTTGGTGACGTGAATATATTTTGTATAGTTTTATCTAAAAAGGATAACTTTTTAATGTTTCATTTATTTTTATTTTCATGAAATTTGTTGAGGAGGATGGTCCTTCCCTTCCTCCTCTGAGGAGCCTCCACTGCTGGCAGAGTGTTCTAACACTGAGTAAAGTATACAGTTGTGTTCAGGTGTGTTCAGACTGGTGATTCAGTAACTTAGTCACCATTTACATTTGAAATGATGGGTTGGAATTGGGGTTAAGGGTCATGGCGAAAGACTGGGTACAGGCCAGATACATAAACTCACCTGCCAAGGGCTACTCTTCCAAAAATGGAAAGTGATAGCATCCAAATGACTTCACTTGGCATGGTGTGTCAAACCTAACTAAATTGACCCATATGGTAAGGATCTATATGAATAATATAATGATTCGTATATGGGTACACCTGAAACATGTCTTCTAAGAAATAGTCCACATTAATACAAAGGCATAATATAAGAACCATAATTGTTTTACTTACATGTTGTCACATATACAGTGTATGTGAGAAACACAAGAATCATGCATGTTTTGTGCTTTCTTCTAAGAAGTAGGCCATAGATTTACTTATAACATTTCATTACATCCTTGTCTGTGTGTTCGCTGTGGGCTTCATGTTCAACTCATTAAAAAAAACAGATTTGAATCCACACTCACTGTACGGGAGCATTGTTTTACCATAAACATCTCGGAATAGTCAAGACTAATTGAATTACCCTGAGACTACTATACAGCAAATGTACACTTCAAGGTTATTAGAGTAAACTAAAACTGAAACTAAAATACAAACTAATCATGAAAAAAATATGTAATAAAGTGAAATAAAATAATTAACAAACCCCTTTGAAAAAGTAAAACTATACTGGGAATTATGATCCGTTTATGTACAGTATATATGTTTTTCTACATTTTGGGAAAAAATCTAATAGGGTTTTCAAACTTTTATTTCATATGTGGTTTTCAAGCTTCTGAATCTGGCTGGTCACATTGACATTGACTTGTATTTAAAGGTATACTCAGCGAGATGACGTTGCCATGAGTAGCACCACAGATATTGGTCGCATTTCCCTGCGTTGCATAAGTCATCCAATGGTTGCAATAACATGTCGGTAGTGTTACTCTACTCAGATGTTGCTTATGCTTTCCAGATCTTACAACACCTGGATAGGTGTTTTAATTATCAGCAAACCACATCACATGGTACCTTACTGCACAGTTGATGACATGGCACACAACCATTGGTTGACGCACCACCATGATGTGGTTAGCTGATATGTAAAATGACTATCCGGGCATTGTAAGATCTGGCACACATCAGGAACATCTGAGCAGAGGAATGCGCCCATTAAGATGAGCTTGATACTTTGTCCTCAGACAGTCACACAGTATCTATGAGTGTACACGGGTGCACTTCACGCTGCTACAATGTGATAGCTATGGGACCAAAACAGTTGAGAAGTTTAGCCTCGTGCTTCAACGCTCCTGGTTGTTGCAGAAATTGACCCACTACTAGTGTTTACTTCCTGCATCTACGTCATCTGGCTGAGTCTAGCTTTCAACCTAACCTGTGATCTGACCCATCATCACCTTATGCTTTAGTGCTCCACAGTGGCAAGAAGTTACATCCCAAAAAACACTAATGTCACCTAGCCTACCACACAAAGGCAACTTTCTGTCCCCAATACCAAAACAAAAACTGAAACTAAATAAGAACTTGTAAATCATATCTGAAAACGAACAAACTAAACTGAATTTCAAATAAAAATCTTCAATCTTAAAAAATCAAATTCAGTAACACAAAACTATAATAGCCTTGGTACACATCACCTGAGACAGGGAGGTGTCAATCTGGTTATCCTAACCATCTCCATTTCAAATCTAACATGTGCGGAACTACTGAATTTGATCACTGGAAAAGGACAGTAAGAGTGTGTGTATTATACACTATATATACAAACGTATGTGGACACCCCTTCAAATTAATGGATTCGGCTATTTCAGCCACACCCGTTGCTGACAGGTCTATAAAATCAAGCACACAACCATGCAATCTCCATAGACAAACATTGGCAGTAGAATGGCCTTAATGAAGAGCTTAGTGACTTTCAACGTGGCACGGTCATAGGATGCCACATTTCCAACAAGTCAGTTCGTAACATTTCTGCCTTGCTAGAGCTGCCCCGGTCAACTGTAAGTGCTGTTATTTTGAATTGGAAATGTTTAGGAGCAACAACGGCTGAGCTGCAAAGTGGTAGGCCACACAAGCTCACAGAAGAGGACCACCGAGTGCTGAAGGGCGTAGCATATAAAAATCATCTGTCCTCAGTTGCAACACTCACTAACAAGTTCCAAACTGCCTCTGCAAGCAACTTCAGCACAATAACTGTTCTTCAGGAGCTTAATGAAATTGGTTTTCTTGGCCGAGCAGCCGCACACAAGCCTAAAATCACCATCTGCAATGCCAAGTGTCGGCTGGAGTTGTGTTAATCGCACCGCCATTGGACTGGAGCAGTGGAAATGCGTTCTCTGGAGTGATGGATCACGCTTTACCATCACGCAGTCCGATGGACAAATCTGAGTTTGGCGGATGCCAGGTGAACGCTACCTGCCCAAATGCGTTGTGCCAACTGTAAAGTTTGGTGGAGGAGGAATAATGGTCTGGCGGTGTTTTCATGGTTCGGGCTAGGCCTCCTTAGTTCCAGAGAAGGGACATTTTAAAGCTACAGCATACAATGACATTGTAGACGATTCTGTGCTTCCAACTTAGTGGCAACAGTTTGGGGAAGGCCCTTTCCTGTTTCAGCACCCCCGTGAATAAAGCGAGGTCCATACAGAAATAGTTTGTCGAGGTTGGTGTGAAATAATTTTACTGGCCTGCACAGAGTCCTGACGTCAACCCCATCAAACACTATTGGGATGAATTGGAACGCCGACTGAGAGCCAGGCCTAATCGCCCAACATTAGTGCCCGACCTCACTCTTGTGGCTGAATGGAAGCGAAGTACCAACTAGTGGAAAGCCCTCTCAGAAGAGTGGGGGCTGTTATATCATATAATAAGAATGCCCATGATTTTGGAATGAGATGTTCTACGAGCAGGTGTCCACATACCATTGGTCGCATAGTATAGCTTCATAAAGGCTTAACAGGAAAGTCAGCATAAATCGTCTGTCATCTCGAACAGGAAACAGTGGTGGAAGTCAGTAAAAGGTTAGAGGGTCTTTGTTCTTAGGCCTTCGGTTGTGGTGTTGTATCATAGCTACAGTACATTGTTCATAGATTCTTCTGTCATGACAAAACATTATCTTAATCTCCTCAAAGTAACCATTTAAAAATGCTAAACAAAATGGGGGGGCGCTATAATACAGGAAATTACAAGTATTCTCTTCTTTTGAGCTGCTGTTTCATAGCATTTCCAGATAGTGGCAGTGTAAATGTACCACAGAAAATGACAATAGAGCCACATGTCCAGCACAAGGAAAATGTAAGTAATTTCAATAGAAAGAGATGGCAATCCTGTTCAAAGACTGAAATTATCTAACTTGTTCATTCTTTTTTAATCTACAATGGTTAATATCTCATACCAAAAAGGCCATTATTTCAACACACGTGTAGTACAATATGTCCAAACATTGATCTGGCTACAGCTCAATTAATTTGTGTGGAGAAGTCCAAGCATGTCGGGAAGTTTTACGCAACATTTTGGTTGAAAATATGATGTCATGGTCAGATTTTATACCGATTGCAAAATCTAGTTTCAAGCAGATTCTTTGTTGCATCTCCACATGACTGGACACGTTTTTCTTCAATGACCAGACAAATGTTTTAAATTAACTTGAGATACGGAATAGTGGAAGTTAATCAATATATTACTTTACCAGGCATCTATCTTAATGTAGCAAGGAAAATACATTGGTTGTACAGTAAGTTGGTTATTTCAACCAGAAAAAAAAAACAATTTAAACCATAAAATTACATCATTATGACATCCCATGCCAAATTTGGCTCACTGGGAAATAGAACCAAAGATAGACCATTACAAAATACAGGGTAGCCTACAGTGATGAAAATAATGAAACAGAAGAATAGTGTAGGGGGACATTGTACAAAACATTCAGAGATGACATGAACAAAGATACATGCTGTATATGATGCAGATAAGAAAATAAATCACATTTGTTTCTATTTCACATTTCTATTATACTGTATACTGCAGCACATTAAGGGTAGATGGAATGGCTTTTCCATGTGGGTTTATTATACTATGCCCAACTCCTAGACCCATAGCAATGTTGCAGTAAACATTCAAATGTCCATGTTGTTGAATGTCCTTTAAAGGGATAGTTTAACCAAATTAGAAATGTACTTGCTTTTTAATTGATAATATTCAAGTCACGTATTGACCCTGAGAGTCAGTGGCCAATGGCTTACAGGTAGCCGTTGCAGGGTCTATGGTTGAAACGACCTAAGTCAGTAACTTGAGTGTTAACAGCTCATGTCATGAATGTAATGTTAGTCACTGTATGACAGAATATCATTCATCCTGGTGATTATCCTGGGCCCTGTAGTAGCCTATATGAGTACACACAGGTCTCTTTCAGCCTCTAAATGACATGGCAGACCTGAATATCCACAGACCTCATTTGATTTAGCAAGGGGCTGTTTTAATCCCCAGTCACGGATACTGTGAAGCATCATCTCATTAGAACTGGAGTTTGTTCTGTCATTCAACATGATAGCTACGTGACAATCAATGCTAATAGCCTCTTGCTTCATACTCTTTGTGTAGGAAGTCACTCCGCTACTTATCGCTGAATCTGTCTTAAAAGGTGCAATACTTAGAAATCGCTCCGCCATTTCCCAGTTGCTAAAATAGTAATAGTCCGCCTAGTTTCAGGCAATGTATAGTATAGAGAATAATTGCACCATCTAAACCACTGTGAAATATCTTTTCAATAGCCAAAAGTATTGTATTTTCAGCTGTTAGAAGCTGGTCTTCAAAACCGAAAGCAAAAGACGCAAAAACAAAATGTAGGAACGGGAAGCATAGAAACACTTTCAATGAGAATGACAGATCAATAACTCACATTTCTATGTCAATTTAGTTGAGTTGCCAAAAAAGTTACACACAGCATTGCCACTTTAATTTTATATTACACAGCGAATTTTGGGTACTGTAGTTCACCACACTATGATATGTTTATAGGCCACACTAATACAGCCTTTGGTGGTGTTTTAGGTCAACTATATGCAGTTGGGCATCAGATCGCTTGATCATATGATGTGGTTGGCTGCTATGTTAAACACCTATCCAGGCATTGTGAGATCTGGGAAGCATCCTTTAGGATGACTCACTGAAGAGGTTAAAAACGTACAATTTTACTCTTAGAAAACAGGCACAGTTTGGGCTAAACAGTTATATTAGTTACATACTGTGTGTGATGTCTCCAAACTTCCCATATAACAATGTCCAGGAGAAGGTGGAGATTAGTTATGTAGATATTATGTAAACAGTGCAAAATAAGTGTTACATGCAAGCTGTAGTGTTCCAAATTAGTTTTTGAATGACAGTCGCATCCTGTCAAATTAAAATGTTACAGATTTTTAGTGCCCGGGTTGTGCTGCAATTGTAAAATGTAGACCATCATCTGTGGTTGATTGAACGTGCCTGGCGCAATGACATGTCCGTCATTGTAAATAAGAATTTGTTCTTAATTGACTTACCTGAATAAATAAAGTGGGGGGGGAAATGGAACCAATGGAATCCCAGTGAGCAAAACTGGTTGAAAATATGTCATTTAAACTGCAAAACTGGTTGAAAATATGTCATTTAAACTGCAAAACTGGTTGAAAATATGTCATTTAAACTGCAAAACTGACTGAAATTACGACTTTTCAAACAGTTTTGCTAACTGGGATAGTCCTGAAGTGCAAACCCCAACCATCTGGCACTCCAGACAGGCTCAATCAAACACTCAAAGTATTTCAAGAAAATAAATACTTTTTGAACCCAGGTCATAGATCAGTATCTTCTTAGAGATCAAATACGGCAGAAGTGCTTTATAAATTATTTGGTTTGGACTACCACTGATGAAGTAGTAAAGGTATTAAAGCTTGACTAGAGGTCAAAGGTGAAGGTGAAGTACCAGAGGGTCGTCTGTCTGTCCTACATTTTCCACATCAAAGAGAAACTCCCCAACCCCTCGCCTCACCAAACAGCAAAATTACATTTAAAACAATGACGCTTTCTGTCGAGACTCCTGTGATGAATTATCCGGAAGCTTCCCTCTCAGTAATTCCGAATCTTCACAACAAGTGCTTTTGTTGTCGAGAAATTAATGAAAACAAAATTGTCTTTCACTTCGAGCTGATCTAAGAGTGCGACAGCCAGATGCTCGGCTCGAGGAGTAGAAAAACAGTCAGCATTAAACGAAGCTCTGTGAAAATACAATTTTTTTCCCGCCGCTCGTGTGGAAAACAAATCAGGCGCCGGGCGCAGTGGCCATCTGTTTTGTTATTTGATATGTGTGAATACATGTTGTAATGACTTTGTTTGTGAATCGCGCGGCACGGCGGAACACACAAGAGCTCTCAAAGTGCTGGAGTGTTCAAAGCTAATCATATAATTGGACACAATATTCGATGACAAATGGAGACGTGCAGAGTCAGCCAGCTGGGGATGTGAATATGTAATCATTGTAAAATCATATCATTTTGCATATTTGAAGACAGCTTAATAGAGTTTGTGTGTCAGCACACTATCAAGTGATGATCAGAGGCTCCGTTACCGTATTTGTGTTCAAAATATTGCTTCGTTGGACTATCCGTCATGGCGGATTCTGTGTGTGACTCAACATTTTAAATCATTACTGATTTTAGTAGCATTTTACTTGACTTTACTACTGTAGATTTCTGGACATTAGTTAGTCATGTGTATATGCTACTGGGTATCAGTACATGTGGGAATGACCAACATGAAGGTTATCTGAAATAAGAGAACAGTTCGTTGCAGAAACGATGTAGCCTTCACTTTTAGAAAGTAGACAGCGGATAGGGTGAGTTTGTCCTTTACAGTATGAAAGTGCTATGAACATCTGGAAAAGCTAACATTAATCAATTATTATTAATACATCAATTATTACACAAGGGTAAATGAAGCACTAACATTGAATACAGTAAACACGTGAATTCAGTTAAAGTACACTTTGTAGTTATCCAAAATTAGGCAATTTCTCAACAAGATTTGAATTAATGCTTGAGAACACACAGCGCATATTCCCAGCGACGGTTCCAACACACTTACCGTACAGTCAGTGTTGTCATATTGTTCCCATGAAAACCTATGGCAAAATGATGAACCTACAGTAACAAAACACTGCTCTACTCCTACAGTACCAGCCCCAGTCTCTACTGGGTCTGTATCTGTGGCATTAGCCTCAAGCAGCTGCCTGTGTTTACTGCACATCATTTAGCACTTTCTCCTGGGGTACTTTAATACACAGAGCCTCTCCCCTGGTAAAGTTTACAATAGGATGTTGAAAGATACCATATGAAATGACAGGCACATGTGTGGATTAAATGGTGTACTGTACACACATACTGTAACAATGGTAACCCCCTGTGAGGAGCTGTTTAGGACCTTGGCACTGAGAATGGCAATGGTTCTTTTTATCTCAGATTACACCATGGCTGCATAGTACATAAACTAGATATTGCTTTGTTTTCTGATGCAAATCTGCTGCAGTGGGGGAGTGCTCCACCCCCCTCCTCAGATTATGCCAAGTATCTAGATACATGACGCACCTCTGACCTCTCACGGGTGCTTTGACCTGTCAATCACCACCTCTGCCCTACCTCAATCACAGGGTTAGTCGGGACCATTATATAATGTAAGAGGTGAGCCGGCACATGCTGGGTTAAGATTCAGTATAACCTTAAAAAATTTGACAACATCCGGTGAAATGGCAGAGCGCCAAATTCAAATTACACCAAATTAAAGCTTTACTTCTTGTCAATCCAGCCACCGTGTCAGATTTCAAAAAGGTGTCACACCCTGGCCATAGAGAGGCTTTTATTCTCTATTTTGGTTAGGCCAGGGTGTGACTAGGGTGGGCATTCTAGTTTCTTTATTTCTATGTTTTGGCCGGGTATGGTTCTCAATCAGGGACACCCTGATTATCCCTGACACTATCATTGTCTCTGATTGTGAATCATACTTAGGCAGCCTGTTTTTCCACCTTAGTTGTGGGTAGTTGTCTATGTTAGTGGCCTGTATAGCCCTAGTAAGCTTCACGTTCGTTTTGTTGTTTCTTGTTTTGTTGGCGACATTCATAATAAAAATAAATGTACGCTTACCGCGCTGCACCTTGGTCCGGTCATTTCCCTGATGACGTTCGTGACAAAAGGCTTTACGGCGAAAGCAAACCATGCGATTATGTGAGGACAGCACCCCATCAAACAAACACAGACAATCATATTTCATCCCACCAGACGCGACTCAGAAATAACGTTCATGCCTAACCGTTCACGAGTTTCTTCTGTTGGCACTCCAATATGTCCCATAAACATCACAAATGGTCCTTTTGTTCGATTAATTCCGTCGTTATATATCCAAAATGTCAATTTATTTGGAGCACCGGTTCCAACTCGCGCAACATGACTACAAAATATCTATGACTACAAAGTTACCTGTAATCTTTGTCCAAACATTTCAAACAACTTTCCTAATACAACTTTAGGTATTTTTTAACATAAATAATCAATACAATTTAAGACGGGATAAACTGCGTTCAATAGCGGATAAAAACAAGTGGAGTGAGCCCCTAACAAACAGTACACTAGAATCGACCCTCATTCTGAACAGCCCTACTTCTTCATTACACAAAGGAAAAACATCAACCAATGTCTAAAGACTGTTGACATCCAGTGGAAGCGATAGGAACTGCAAGCAAGTGCCTTAGAAATCTAGATCCCCGTAGAAAACCCATTGAAAAGAGAGTGACCTTGAAAAAAAAAAAATCCTGGATGGTTTGTCCTCAGGGTTTCACCTGCCAAATACGTTCTGTTATACTCACAGACATCATTCAAACAGTTTTAGAAACTTCAGAGTGTTTTCTATCCACATCTACTAATAATATGCATATCCTAGCTTCTGGGCCTGAGCAGCAGGCAGTTTACTTTTCATCCAGACGTGAAGATACCGCCCCCTAGCCTAGAGAGGTTTTAAACTTGAGTCCTAGATTCAGTATAACCTTGAATTTGTGTCCATGTCCTGTTTGTCATTGTGCCTCTTACCGGGTACGCAGAGCGATTGTTCCTTAACTAAAGAGGCACCTAGATTTTCTATCAACAGTTGGTGGCGCTCTATTATTCAGAAGGTATTGTTGTTTATCTGTGTTAGCTAGAATTCTGGAATTCAATCAGAGAGCAACGTTAAGGTAGTGTCTTTACTCACAAACTGCTCTCTGCATGCAGATACATACACGTACTGTATGCGCGTGCACCCATACACACACAAGTACACATACGCACATTCTACAAACTGGAAACATCTGTAAAGGGAATATACTTGGTGACAGAGACATGTTTTTACACCAGGGGGGAAAAATAACTACAGTGAGCTACAGTACTAGCACTGATACAGATGGAATTCTCACTTGTGTGAATTCAGAATGTCAGAGCTCACCCAGTAATGCCCCCCTCTACAAGCTCTGTGCTGTAAGTTACATTACAATGGCATTTACTCTCAGTCTCTTACACACCAATATGGTATCTGTTCCTTTGGCAAATGTAACTCCTCAATCTCCATAAAAAAATATATTCTGTTGTAAAGACTTTTCTGCGCTATCATACTGACTACAATTGACCAATTCGTTAGCAATGGGAGAGAGAGAGAGAGAGAGAGAGAGAGAGAGAGAGAGAGAGAGAGAGAGAGAGAGAGATGTAATGGCATTGATTACAGCTGTGTGTCTATTTTAGTAGATTGTGATGAAGCAAGCTGATTCACACACACAGTGAGTCATTGCCCCATTAGAGTGTATGTATAATGTAAGGGGCCTTCCTTTTTCCGCCTCTACTCAGCTAGGAGCCTGGAAAACTTTGGAGCCTCGCTCTTGTCAGGCCCTTCATTGATTATTACAATATTTATTTTAAGTCGCTATAAAGTGGCTTGTTCCTGACAGTGTACAGAGGGGATCGGGTATGTGAATGTTTTTAATTGTATCCTGTGAATTGGGATAGAGGGGATGGAGGCGGGGGGGTAGGGTGACTCCAAACGGACTGTGTCAGGGGAGTTAATATTTAATCTCACATCGCTTTTCTCATTATCCATGGTATCGTGCTGGCGAACGTGGAGGGCTACATTACGAGACGGCTAAAGAGACACGAGTAGAGGCATTGTAATTCCTAAACGCGGCCTCGAATGGGATGCTGTACTGAGAGGAAGACATGAGTAGGAATGTTGTAAAACAGCATTGAACAAATGACAGAGAGAGAGAGAGCTGAGTACAGAGAACCACTTTGACAGCACTGTGTTGCCCTGCTGAGCCGACGGTATACCAGTTAAATATGATTTGATATTCATCTCAGTGTTTGTGTCAGGGTTTGTTAGAACTGAATTATCTTACCGCTTACACTTTGAATTTAACGCATTTGCGCACATTAGAGTTTGGGGCCCCATGTGTTAGTGGCAAGCCCTCCAGTACAGCAGCATGTGTTAGTGGTCCTTCAGTACAGCAGCATGTGTTAGTGGCCCTTCAGTACAGCAGCATGTGTTAGTGGCAAGCCCTTCAGTACAGCAGCATGTGTTAGTGGCAAGCCCTTCAGTACAGCAGCATGTGTTAGTGGCAAGCCCTTCAGTACAGCAGCATGTGTTAGTGGCAAGCCCTCCAGTACAGCAGCATGTGGTGGTGTAAGCATGTGTATGCACGCAGGAGGGTATGCACACAGTATGTGTTTGGGCACGTCATTATGGATGAAAAGCGGCCCAAAATAAACTACCTGTTACTCAGGCCCAGAAGCTAGGATATGCATATAATTGGTAGATTTGGATATAAAACACTCTAAAGTTATACACTCATACTGTTAGAAGTAGCATGTCTGTGAGTATAACAGAACTGATTTGGCAGGCGAAACCCCATGGACAAACCATCCCGAAAAAAAACTATTTTCAGCCTACCACTGTTTTCAATGGCTGTCACTTTTATTATAAGGCAAAATCCTCCCAGATTGCAGTTCCTAGGGCTTCCACTAGATGTCAACAGTCTTTAGAAAGAGTTTCATGCTGGTTTTTGGAAAAATGAGCCAGAAATTGTAGTTATTTTAGGTGGCTCCCATTTTGGCTGTAGTGTTTCCAAGCGGGTGGAAGAGAGAGCCTTCTTTGGTATTTTTCTCCGGATAAGACAATAACGATTCTCCGTCTTAAATTTGATAGTTTATTTACGTATTAAGGCACCTAAGGTTTGGTTAGAAACGTTGTTTGACTTTTTGGAAAAGTTTATTAGTAACGTTTGGGATTCATTTTGTATGAATTTTGATGGAGGGAAACTGGGTGGATTATTGACTGAAGTGCACCAGCTAAACTAAGTTTTTTTGGATATAAAGAAGGACATTATCAAACAAAAGGACCATTTGTGATGTTTATGGGACCTTTTGGAGTGCCAACAGAAAAAGATAATCAAAGTTAAGGCATTTATTATATCGCTATATTTCACCTGCCAGGTTGAAATATGTTTTTCATGCTTTTGTATGCGGGGTGCTGTCCTCAGATAATCGCATGGTGTGCTTTCGCCGTAAATCCTGGATTAACAAGAAGTTAGGCTTTATTTTGATGTATTACACTTGTGACTTTATGAAAGTTATATATTTATAATTCTGTAGTTTGAATTTCGCGCTCTTCAATTTCACCGGACAAGAAGCTAATGCAACTGTCTCTTATGACTGAAATTACCTTCTGGATATCAGATTAATGATTACTCACCTCGAACTGGAGGAAGATTTTTTCTTTAACTCTTTTAGGATAGGGGGCAGCATTTTCACTTTTGGATGAATAGCGTGCCCAGAGTGAACTGCCTCCTACTCTGTCCCAGACGCTAAAATATGCATATAGTTATTAGTATTGGATAGAAAACACTCTGAAGTTTCTAAAACTGTTTGAATGATGTCTGTGAGAAATCAAAACAGGAAGTGAGAAATCTGAGCTTGGTATGTATTCATCACAGTTCCCAATGAAATCCCCTTGAGATATTAATGATGTTGCACTTCCTATTTATTTACTTATTTTTTTATTTCACCTTTATTTAACCATGTAGGCAAGTTGAGAACAAGTTCTCATTTACAATTGCGACCTGGCCAAGATAAAGCAAAGCAGTTCGACACATACAACGACACAGAGTTACACATGGAGTAAAACAAACATACAGTCAATAATACAGTAGAAACAAGTCTATATACGATGTGAGCAAATGACGTGAGATAAGGGAGGTAAAGGCAAAAAGGCCATGGTGGCAAAGTAAATACAATATAGCAAGTAAAACACTGGAATGATAGATTTGCAATGGGAGAATGTGCAAAGTAGAAATAAAAATAATGGGGTGCAAAGGAGCAAAATAAATAAATAAATTGAATACAGTAGGGAAAGAGGTAGTTGTTTGGGCTAAATTATAGGTGGACTATGTACAGGTGCAGTAATCTGTGAGCTGCTCTAACAGTTGGTGCTTAAAGCTAGTGAGGGAGATAAGTGTTTCCAGTTTCAGAGATTTTTGTAGTTTGTTCCAGTCATTGGCAGCAGAGAACTGGAAGGAGAGGCGGCCAAAGAAATAATTGGTTTTGGGGGTGACTAGAGAGATATACCTGCTGGAGCGTGTGCTGCAGGTGGGAGATGCAATGGTGACCAGCGAGCTGAGATAAGGGGGGACTTTACCTAGGAGGGTCTTGTAGATGACATGGAGCCAGTGGGTTTGGCGACGAGTATGAAGCGAGGGCCAGCCAACGAGAGAGTACAGGTCGCAATGGTGGGTAGTATATGGGGCTTTGGTGACAAAACGGATTGCACTGTGATAGACTGCATCCAATTTGTTGAGTAGGGTATTGGAGGCTATTTTGTAAATGACATCGCCAAAGTCGAGGATTGGTAGGATGGTCAGTTTTACAAGGGTATGTTTGGCAGCATGAGTGAAGGATGCTTTGTTGCGAAATAGGAAGCCAATTCTAGATTTAACTTTGGATTGGAGATGTTTGATATGGGTCTGGAAGGAGAGTTTACAGTCTAACCAGACACCTAAGTATTTGTAGTTGTCCACGTATTCTAAGTCAGAGCCGTCCAGAGTAGTAATGTTGGACAGGCGGGTAGGTACAGGTAGCGATCGGTTGAAGAGCATGCATTCAGTTTTACTTGTATTTAAGAGCAATTGGAGGCCACGGCAGGAGAGTTGTATGGCATTGAAGCTTGCCTGGAGGGTTGTTAATTATGGAGGTGATCCCTGCAGAGGGACCGCTCAGCGGAATTTTCAGAGCGCCACCTATAGTGCTTTACTTAGTACTCGTTAAATCTCAAACTTTCATTAAAATACACATGCCAGGTACTGAATTAGAGCTACACTCGTTGTGAATCTAGCCACCAAGTCAGATTTGTAAAATGCTTTTCGGCGAAAGCATGAGAAGCTATTATCTGATAGCATGCACCCCCCAAAATACCAGCACGACACGTAAACAACAGATTTTGCGGTAGCCGGCGCTACCCAAAACGCAGAAATAAAATATAAAACATTCATTACCTTAGACGAGCTTCTTTGTTGGCACTCCTATATGTCCCATAAACATCACAATTGGGTCTTTTTCCCGATTAAATCCGTCATTGTATACCCAAAATGTCATTTGCTGAAGGCCAGTCTGATGCTGCAAAAAGTCCATTTACAAGACGCAACGTCACTTTTTAAAATTACAAAAGTCGCCTATAAACTTTTACAAATCACTTCAAACGACGTTTCTAAACCAACTTTAGGTATTAATAAATGTTAATGATGTATCAAATTGATCACGGGGCGATCTGTATTCGATAGCAGGAAGTCTGGAAAACATCGTCCATTTTTTTCCGTTTCACAACATCCTGTGGTGGGTCAGAGGAAGGGAGGGGTCTATTTGTGTTGCAACCAGGGATAAATGACTCTGATATTGATATTGATAATATTGATATTGCAATGGTGACATCGTGTGGAAGCTGTAGGCGTTTACAGGGGGTTTGCATATATTTTCCCTCGTCTTAAACAAATGATTGAATGGCGGATGAATATTTTGTTTTTGATTTTGGTGAACAGTTTTACCAGGGATTTTTACTCCTAAACACGTTCTGTTATAGCCACAGACCCGATTTAACCAGTTTTAGAAACTTCAGAGTGTTTTCTATCCACACATACTTATCATATGCATATACTATATTCCTGGCATGAGTAGCAGGACTTTGAAATGTTGCGCGATTTTTAACAAAAAGCTGCGAAAATTCGCATCATCCATAACAGGTTTAACACAGTGTCCAAAGAAGGGCCAGAAGTATACAGAATGGTGTCGTCTGCGTAGAGGTGGATCAGAGACTCACCAGCAGCAAGAGCGACCTCATTGATGTATACAGAGAAGAGAGTCGGTCCAAGAATTGAACCGTGTGGCACCCCCATAGAGACTGCCAGAGGTCCGGACAGCAGACCCTCCGATTTGACACACTGAACTCTATCAGAGAAGTAGTTGGTGAACCAGGCGAGGCAATCATTTGAGAAACCAAGGCTGTCGAGTCTGCCGATGAGGATGTGGTGATTGACAGAGTCGAAAGCCTTGGCCAGATCAATGAATGCGGCTGCACAGTAATGTTTCTTATCGATGGCGGTTAAGATATCATTTAGGACCTTGAGCGTGGCTGAGGTGCACCCATGACCAGCTCTGAAACCAGATTGCATAGCAGAGAAGGTATGGTGAGATTCGAAATGGTCGGTAATCTGTTTGTTGACTTGGCTTTCGAAGACCTTAGAAAGGCATGGTAGGATAGATATAGGTCTGTAGCAGTTTGGGTCAAGAGTGTCACCCCCTTTGAAGAGGGGGATGACCGCAGCTGCTTTCCAATCTTTGGGAATCTCAGACGACACGAAAGAGAGGTTGAACAGGCTAGTAATAGGGGTGGCAACAATTTTGGCAGATAATTTTAGAAAGAAAGGGTCCAGATTGTCTAGCCCGGCTGATTTGTAGGGGTCCAGATTTTGCAGCTCATTCAGAACATCAGCTGAGCAGATTTGGGAGAAGGAGAAATGGGGAAGGCTTGGGCGAGTTGTTGTGGGTGGTGCAGTGCTGTTGACCGGGGTAGGAGTAGCCAGGTGGAAAGCATGGCACACCGTAGAAAAATGCTTATTGAAATTCTCAATTATGGTGGATTTATCAGTGTTTCCTATCTTCAGTGCAGTGGGCAGCTGGGAGGAGGTGTTCTTATTATCCATGGACTTTACAGTGTCCCAGAACGTTTTTGAGTTAGTGTTGCAGGAAGCAATTTTCTGCTTGAAAAAGCTAGCCTTGGCTTTTCTAACTGCCTGTGTATAATGGTTTCTAGCTTCCCTGAACAGCTGCATATCACGGGGGCTGTTCGATGCTAATGCAGAACGCCATAGGATGTTTTTGTGTTGGTTAAGGGCAGTCAGGTCTGGGGAGAACCAAGGGCTATATCTGTTCCTGGTTCTAAATTTCTTGAATGGGGCATGTTTATTTAAGATGGTTAGGAAGGAATTTAAAAAAAATATCCAGGCATCCTCTACTGACGGGATGAGATCAATATCCTTCCAGGATACCCTGGCCAGGTCGATTAGAAAGGCCTGCTCGCTGAAGTGTTTCAGGGAGCGTTTTACAGTGATGAGTGGAGGTCGTTTGACCGCTGACCCATTACGGATGCAGGCAATGAGGCAGTGATCGCTGAGATCTTGCTGAAAACAGCAGAGGTGTATTTAGAGGGCAAGTTGGTTAGGATGATATCTATGAGGGTGCCCGTGTTTAAGGCTTTGGGGAGGTACCTGGTAGGTTCATTGATAATTTGTGTGAGGTTGAGGGCATCAAGTTTAGATTGTAGGATGGCTGGGGTGTTAAGCATGTTCCAGTTTAGGTCGCCTAACAGCACAAGCTCTGAAGAAAGATGGGGGGCAATCAGTTCACATATGGTGTCCAGAGCACAGCTGGGGGCAGAGGGTGGTCTATAGCAGGCGGCAACGGTGAGAGACTTGTTTTTAGAGAGGTGGATTTTTAAAAGTAGAAGTTTAAATTGTTTGGGTACAGACCTGGATAGTAGGACAGAACTCTGCAGGCTATCTTTGCAGTAGATTGCAACACCGCCCCCTTTGGCAGTTCTATCTTGTCTGAAAATGTTGTAGTTTGGAATTAAAATGTCTGAATTTTTGGTAGTCTTCCTAAGCCAGGATTCAGAAACAGCTAGAACATCCGGGTTGGCAGAGTGTGCTAAAGCAGTGAATAGAACAAACTTAGGGAGGAGGCTTCTAATGTTAACATGCATGAAACCAAGGCTATTACGGTTACAGAAGTCGTCAAAAGAG
This sequence comes from Oncorhynchus mykiss, assembly GCF_013265735.2. Classification (NCBI taxonomy): domain Eukaryota; kingdom Metazoa; phylum Chordata; class Actinopteri; order Salmoniformes; family Salmonidae; genus Oncorhynchus; species Oncorhynchus mykiss. Next base: position 1,992,032 of record NC_048586.1, on the reverse strand, counting down.
AGCGCCTGGGGAATAGGAGTGGAGCTAGGCACTGCAGGGCCTGGATTCACCTCTACATCGCCAGATGAACAGAGTAGGAGTAGAATAAGGGTGCGGCTAAAAGCAATAAGAATTGGTCGTTTAGAACGTCTGGAACAGAGAGTAAAAGGAGGCTTCTGGGGTCGATAAAATAGCATCAAGGTATAATGTACAGACAAAGGTAAGGTAGGATGTGAATACAGTGGAGGTAAACCTAGGTATTGAGTGATGAAGAGAGAGATATTGTCTCTAGAAACATAATTGAAACCAGGAGATGTCATTGCATGTGTGGGTGGTGGAACTAATAGGTTGGATAAGGTATAATGAGCAGGACTAGAGGCTCTACAGTGAAATAAGCCAATAAACACTAACCAGAACAGCAATGGACAAGGCATATTGACATTAAGGAGAGGCATGCTCAGTCGAGTGATCAAAAGGGTCCAGTGAGTAGAGAGGTTGGTTGGGGGTCACGGTGATTTAGACAGCTAAATCGGTAGCAAGCTAGCATAGGAGCAAGCTAGCATAGGATGGAGGTCTGTTATTAGCCAACTCTTGCGTTCCGTCAGTAGATTAGTGGGTTTCCGTGTGGTAGAGGGGATTAATCCAAATCACACAACAACAACAAAAATAAAAACAATAGATATAGTTATAGAGGCCCAAGAAGAAAAATAAATAAATAAATTAAAATAAAATAAAATAAAAATTGTCCGATTGTCTATTCAGATAGCCGATAAGATAGCCAACGGCTAGCAGGCCGCAGATGGGCGCCCAGGCAACGTTGCGCCGGAGGAGCCAGCCGGACAATTCCCTCGGGTAGACAGCGTTGGCAGTCAAGCCGTGAAGGCCCGGTGGGGCTCCGCGTAGGCAGCAAAACGGGTCCGGATAGGTGACTGCAGCCCAGGAGTGATTGATGGAACTCTTCAGCTGGCTAGCTCCGGAACAATTGATGTTAGCTCCGGAATCGACGAAAGCCGATAGTCACACGGATAGCAGCTAGCTAGCTGCGAGATCCAGGCATGGACGTCCAGAGCCAGCGGCCGAAATCCAGGGACATGGAGAGAAAAATTGGTCCGATATGTTCCGCTCCGAGCCGCGCTGCGCTGCACCGCGCCGTACAAAACTGGCGATAGATTCTAGAGCTTCCCCTAGATGTCAACCGCCTATAGAAACTTCTACTGTGTTGTGGTACTGAATGAGAGCTGAATCTATCAGGCAGTCAGCCATTTTCTGATCACGCGCATTCCTCATGGTATCCACTTGCGTTCCAATGCTCATCAAGACACAAAGGAACTTTATTGAAGCTATATGTTAAAAACATCCTAATGATTGATTCTGTACTTAGTTTGAAATGTTTCTTCGACCTGCAATATAACTTTTTGAAGTTTTTGTCTGACGTAACGCTGACCAGAATGAGCGTTTGGATATGAAACAAGTCAAACGATGTATAGAATCAATATTTAGGATGTTTTTAACATAAAACATCAATAAGTTTCCACCCGGAACGTCGGGAGCGCGTGTCACGAGCCTGAGACACTCCACTGACTCAGACCACTGCCAGACCACTGACTCAAACAAGTCTCATGAGCCCCTCCTTTATAGTAGAATCCTCATTCAAGTTTCTAAAGACGGTTGACATCTAGTGGAAGCCGTAGAATATCGCACTGTGCAGTAGGCCAAGCTTTGAAAAACTACAAACCTCAGATTTCCCACATCCTGGTTGGATTTTTCTCAGGTTTTCGCCTGCCATATGAGTTCTGTTATACTCACAGACATCATTCAAACAGTTTTAGAAACTTCAGAGTGTATTCTATCCAATACTAATATTTATATGCATATATTAGTAACTGAGACTGAGGAGCAGGCTGTTTACTTTGGGCAACTTATTCATACAAGCTACTCAATACTGCCCCCCAGCCATAAGAAGTTAATGAGTCCAATGCGAAGAAAATACTGCTTCCCCGAGACCAGGCCCAAATCCCCATCATTCAAGTGATTCAAAGACGGAAATACAGGGGGTGGAAATCAGGGTGCCTTGTGAGAATTTGTTGGCGAGTGGGTAACCCACCTCTACCATCCATTCCATTGGCCAACCTGCAATCAGTGGAAAATAAACTTGATGATCTCCGTTCGAGATTATCCTATCATAAGGACATTAAAAACTGTAATATCTTATGTTTCACCGAGTTGTGGCTGAACGAAGACACGAATAAGAAACAGGGTTTTCCGTGCATTGAAAGAACAGAACAGCTATGTCTGGTAAGACGAGGAGTGTGTGTCTATTTGACAATAACAGCTGGTGCGCGATGTCTAATATTAAAGAAGTCTCGAGTTATTGCTCGCCTGAGGTAGAGTACCTCATGAGAAGCTGTAGCCCACACTATCTACCAAGAGAGTTTTCATCTATATTATTCGTAACCATCTACTGTATATACCACCACAAACCGATGCTGGCACTAAGACTGCACTCAACCGGCTGTATAAGGCCATAAGCAAACAAGAAAATGCTCATTCAGACGATGCGCTCCGAGTGGCAGGAGACTTTAATGCAGGCAAACTTAAATCCATTTTACACCATTTCTACCAGCATGTCTCATGTGCAACTAGAGGAAAAGAAAACTTTAGATCACCTTTACTCCACACACAGAGATGCGTACAAAGCTCTCCCTCACCCTCCATTTGGCAAATCTGAACATAATTCTATCTTCCTGATTTCTGCTTACAAGCAAAAACTGAAGCTTGTATATGTCACGAACCTCGCCGAAGATGGTGCCTCTTCCTGTTCGGGCAGTGCTCGGCGGTCGTCGTCGCCGGCCTATTAGCTGAAATCGATTCCCTTTCCGTTTGTTTCTGTTTATTGGGTAATTGGGTACACCTGCTTTGTGTTAGTGTTTGTTTGTAGGCTATTTAAGGGCACTTGGCCCGCTGGGTATTTGTGCGGGCTTGTTTTTTGTTACTCTGTTGGATGGTGTTTTTTTCGTGTATGTATTCTCCGGACTATTTTGGTCCTGTTGTTTGGGCTGGTAAATTGTATGCGCCCTGTGTGTTGGCGTGACCGTTTTGATGCGCCAGAGAATAAATTTGACAATCTACTGAACCCTGCTCTCTGCGCCTGATTCCACCCACCACTCCTAGTTAATCGTAACAGTATATCCCAACCAGAAGCCATGGATTACAGGCAACATCCACACCGAGCTTAAGGTTAGAGCTGCCAATTTCAAGGAGTGGGACACTAATCCAGATGCTTATAAGAAATACGGCAATGACAGACGAACCATCAAACAGACAAAGCGTAAATACAGAACTTAGATTGAATCCTATTTCACCAGCTCTGACGCTCGTCGGATGTGGCAGGGCTTGCAAACTACTACAGACTACGAAGGGACACGAGCCTACCAGACGAACTAAATGCCTTTATGCTCGCTTCGAGGCAAGCAGCACCAAGGCATGTATGAGAGCACCAGCTGTTCCGGACGACTGTGTAGTCACGCTCTCCGTAGACGATGTGAGCAACATTAACAAGGCCGCAAGGCCAGATGGATTACCAGGACGTGTACACAGAGCATGCACGGACCAACTGGCAAGTGTCTTCACTGACATTTTCAACCTCTCCCTGACTGAGTCTGTAATAGCTACATGTTTCAAGCACACCCTCATAATCCATGTTCCCAAGAAAGCAAAAGTAACCTGCCTAATTGACTACCGCCCCGTAGCACTCACGTAGTTAGCCATGAAGTGCTTTGAACAGCTGGTCATGACTCACATCAACACCATCATCCCGGAAACCCTAGACCCACTCCAATTCATATACCACCTCAACAGATCTACAGATGACGCAATCTCAAACGACACTCTACACTGCTCTTTCCCACCTGGACAAAGGGAACACTGATGTGAGAATGCTTTTCATTGACTACAACTCAGCGTTCAACACCATAGTGCCCACAAAGCTCATCATTAAGCTAAGTACCCTGGGACTAAACACATCTTTCTGCAACTGGATCCAGGACTTCCAGATGGGCCGCCCCCAGGTGGTAAGGGTAGGCAACAGTACATCTGCCACTCTGATCCTCAACACTGGGGTCTCTCAGGGGTGTGTGCTTAGTCCCCTCCTGTACTCCGTGTTCACCCACGACTGTGTGACCAAGCAAGACTCCAACACCATCATTAAGTTTGCTAAAGACACAAAAGTGGTAGGCCTAATCAGAAAGCGGTAATGTCCCCCCCCCCTCCTCCCCCCTTTGGTTTTACACTGCTCCTACTCGCTGTTTATTATTGATGCATAGTCACTTTACCTCTACCTACACGTACAAATTACCATGACTCGAAGCCACTTCCTGGTTTGATTTTTCTTAGGGTTTCGCCTGCAATATCATTTTGACAGTTTTGGAAACTTTAGAGTGTTTTCTATTCTAATCTGTCAATTATATGCATATTCTAGCATCTGGTCCTGAGAAATAGGCTGTTTACTTTTGGAACGTTAGTTTTCCAAATATAAAAATAGTGCCCCCTAGCTTCAAGAGGTTAAGGCCATCAGAATGTTAAATAGCCATCACTAGCCGGCTTCCACCCAGTTACGTAACCTTCACCTTAGAGGCTGATGCCCTTTTCTATTGTATTTTAGTCAATGCCACTCTGACATTGCTCGATGTAATATTTATATATTTATTTTACTTTTGTATTCTGTATTGTTGTGAATTGTTTTTAGATACTCCTGCACTGTTAGATACTACTGCACTGTTGGAGCTAGGAACCCAAGCATTTCGCTACACCAACAATAACATCTGCTAAATATGTGTCGTGACGTTGTTTTGATTAATGTGATGACTGCTGCTCATCGAATGATTAACGCTTTATAATTACGTGATTAAATTAATCAGGCAACTATTTACTCATTAACCTGGGGCACCATGGGAAAGTTTTATCTTTACTGAGTTTCTATTTCCCAAATGAACTCAAAGAATATCAGAATATCGATTTTACAACAGTCGCTAATTAATCAATTTCTTCTACAGTCTCATTCTGAACGTCGCATAATCCGGGAATCTGCACAAACCTGAATCTCACCAAATAAGTCCGTACCACACCAATTGAGTTATTTATTTACTAACAAGCTAAAATTATAATATAAGATACACTTAAGACAAACACACAGTCTAGGCTATTGATTAGAACTTAGTATGATGTTAAAAAAAATATATTTTTTATTTATTTAGTAAATATTTTCTTAACTCTATTTCTTGAACTGCATTGTTGGTTATTAAGATCTTGCAAGTAAGCATTCCCCGGTAAGGTCTAAACATGTTGTATTCAGCGCATGTGACATATCAACTTTGATTTGATTTGATGTCACATCCTCCCACCCTGAGCTCAATTACATGATTGATACTCAGAGGAAACTTAATCATGTCGCACAGATGTCTTCACTGAGAGAGAGAGACCGAGAGAGAGAATGAAAGAGAGAGAGAGAGTGCATAGGTTCCTCAACAAGATCTCCCTCTTTCGACAATTAAACAAACAAACAAGCAATTGGACACTGTATTGTTTCTCATTCTTTTACAAATGAAGAACGCGGAGGTTTGATGTACAATTGATGATGTGTGGTCAGGGCACACATTTTCATAGAAATACCATGGAATGTCTTGAAATTAAAGCTTTCTTGTCCGTTCACAAAAAACAATCAATAGTACAAAACAATGTGAAATATAACTCAATCACCCTGATCACTGTCTGTGAACACAGGTCTGTATTGCCATGTTTCATTATTTTTTATTGCAAACACGACACAACCAGAGAACACAATCCAAAACAACAATAAATAATAATCTCATTATCATTTGATATCGGTTTCCTCTCAACAAGCATTTTCATTTATTTGTTTACTTTCAATGCATTTTACCACAAACGTTGGGTAAACTGTTGAGCAAAAAAATTTGAAATGGGAGTAAACTGCATTTACCTTCCACTACCCCACTGGCCTCCCTGCCTTGGCTCGAAGCCCATATTTACTCCGCTAAAAGGTAGAGAAACACAACACAAGTGGGAGAACAAAACAAAGTGACAACAAGCAAAGCCTTAGCTCTTGTCTCATTCACATAGAGGTTTAGCCATATGTCGTAGACTAAATAGAGAGATGTGTCCGTGTGTTTGTCTGTGGGGCTGAAAAGATCCACGCTGCTCAGGGTTTGTTTCTTCGTTGAGAGAGCTGTAAAGGCGAATGGAACAGATGGCGGCTGGCCCGCTCTGTCCTGCATTCTCTCACAACAGCCACACTTCCTGTGCGTCCATTAATCTTCTTCCCACTTCTCCTGCAGCAGCACAACTTCATTAAACTAACACAGGAGCGAACAACAAGCAGCCCAATGCAGCTGTCAGAAGCTAAAGAGAGAGCCATCTGTCCATGATAGACGAGACTTGTTTTTGCAATGCATCTGTACTAAATTAGATGGTTTTCAACTTGAACCCAGCCATATAAAAGTGGTAGCTGTCGTAGAGACAAAATAAGTACCAAGTTGTAGAAGATACTGATGGCTTCATAGGCCCAAAATTGAGAAAAATATGTGAATTTCTAACTGGCAGATCCCTAACCTTAAAGGCCCAGTGCAGTCAAAATGGGATTTACCTGTGTTTAATATATATTTCCACACTATGAGTTTGAACACTGGAATATGAGATATAATTAACATCTAAATTAGCATGATAGAAATCCTCATTATTTTAGTTTAATGATTTTTCAATTTGAGCTTCATTATTTCTATATAGCCAACACTTTCTCGTTGTGAACTTCTAACGTGAGTGGGGCGGGTGTGGCATCGTGATAATGATCGCAAGAGCAGCAGCTCACAGCGACACCGCCAAAACATCATCCCTGAGAAGTTATTTGTGTTTCTTTTTGACCATCTTAATTGAAAACAATAACAGTAAGGTACTTCATTTTTACCCAGAAAGGATTTGATATTGATGTAGCCAGGTGGTAAAAGCATTTATATCCACTAGATTTATAAATAAAAATGTGTGTAAGCAGTTATGGGATCGTAAGAGTGAGAACAATTACACTGGAGAGCTGTTGAAATGCCTTGTGGGTCCAACATTAATTTAGATGGGTAAATAACACTTTTTATCTCACTCTTGTACCGGAATATAACATATTTTGCATAATCTACAGTGTATAAGAGTTTGTTTTTGTAAAATGTATGCCAGATGGTCATGTTAGCCTGCTGATACTTGTTCTTGCTAGCTGAATACCAGTGCTCTCAGAACCACATTGTGGAGTTGATGATAACATTATTTGAGTAATTATCAGAATGTCTATTTCATATAAAGCTTCAGGGTGTTGAATTTTGTTTTATTTTTAAGTTGCAGAGCCACTACTGTTTATGCATTTCACTTTGTACTTATTGTACTCAGATAGTAATAAAAACAAACAGATTTATTTCACTTGATTTTATTTAAACTGAAATGTACTCTATGGTAACTTCACCTTGCAGTGACTTCCCTCCTACATTATTTTAAATTTAAGCCTCGACAGAATAAACAACCCCAAATCAGTTTGTGTAAGTACCAGAAGTGGGGTTCTGATAGCTTTGTTAGGGTAGTTAGGGTAGCTTTGTTAGGGTAGTTAGGGTAGCTTTGTTAGGGTAGTTAGGGTAGCTTTGTTAGGGTAGTTAGGGTAGCTTTGTTAGGGTAGTTAGGGTAGCTTTGTTTGGGTAGTGAAGTGCATAATTACGGTAGTGGTGAGGAGTGCTACAGGGCCAGAGATATCTGACAAGAGACGGTGCGGGGGGGGGGGGGGGGGGGGGGGTCTGAAAACGGGCAATGAGGCCTGCCTGGGGTTGCTGTGGAACTTCATTAACCACTGTAGCTCATCACAGACCATCGCAAACCCTCACAGACAACCCTCTGCCATCATCTCTATCCATCCAGCAACTTTCAGAGACTGTTTCTACAGTTTATTGTTGAACTGAGTTTAAGTACAAACATTTCACAATGCCAGTTCCAGCATGTTATGGTGACGCCTCCTCTGGTGGTGAGGGTAACCCTGCAGTTGACAGTCACAGATTACAGAGCTAAATAGGAAACATATGACGAAGCAATGGCAACTATTGCCGATCTGGGTAATGGGTCAATAAGGTCATGTGTACAGTGTTTTCGGAAAGTATTCAGACCCCTGAATTTTTCCACATTTGGTTACGTTACAGCCTTATTCTCAAATGGATTAAATAAAAAAAATATATCTACACACAATACCCCAAAATTAAAAAGCGAAAACAGGTTTTAGAATTTTTTGAAAGTGTTTTAAAAATAGTATTCAGACCATTTGCTGTGAGACTTGGAATTGAGCTCAAGTGCATCCTGTTTCCATTGATCATCCTTGAGATGTTTCTACAACTTGATTGGAGTCCACCTGTAAATTAAATTGATTGGACATGATTTGAAAAGGTACACACCTGTCTATAAGGTGCCACAGTTGACAGTGCACGACAGAGCAAAAACCAAGCCACGAGGTCGAAGGAATTGTCCGTAGAGCTCCGAGACAAGATTGTATCAAGGCACAGATCTGGGAAAGGGTACCAAAACATTTCTGGAGCATTGAAGGTCCCCAAGAACACAGTGGCCTCAATCATTTTTTAATGAAAGAAGTTTGGAACCACCAAGACACTTCGTAGAGCTGGCCACCCGGCCAAACTGAGCAATCGGGGGAGAAGGGGCTTGGTCAGGGGAATTGACCAAGAACCCGAATGTTACTCTGACAGAGCTGCAGAGTTCCTCTGTGGAGATGGAAAAACCTTCCAGATGGACAACCATCTCTGCAGCACTCCACCATTCAGGCGTTTATGGTAGCGTGGCCAGGCGGAAGCCACTCCTCAGTAATTGGTACGACAGCCTGCTTGGACTTTGCCAAGAGGCACCAAAAGGACGCTGACCATGAGAAACAAGATTCTCTGGTCCGATGAAACCAAGATTGAACTCTTTGGCCTGAATGCCAATCGTTACGTCTGGAAGAAACCTGGCACCATCACTATGGTGAAGCATGGTGGTGGCAGCATCATGCTGTGGGGATGTTTTTCAGTGGCAGGACCGGGAGACTAGTCAGGATCGAGGCAAAGATGAAGTACAGAGAGATCCTTGATGAAAACCTGCTCCAGAGCGCTCAGAAACTCAGACTGGGGCGAAGGTTCACCTTCCAACAGGACAACAACCCTAAGCACACAGCCAAGACAACGTCGGAGTGGCTTCTGGACAAGTCTCTGAATGTCATTGAGTGGCCCAGCCAGAGCCCAGACTTGAACCCAATCTAACATCTCTGGAGAGACCTGAAAAAAGTTGTGCAGCGACTCTCCCCATCCAACCTGACAGAGCTTGAGAGGATCTGCAGAGATACAGTGCCTTGCGAAAGTATTCGGCCCCCTTGAACTTTGTGACCTTTTGCCACATTTCAGGCTTCAAACATAAAGATATAAAACTGTATTTTTTTGTGAAGAATCAACAACAAGTGGGACACAATCATGAAGTGGAACGACATTTATTGGATATTTCAAACTTTTTTAACAAATCAAAAACTGAAAAATTGGGCGTGCAAAATTATTCAGCCCCCTTAAGTTAATACTTCGTAGCGCCACCTTTTGCTGCGATTACAGCTGTAAGTCGCTTGGGGTATGTCTCTATCAGTTTTGCACATCGAGAGACTGAAATTCTTTCCATTCCTCCTTGCAAAACAGCTCGAGCTCAGTGAGGTTGGATGGAGAGCATTTGTGAACAGCAGTTTTCAGTTCTTTCCACAGATTCTCGATTGGATTCAGGTCTGGACTTTGACTTGGCCATTCTAACACCTGGATATGTTTATTTTTGAACCATTCCATTGTAGATTTTGCTTTATGTTTTGGATCATTGTCTTGTTGGAAGACAAATCTCCGTCCCAGTCTCAGGTCTTTTGCAGACTCCATCAGGTTTTCTTCCAGAATGGTCCTGTATTTGGCTCCATCCATCTTCCCATCAATTTTAACCATCTTCCCTGTCCCTGCTGAAGAAAAGCAGGCCCAAACCATGATGCTGCCACCACCATGTTTGACAGTGGGGATGGTGTGTTCAGCTGTGTTGCTTTTACGCCAAACATAACGTTTTGCATTGTTGCCAAAAAGTTCAATTTTGGTTTCATCTGACCAGAGCACCTTCTTCCACATGTTTGGTGTGTCTCCCAGGTGGCTTGTGGCAAACTTTAAACAACACTTTTTATGGATATCTTTAAGAAATGGCTTTATTCTTGCCACTCTTCCATAAAGGCCAGATTTGTGCAATATATGACTGATTGTTGTCCTATGGACAGAGTCTCCCACCTCAGCTGTAGATCTCTGCAGTTCATCCAGAGTGATCATGGGCCTCTTGGCTGCATCTCTGATCAGTCTTCTCCTTGTATGAGCTGAAAGTTTAGAGGGACGGCCAGGTCTTGGTAGATTTGCAGTGGTCTGATACTCCTTCCATTTCAATATTATCGCTTGCACAGTGCTTCTTGGGATGTTTAAAGCTTGGGAAATATTTTTGTATCCAAATCCGGCTTTAAACTTCTTCACAACAGTATCTCGGACCTGCCCGGTGTGTTCCTTGTTCTTCATGATGCTCTCTGCGCTTTTAACGGACCTCTGAGACTATCACAGTGCAGGTGCATTTATACGGAGACTTGATTACACACAGGTGGATTGTATTTATCATCATTAGTCATTTAGGTCAACACTGGATCATTCAGAGATCCTCACTGAACTTCTGGAGAGAGTTTGCTGCACTGAAAGTAAAGGGGATGAATAATTTTGCACGCCCAATCTTTCTGTTTTTGATTTGTTAAAAAAGTTTGAAATATCCAATAAATGTCGTTCCACTTCATGATTGTGTCCCACTTGTTGTTGATTCTTCACAAAAAAATACCGTTTTATATCTTTATGTTTGAAGCCTGAAATGTGGCAAAAGGTTGCAAAGTTCAAGGGGGCCGAATACTTTCGCAAGGCACTGTAAATGGGAGAAAATCCCCAAATACAGGTGTGCCAAGCTTGTAGCGTCATACCCAAGAAGACTCGAGGCTGTAATCACTGCCAAAGGTGCTTCAACCATGTATTTTCCACCATAATTTGCAAATAAATTCATAAAAAATCCTACAATGTGATTTTCTGGATTTTTTTTTCTAACTTTGTCTGTCATAGTTGAAGTGTACCTATGATGAAAATTATGCAGGCCTCTCTCATCTTTTTAAGCGGGAGAACTTGCACAATTGGTGGCTGACTAAATACTTTTTTGCCACACTGTATACATTTGCAAAAATGTCTAAAAACCTGTTTTTGTTTTGTCATTGTGGGGCATTGTTTTTAGATTGATGGGGAGGGAAAACGATTTAATACATGTTAGAATAAGGATGTAATGTAACAAAATGTGGAAAAAGTCAAGGGGTCTGAATACTTTCCAAATGCACTGCATTACCGTTGAAACCACTTGGTTGTTGCTCGGAGCCTGGAGAATATAAACATCACTCGAGATGGAATTGATTGACTGACTTTAAAAAACAATGAATCCCTTTGAAAACGGCCTATGTGACATTGATATGAGTCAAAAACAGTTATTCTAATGTCAGCATTGACCACAAAGTGTAAATAGGATAATTTTGGTCATAAAGTCAGAACATCCGTCAGTCACAACGGGTAAATGAAGGTTGGGTTTTGATTTGACAATATGCATTTTCCCACTAACATGGGGTTAACAGCTGTGGTGATTGCTCTCCATCCAATAGCATAGACAGTGAGACAGACCTGCCCATCAGCCAGACTTTAATCTAAGACAACACGTCGCACATTTTTTTACGTGAGAAATACAGCACCAAAAACGTTAGTTAGATGTACTATTGAAGTCGGAAGTTTACGTTAACCTTAGCCAAATACATTTAAACTCAGTTTTTCACAATTCCTGACATTTAATCATAGTAGAAATTCCCTGTTTTAGGTCAGTTAGGATCACCACTTTATTTTAAGAATGTGAAATGTCAGAATAATAGTAGAAAGAATGATTTATTTCAGCTTTAATTTCTTTCATCACATTCCCAGTGGGTCAGACGTTTACGTACAGACAATCAATTCGTATTTGGTAGCATTGCCTTTACATTGTTTAACTTGGGTCAAACGTTTTGGGTAGCCTTCCACAAGCTTCCTACAATAAGTTGGGGGAATTTTGGAATGGAATGGTTGGAATGGTGTTCTTCGCTTGCAAGCCTCCCCCTTTTTCCTCCAAATATAACGATGGTCATTATGGCCAAACAGTTCTATTTTTGTTTCATCAGACTAGAGGACATTTCTCCAAAAAGTACGATCTTTGCCCCCATGTGCAGTTGCAAACCGTAGTCTGGCATTTTTATTGCGGTTTTGGAGCAGTGGCTTCTTCCTTGCTGAGCAGCCTTTCAGGTTATGTCGATATAGGACTCGTTTTACTGTGAATATAGATACTTTTGTACCGGTTTCCTCCAACATCTCCACAAGGTCCTTTGCTGTTGTTCTGGGATTGATTTGCACTTTTCGCACCAAAGTATGTTCATCTCTAGGAGACAGAATGCGTCTCCTTCCTGAGCGGTATGACAGCTGTGTGGTCCCATGGTGTTTGTACTTGCGTACTATTGTTTGTACAGATGAACATGATACCTTCAGGCATTTGGAAATTGCTCACAAGGATGAACCAGACTTGTGGAGGTCGACAATTTATTTTCTGAGGTCTTGGCTGATTTCTTTTGATTTTCCCATGATGTCAAGCAAAGCGGCACTGAGTTTAAAGGTAGGCCTTGAAATACATCCACAGGTACACCTCCATTTGACTCAAATGATGTTTGAGAATGTTTGAGATGTCTGGAATTTCACCAGCTGTTTAAAGACACAGTCAACTTAGTGTATGTAAACTTCTGACCCACTGGAATTGTGATACAGTGAATTATAAGTGAAATAATCTGTAAACAATTGTTGGAAAAATTACTTGTGTCATGCACAAAGTAGATGTCCTAACTGACTTGCCAAAACTATAGTTTGTTAACATGAAATCTGTGGAGTGGTTGAAAAACGAATATGTATGTACAGTATATGTAAATATGTATGTGTATGTAAACTTCTGACTTCAACTGCATGTCCTTAGCAGTCAGTGGCTAAATTGAAAAATCAGGTAACACTTTATTTGGATGCTCTACAAACTATCAGTAACATTTCAACTAACTATTTACTAACACTAACACAAGCTCTAATCCTAGCCTTAACCCTTACCCTAACCCTTATCCTAACCCTTATTCTAAACTTAATCCTAACCCTAAATGTAACCTTAGGAAGCAGTTGCTTATCAACAGATAGTTTGCTGATAGTATGACCATCTGTAGAGTATCAAAATAAAGTTTGCCCAAAAACCAATTCCAATTTAAACTATTAGAGTAAAGAACTAAAGGAGCCACAGATAAAAAAAAGGCCCTCCTCCTAGATCCCCTTTAATTGGAAAGCCATTTCTTCAGGGTATTCTAATGGTTCTGAGTGAAGATTGTAAAATAAAGTTGATGAGTTGAGGGAAGGTTAATAGCCTGTGTGTGTGTGTGTGTGTGTGTGTGTGTGTGTGTGTGTGTGTGTGTGTGTGTGTGTGTGTGTGTGTGTGTGTGTGTGTGTTGTTTTTCTTTTTCTATTACCACTCAGTCTCCAGTCGTTCCTTCTCCCTTGTGACAAATTAAGAATGATCTTTAGGGTCCTGTGCACACCGGGCTCACCCATATGTCCCTCCTTGTTTAAAACAATTTTGGGCCAAATGAACTGCTCCACTCAGTCCCAGTGTTTAATCTACACCAATGTGTAATATAACAGTGTAATATTGTTGTATGGTGGTATTATACATTTTGTATTGTAGATACGTAGTGGTGTAATAATGTTATATGATGACCTGTTTTATATTTTGTATTATGTGTAATGTAAGTGCCTTAATGTGTTTCGACCCCAGGAAGAGTAGTAATAAATACAAATTACTGGGTCGTTCTCTTTGATATTTTAAGAAGAATTTGTTCATCAATATTCAATTTTAAAGCCTGTTATATTAAATGAAGTGCCCTTTAATATAGACCACATGGACCACAATTCAATAAATCAGATTTAATATAGACCACATGGATCACAATTCAATAAATCAGATTTAATATAGACCACATGGACCACAATTCAATAAATCAGATTTAATATAGACCACATGGACCACAATTCAATAAATCAGATTTAATATAGACCACATGGACCACAATTCAATAAATCAGATTTAATATAGACCACATGGACCACAATTCAATAAATCAGATTTTTTTTATAATGAATGCTTGCTAAAGTGCCAAAATTCCACATTTTGACATGTCCCTCCGTCAACACTGTGTCACTTCTAGTAATATTTTTAACCCACTTAATCAAAAAATGTCACAAAGTTTCCCCATCTTTGCTTTGAGAAAGTAATTTCTGAACAGTATTATTTATTCAATGTGAGGAGTGAATGATTTACATCGGTCCCTCATTTTAAGGTAAACCCTGTTACGTTCAATTAACTTTTTTTTAATATGGTGAAACTATTATTTTTGACAATTTTCTGGTGTTTTGTGGTGGAAAACTGAGTGGATCGAGCTTAACAAGTCAACCCTGTTTACCCATAGATAGAGAGGCTAGAAAGGTTTTAACAATTGCATTTTTCTGTGATGCTTACATTCAATTGCTTCCATTCCATCGTCACAGGGGGATTCATGGCTAATTGAATTTAACCCTGTTACTTTATTTGGTACTTAATAGGCACTTACTATAGTAATTGTTTTATTTAACGTTGAGATGGAAAAAGTGTTTTTTATGAAGTTAAACATGTGCTCTTGTTGACAGAATGTAAAAATGAGGTGAAATCAATTGTTTTTATTTAACCCCTTATTTTTGGCACAAAACAGTCTCCAAATATACTCCCAGAAATGTTTTCAACTGGTAATGGGAGACCTAAAGACGAGTCTTGTGAAGCCAGTGGGTGTCCTATAACTAATCGTTTTGTAGCCCAAACTGTTCAGATGAAGTTGGCAGGTCGGCTGTACCAACTTCAGACGAGTCCCAAGACGCTTGTGGGAGTTGTAGAGCAAGAGCCCCACACACCCCAGCCACAAGTTGTTCTCTCCCTTACTGGCGGGGAGACAGTATCGGAGCATGAAGTCACCATCGTGTGGGGGTCACCACCGTGTTCGTGAGAGTCTCATCTTTCCATAAAGAGGTCACAATAGTTTGTAGTCCAAACAGCTCGGACACTACAGACCGATTTTAGGGATGCGTCATGGTCTGACAAACATTGCATCTAGTGCAAAAAACTAGCTCAAACCTCTCTGGGATTTGTGGGACTGTAGCGTCCCACCTCGCCAACAGCCAGTGAAAGTGCAGGGCGCCACTTCAAAACAACAAAAATCTCATAACTAAAATTCCTCAAGCATACAAGTATTTTACACCATTTTAAAGATAAACTTCTCATTAATCCAGCCACAGTGTCTGATTTCAAAAAGGATTTACAGCGAAAGCACCACAAACGATTATGTTAGGTCACCACCAAGCCACAGAAAAACACAGCCATTTTCCAGCCAAAGAGAGGAGTCACAAAAAAGCACAAATAGAGATAAAATGAATCACTAACCTTTGATGATCTTCATCAGATGACACTCATAGGACTTCATGTTACATGTGTGTTTTGTTCGATAAAGTGCATATTTGTATCAAAAAATCTTATTTTACATTGGCGCCTTATGTTCAGTAGTTCTAAAACATGCAATGATTTTGCAGAGAGCCACATCAATTTACAGAAATACTCATCCTAAATATTGATGAAAATACAAGTGTTATACATGGAATTAGAGTTATACTTCTCCTTAATGCAACCGCTGTGTCAGATTTCACAAAAACTTTACGGAAAAAGCAAACCATGCAATAATCTGAGTACAGCGTTCAGACAACAAAGCAGCCAAAAAGATATCCGTCATATTGTGTAGTCAAAATTAGTCAGAAATAGCATTATAAATATTCACTTACCTTTGATGATCTTCATCAGAATGCACTCCCAGGAATCCCAGTTCAACAATAAATGTTTGATTTGTTCGATAAAGTTCATAATTTATGTCCAAATAGCTTCTTTTGTTAGGGCGTTTGTTAAAACAAATCCAAACGCCCGTTCAACGTCGCGCCGAACGTCGGACGAAAAGTTCAGAAAGTTCCGTTACAGCCCGTAGAAACTTGTCAAACTAAGTATAGAATCAATCTTTAGGATGTTTTTATCATAAATGTTCAATAATGTTCCAACCGGAGAATTCCTATGCCTGTAGAAAAGCAATGGAACGAGAGCTAACTCTCTCGTGACCGCGCGTCAGAGCCTATGGCACTCTGCCAGACACCTGGCTCAATCCCCTCTCATTCCTCCACTTCACAGTAGAAGCCTCAAACAACGTTCTTTTTTTTGTGTTTTTTTTGTGCATTTTACCCCTTTTTCTACCCAATTTCATGGTATCCAATTGTTTTTATTAGCTACTGTCTTGTCTCATCGCTACAACTCCCGTACAGGCTCGGGAGAGATTAAGGTTGAAAGTTATGCGTTCTCCGATACACAACTCAACTGCTTCTTAACACAGCGCGCATCCAACCCGGAAGCCAGTCGCACCAATGCGTCGGAGGAAACACCGTGCACCTGGCAACCTTGGTTAGTGCGCACTGCGCTCAGCCCGCCACAAGAGTCACTGGTGCGCGACGAGACAAGGACATCCCTACCGGCCAAGCCCTCCCTAACCCGGACGACGCTAGGCCAATTGTGCGTCGTCCCACGGACCTCCCGGTCGCGGCCGGTTGCGCGAACCCAGAGTCTCTGATGTCACAGCTGGCGCTGCAGTACAGCGCCCTTAACCACAGCGCTACCCGGGAGGCCAAACAATGTTCTAAAGACTGTTGACATCTAGTGGAAGCCTTAGGAAGCGCAATATGACCCCATTTACACTGTATGACAAAGAGTTGAAAAACTACAAACCTCAGATTTCCCACTTCCTGGTTGGATTTTTCTCAGGTTTTCGCCTGCCATGTGAGTTCTGTTATACTCACAGACATCATTCAAACAGTTTTAGAAACCAGAGTGTTTTCTTTCCAATACCACTAATGATATGCATATATTAGCATCTGGGACAGAGTAGCAGGCAGTTTACTCTGGGCACCTTATTCATCCAAGCTACTCAATACTGCCCCCCTGTCACCAAGAAGTTAATCTGAAGGATATGTTATTTTTATTTTTGTTGTGCTGATTAGATTTCTGCAGGGGAGGGCCTTCTGAGTGGTGCAGCGGTCTAAGGCACTACAGACCCATGTTCGATCCCAGGCTGTGTCACAACCGGGAGTCACTGGTTAGGGGAGGGTTTGGGATGCTTTACTTGGTTCATCGTGCTCTAACAACTGACACATTGGTGCAGCTTGCTTCCGGGTTAAGCAGGTGGGTGTTAAGGAGAAAAAAGGGGTGAAAAACCAAAAAAAATGTATAATAATAATACCAACAAATAAAATATTGCAGGGGCGTGGACATCGACTCTAGGGTTAACATGTTACATCAATGAGGGAACAAAGCTTTCACCTGACATGTCTATGTCGAGGAAAGAGCAGGTGTTCTTAATGTTTTCTATACTCAGTGTACAGTACATATGTCATCATTATTACAGCACAGAGACACATCTCCTTCACAATGTTATCCCACTCCTCTTCAATTGCTGTGCGAAGTTGCTGGATATTGGTGGGAGCTGGAACGCGCTGTCGTACACGTCAATCTAGAGCATCCCAAACATGCTCAATTGGTGACATTTCTAGTGAGTATGCAGGCCATGAAGAACTGGAAAATGTTAAGCTTCCAGGAATTGTGTACAGATCCTTGCAACATGGGGCAGTGCATTATAATGCTGAAACATGAGGTGATGAGGATCTCGGTATCTCTGTGAATTTAAATTGCCATTGATAAAATGCAATTGTGATCATTGTCCGTAGCTTATGCCTGTTCATACCATAACCCCACAGCCACCATAGAGCACTCGGTTCACAGCATTGACATCAGCAAACCACTCGCCCACACAACGCCGTACATGTGGTCTGTGGTTATGAGGCCGGTTGGACGTACTGCCAAATTCTCAAAAAATTCTCAAATTCTCAAAATAAGACATTGGAGGTGGCTTATGGTAGAGACATAAACATTCAATTCCCTTGCAACAGCTCTGGTGGACATTAATGCAATCAGCATGCCAATTGCGCGCTCACTCAAAACTTCAGATATTTGTGGCATTGTGAGGTGTTACAAAACTGCACATTTTAGATTGTCCTTTTATTTTCCCCAGCATTTCTGGGATATTTTATTTCAGCTCATGTAACATGGGACCAACACTTTACATGTTGCGTTTATATTTTTGTTCAATTTATCATGTCATCTGCAATTACATAAACACCATCAATGTCACCAAAACTCTCTGAGTTATCTGCTGAAATACATCGCTGGCACTTTTATGCCAAAGGGTAAGCGATTAAGCCGGGTACCTCACCAATGAGGTATTGAATGTGCAGAGATCAGCTGAATCCTCATCTAGCTTGATTTGCCAATACCTCTCCTCATCTGGTATAGTGAAGATCTTCTTGCCTGCTTGTTTGTATTGCCCATCCTCAGAGGTGGGAATAGAGAAGTGTTGGCGCTGCATGGCCTTGTTCAGGTCCTTAGGATCCAAACACACCCTTGGAGAGACATTTTTATTTTCTGTTATGACTTGGCTGCAACTTTTCTGTTATGACTTGGCTTGCAACTGTTTCAACTTTTCTGATGAGGTCAAGCTGCACACAGGCCACTCTGCCTAGTGGCAGTGTGTCAAATGCATCTGTAACATAGAACTGTAGATGGGCTTGTTCTTGCAATGTCATGACGCCCTTTGGTTTGATGCCCCCATAGGCTATGAGTACAGTCTCTGTCTCTTTCACTTTGAATTGCTTGGGCAACTTGTTTGCTATTGGTTGTGGAAGCACATTCGTTTCAGCTCCTGTGTCGAACTTAAAGTTGACCATCTGTCCCCCTATACGCAAGTTTGTGGTATCTTTTTTGCATGCTTGTGTCACTGCACCTATAAACAAGATGCCCACTTTCTTGACCTCTGTTTCAATAGGTGCAATATCTGTCCCTAACCTACACACAGCTGCAAAGGGATTTCTCTTGCCACGTCTTTACACTCAACATTGAATGCGGGACACCTCTTTGGTTTGTGAGCTTTTACACATTTGTCAATACCTGCCCGTTCATTGAACTGTGCCAAAAACTGTGTGGTGAACTGTGTGGTGAACACTTTCATCCCCTCAGGCAATTTCTTGTTTTCGGGTCAGCATATGGGATCTCCATCATGTTGTATATCTCCAACGCGTCATCACCGATGCAGTGTAGCAAAGCAGCTATCTTCCTATCCTCTGGCTTGTTATTTAGCCCACTGGCAAAGTAGTACAGGTTCAGTCTTTGTTCCCATTTCTGTCAAATTTCCAGTCAACTCCCAATCACGGCCAGTTGTGATACAGCCCGGGATTGAACCGGGGTCTGTAGTGACACCTTTAGCACTGAAATGCAGTGCTTTAGACCGCTGCACCACTCAGGAGCTCTAGATGGCACAGTAGAATGAACTTGACAATGGAGACTAAAGTACTGTTAATTTTAGCGTTATATCTAAAGCATGGTAAATATTAACACGGTGCACACAGGCACACTTCAAACTGCAAGACAGCTCATTAGCATATCCACTCCATACTCCATAGTTCCTTGGCTAAAATTCAAAAGAAGTGCTTTACAGAGGCATTTCTGCTGAAGCAACTTGTTGACAGAGTTGTCAAGACGTCAGAGAGCCAATTGTCATTTTGAAAAGGCAAGGCGGGTTGGTTCCAAATATCACAAAAGGATACCATGCCTTGACTGAAAGGAGAGAGAGAGAGGGGAGAGCGAGAGAGAGAGAGAGAGTGATAAAACCCTGAAATGCATTTCTCAGGAGAAAGAGCCCAGCGCTTTGCTCCATTTCCGCTGGAGAAGTGGCGAGTTAAAAGGTGGCCCCAATGCAAATGAAATGCAATTTCACGCCACATTATCCCTCCCCTGTTCACTTTCCTGGCTTTCATTCTGAATGTCTAAGCGCAGACCATAGTCCCATAGTCTTCGTCTTTGGCTCTATGGCCCTTCACGTTCACAGCTTGCAAAATGTTAATTTAGGTAATGTGGCCTGGCCCTTGTCAGATCATTCTGTTTTGTAGTTTCCCTAACATGTAATGGTCTATCTGATTAGATGACATTAGCGAGTGTTTTCTGGTCCGATCAAGCTGCACCACCATTCTACTTTGGAGACTAAAACAAGTCAAAATGAACATCGAGTAACGCTCTGGTAAGATGATCCACAGCTGGAAAAACTTCACATCGGACGACAGACAGTACCAGTCAAATGTTTAGACACACCTGCTCATTCTAGGGTTTTTCTTTATTTTGTACTATTTTCTACATTGTAGAATAATAGTGAAGACATCAAACATATGAAACATAACATATATGAAATCATATAGTAATCAAAAAAGTGTTAAACAAATCAAAATATATTTTATATGTGAGATTCTTCAAAGTAGCAGCCCTTTGCTTTGATGACAGCTTTGCACACTCTTGGCATTCTCTCAACAAGCTTCATGAGGTAGTCACCTGGAATGCATTTCAATTAACAGGTGTGCCTTGTTAAAAGTTAAATAGTGGAATTTCTTTCCTTCTTAATGTGTTTGAGCCAATCAGTTGTGTTGTGACAAGGTAGGGTTGGTATACAGAAGATAGCACAATTTGGTAAAAGACCAAGTCCATATTATGGCAAGAACAGCTCAAATTATCAAAGAGAAATGACAGTCCATCATTACTTTAAGACAGGTCAGTCAAGGTCAGTCAATCCGGAAAAAAATGCAGTCGCAAAGCCCATCAAGCGCTAAGATGAAACTGTCTCTCATGAGGACCGCCACAGGAAAGGAAGACGCAGAGTTATCTCTGCTGCAGAGGATAAGTTCATTAGAGTTACCAGCACTCAGAAATGGCAGCCTAAATAAATCTAACTTTATTTGCCACATGTGCCAAATATAAAAACAAGTGTAGACCTTACCGTGAAATGCTTACTTAAAAGCCCTTAACCAACAGCGCAGTTCAAGAACAGTTAAGAAAATATTTACCAAATAAACTAAAGTAAAAAATAATGATAGGTAACACAATAACATAAAAATAACCAGACTACATACATACCGAGTCAGTGTGTGGGGGTACAGGTTAGAGGTAATTTGTACATATACCGTGGGGAGAACAAGTATTTGATACATTGCCGATTTTGAAGGTTTTCCTACTTACAAAGCATGTAGAGGTCTGTAATTTTTATCATAGGTACACTACAACTGTGAGAGACGGAATCTAAAACAAAAATCCAGAAAATCACATTGTATGATTTTTAAGTAATTCATTTGCATTTTATTGCATGACATAAGTATTTGATCACCTACCAACCAGTAAGAATTCCAGCTCTCACAGACCTGTTAGTTTTTCTTTAAGAAGCCCTCCTGTTCTCCACTCATTACCTGTATTAACTGCACCTGTTTGAACTCGTCACCTGTATAAAATACACCTGTCCACACACTCAATCAAACAGACTCCAACCTCTTCACAATGGCCAAGACCAGAGAGCTGTGTAAGGACATCAGGGATACAATTTTAGACCTGCACAAGGCTGGGATGGGCTACAGGACAATAGGCAAGCAGCTTGGTGAGAAGGCATCAACTGTTGGCGCAATTATTAGAAAATGGAAGAAGTTCAAGATCTCAAGATCTCACCTCGTGGGGCATCAATGATCATGAGGAAGGTGAGGGATCAGCCCAGAACTACACGGCAGGACCTGGTCAATGACCTGAAGAGAGCTGGGACCACAGTCTCAAAGAAAACCATTAGTAACACACTACACCGTCATGGATTAAAATCCTGCAGCACACGCAAGGTCCCCCTGCTCAAGCCAGCGCATGTCCAGGCCCATCTGAAGTTTGCCAATGACCATCTGGATGATCCAGAGGAGGAATGGGAGAAGGTAATGTGGTCTGATGAGACAAAAATAGAGCTTTTTGGTCTAAACTCCACTCGCCGTGTTTGGAGGAAGAAGAAGGATGAGTACAACCCCAAGAACACCATCCCAACCGTGAAGCATGGAGGTGGAAACATCATTCTTTGGGGATGCTTTTCTGCAAAGGGGACAGGACGACTGCACCGCATTGAGGGCAGGATAGATGGGGCCATGTATTGAGAGATCTTGGCCAACAACCTCCTTCCCTCAGGAAGAGCATTGAAGATGGGTCGTGGCTGGGTCTTCCAGCATGACAACGACCCGAAACACATAGCCAGGGCAACTAAGGAGTGGCTCCGTAAGAAGCATCTCAAGGTCCTGGAGTGGCCTAGCCAATAAAAAGTATTTGGAGGGAGCTGAAAGTCAGTTTTGCCCAGCGACAGCCCCGAAACCTGAAGGATCTGGAGAAGGTCTGTATGGAGGAGTGGGCCAAAATCCCTGCTGCAGTGTGTGCAAACCTGGTCAAGAACTATGGGAAACGTATGATCTCTGTAATTGCAAACAAAGGTTTCTGTACCAAATATTAGGTTCTTCTTTTCTGATGTATCAAATACTTATGTCATGCAATAAAATGCAAATTAATCATACAATGTGATTTTCTGGATTTTTACAGACCTCTATATGCTTTGTAAGTAGGAAAACCTGCAAAATCGGTAGTGTATCAAATACATGTTCTCCCCACTGTAGGTAGGGGTGAAGTGACCATGCATACGTAGATAATAAACAGCGAGTAGCAGCAGTGTACAAAACAAGTGGAGGGTGGGAGGTCAATGTAATAGTCCGGTGGCCATTTGACTAATTGTTCAGTAGTCTTATTGCTTGGGGGTAGAAGCTGTTTAGGAGCCTATTGGTCCTAGACTTGGCGCTTTTCTGTGCTACTTGCCGTGCGGTAGCAGAGACAACAGTCTATGACTTGGGCTTTCCTCTGACACAGCCTATTATATAGATCCTGGATTGAAGGAAGCTTGGCTCCAGTGATTTACTAAGCCATACGAACTTAAGTTCAGATGCCGAGCAGTTGCCATACCAGGTGGTGATGCAACCGGTCAGGATGCTCTCGATGGTGCAGCTGTCAAACGTTTGGAGGATCTGTGTACCCATTCCAAATCTTTTCAGTCTTCGGAAGGTCGTGCCCTCTTTACGACTGTCTTGGTGTATTTGGACCATGATAGATCATTGGTGATGTGGACACCAAGGAACTTGAAACTCTCGACCCACTCCACTACAGCCCTGTCGATGTTAATGGGGGCCTGTTCAGCCAAGCTATTCCTGTCGTCCACGATCAGCTCCTTTGTCTTGCTCACATTGAGGGAGAGGTTGTTGTCCTGGCACCACACTGCCAAGTCTCTGACCTCCTCCCTATAGGCCGGATCATCATTGTCAGTGATCAGGACTACCACTGCTGTGTCGTTAGCAAACTTAATGATGGTGTTGGAGTCGTGTTTCGCCATGCAGTCGTGGGTGAACAAGGAGTACAGGAGGGGACTGAGTACACACCCCTGAGGGGCCCGAGTACACACCCCTGAGGGGCCCCAGTGTTGAGGATCAGCGTGGCAGATGTGTTGTTGAATACCCTTACCACCTGAGGGTGGCCCGTCAGGAAGTCCTGGATCCAGTTGCAGAGGGAGGTGTTTAGTCCCAAGGTCCTTAGCTTGGTGTTGAGCTTCGTGAGCTCTATGGTGTTGAACGCTGAGCTGTAGTCAAAGAACAGCATTCTCACATAGGTGTTCAATTTTGTCCAGGTGAGAAAGAGCAGTGTGGAATGCGAATGAGAATGCGTCATCTGTGGATCTCTTGGGGCAGTATGCAAATTGGAGTGGGTCTAGGGTATTCGGGAGGATGTTGATCAAGTAACAGACACATTTCAACATTACCTGTTCAGAGAACACTGCGTGAATCAGGCGTTCATGGTCGAATTTCTGCAAAGAAACCACTTCTAAAGAACACCAATAATAAGAAGAGACTTGCTTGTGCCAAGAAACACGAAGAAACACGAGCAATTTACATTAGACCGATGGAAATCTGTCCTTTGGTCTGATGAGTTCAAATTTGACATTTTTGGTTGCAACTGCCTTGTCTTTGTGAACAAATGAACAAATGATCTCCGAATGGGTGGGTCACACCATGAACCATGGAGGAGGAGTTGTTATGGTTTGGGGATGCTTTGCTGGTGACAGTGTCAGTGATTAATTTAGAATTCAAGGCACGCTTAACCAGCATGGCTACCACAACATTCTGCAGCAATACGCCATCCCATCTGCTTTGTGCTTAGTGGGACTATCATTTGTTTTTCATTAGGAAATGACCCAACACACCTCCAGACTGTGTAAGGGCTATGTGACCAAGAAGGAGAGTGATGGAGTGCTGCATCAGATGAGCTGGCATCCACAATCACCCGATCTCAAACGAATTGAGATGGTTTGTAATGAGTTGGACCACAGAGTGAATGAAAAGCAGCCAACAAGTGCTCAGAATACAGTTGAAGTCAGAAGTTTACATACACTTAGGTTGGAGTCATTAAAATTCGTTTTCAACCACTCCACACATTTCTTCTTAACAACTATAGTTTTAGCAAGTCAGTTAGGGCATCTACTTTGTGTAATTTTTCCAATAATTGTTTACAGACAGATTATTTCACTTATAATTCACTGTATCACAATTCCAGTGGGTCAGAAGTTTACATACACTAAGTTGACTGTGCCTTTAACTTTTTGGTGACAGAGGGCAGTATTTTCACGTCCGTATGAAATGCATGCCCACATTTAACTGCCTGCTACTCATCCCAGAAGATAAGATATGCGTATTATTAGTAGATTTGGAAGTTTCTAAAACTGTTTGAATCATGTCTGTGAGTATAACAGAACTTATGTAGCAGGTGAAACCCAGAGGAAGCACCATTCCGATTTTTGTTGGTTTCATTGGGAATCCAAATTTGTAAGGGACCTTCTTGCAGTTCCTACCACTTCCACTGGATGTCACCAGTCTTTAGAAATTGGTTGAAGTTTTTTCCTTTGTGTAAGTTCAAAACGAGGGTCACGTGACCAGAAAGGTAGCGTCAGTTTGTTTTCTTCCTGTATTGAACACACTTTAAAAAATACCTAAAGTTGTATTACAAAAGTAGTTTGAAATGTTTTGGCAAAGTTTACAGGTAAATTTTGAGATATTTTGTAGTCACGTTGCACAAGTTGGAATCAGTATTTTTCTGGATCAAATGCGCCAAATAAATGGACATTTTGGATATATATGGACAGAAATAATCGAACAACAGGACCATTTGTGATGTTTATGGGACATATTGGAGTGCCAACAGAAGATGCTCGTCAAAGGTAAGGCATGATTTATATTTTTATTTCTGCGTTTTGTGTCGCGCCTGCAGGGTTGAAATATGCTTCTCTCTCTTTGTTTACAGAGGTGCTATCCTCAGATAATAGCATCGTTTGCTTTCGCCGAAAAGCCTTTTTGAAATCTGACATGTTGGCTGGATTCACAACACATGAAGCTTTAATTTGGTATCTTACATGTGTGATTTCATGAAAGTTTGATTTTTATAGTAATTTATTTGAATTTGGCGCTCTGCATTTTCTCTGGCTTTTGGCCAGGTGGGACGCTAGTCCCACATATTCCAGAGAGGTTAAACAACAATGAGGTTTGACTCATTAAAGCTTGTTTTTCAAACACTCCACACATTTCTTGTTAACCAGTTGAGTCTATGGGGGCGCTATTTCATTATTGGATAAAAAACGTTCCCGTTTTAAGCGCAATATTTTGTCACGAAAAGATGCTCGACTATGCAAATTATTGACAGTTTTGGAAAGAAAACACTCTGAAGTTTCAGAATCTGCAAAGATATTGTCTGTGAGTGCCCCAGAACTCATTCTACAGGCGAAACCAAGATTAAACGTCAAACAGGAAATGAGCAGAATTTCTGAAGCTCTGTTTTCTAATGTCTCCTTATATGGCTGTGAATGCGACAGGAATAAGCTTAGACCTTCTGCCGTTCCCCCAAGATGTCGGCAGCATTGTGACGTATTTGTAGGCATATCATTGGAAGATTGACCATAAGAGACTACATTTTCCAAGTGTCCGCCTGGAGTCCTGCGTCGAAATTGGTGCGCAACGCCAGGTGCACGTATTTTTCCATTTGATAGAGAGGAGAAACCAGGCTTCCACGAACAATATATCATCGAAGAGATATGTGAAAAACACCTTGAGGATTGATTCTAAACAACGTTTGCCATGTTTTCAGTCGATATTATGGAGTTAATTTGGAAAAAAGTTCGCGTTTTGAGGACTGAATTTTCGGGTTTTTTTGGTAGCCAAATGTGATGTACACAACGGAGCTATTTCTAATACACAAATAATCTTTTTGGAAAAACTGAGCATTTGCTATCTAACTGAGTCTCCTCATTGAAAACATCTGAAGTTCTTCAAAGGTAAATTATTTTATTTGAAGGCTTTTCTTGTTTTTTGTTGAAATGTTGCCTGCTGGATGCTAACGCTAATGCTAAATGCTACGCTAGCTAGCTACTGTTACACAAATGATTGTTTTCCTATGGTTGAGAAGCATATTTTGAAAATCTGAGTTGACATTGTTGTTTACAAAAGGCTAAGCTTGAGAGATGGCATATTTATTTCATTTCATTTGCGATTTTCATGAATAGTTAACGTTGCGTTATGGTAATGAGCTTGAGTCTGTATTCACGCTCCCGGATCCGGGATGGCTAAGTGCTAGAGGTTAACAAACTATAGTTTTGGAAAGTCGGTTAGGACATCTACTTCGTGCATGACACAAGTAATTTTTACAACAATTGTTTACCGACAGATAATTTCACTTTTAACTCACTGTATCACAATTCCAGTGGGTCAGAAGTTTACATACACTAAATTGACTGTGCCTTTGACTGTGCCTTTAAACAGTGTGGAAAAAAACATAAAATTATGTCATGGCTTTAGAAGCTTCTGATATGCTAATTGACATAATTTGAGTCAATTGGAGGTGTACCTGTGGATGTATTTCAAGGCCTACCTTCAAACTCAGTGCCTCTTTGCTTGACATCATTGGAAAATCAAAAGAAATCAGCCAAGACCTCAGAAAATAAATTGTAGACCTTCACAAGTCTGGTTCATCGTTGGGAGAAATTTTCAAACGCCTGAAGGTACCACTTTCATCTGTACAAACTTTCATCTGTACCAAGTATTAACACCATGGGACCACACAGACATCATACCACTCAGGAAGGAGACGCATTCTGTCTCCTAGAGATGAGCTTACTTTGGTGCAAAAAGTGCAAATCAATCCCAGAACAACAGCAAAGGACTTTGTGAAGATGCTGTAGGAAACGGGTACAAAAGTGTCTATATCCACTGTAAAACGAGTCCTATATCGACATAACCTGAAAGGCCCATCAGCAAGGAAGAAGCCATTGCCATTGCCGAAGAAGAAGCCATTGCCAAAACCGCCATAAAAACCTATGGTTTGATTATAAATGTTGTTTGACTTGTTTGGAAAAGTTTATTGGTAACGTTTGGGATTCATTTTGTATGCATTTTGATGGAGGGAAACTGGGTGGATTATTGACTGAAGCGCGCCAGCTAAACTGAGTTTTTATGGATAAAAAGAAGGACATTATCGAACAAAAGGACCATTTGTGATGTAACTGGGACCTTTTGGAGTGCCAACAGAAGAAGATCACCAAAGGCATTTATTATATCGTTATTTCTGACTTTCGTGTCACACCTGTCAGGTTGAAATATGTTTTTCATGCTTTTGTACGCGGGGCTCTGTCCTCAGTTAATCGCATGGTGTGATTTAGCTGTAAAGCATTTTAAAAATCTGACACAGCAGAACAAGAAGTTAACAGATTAACAAGAAGTTAAGCTTTATTTTGATGTATTACACTTGTGAATTTATGAAAGTTTAATATTTATAATTCTGTAGTTTGAATTTCATGCTCTGCAATTTCACCGGATGTTGTCCAGGTGGAATGGTACCGTCCCACCTGCCTATAATAAGTTAAATGTCAGGACTAGTGAAAAACTGAGTTTAAATGTATTTGGCTAAGGTGTACTGTATGTAAACTTACAACTTCAACTGTATGTGGGAACTCCTTCAAGACTGTTGGAAAAGGATTCCAGGTGAATCTGGTTGAGAGAATGGCAAGTGTGCAGAGCTGCCATCAAGGCAAATGGTGGCTACTATGAAGAATCTAAAATCTAAAATATATTTAGATTTGTTTACCAAGTTTTTGGTTACTACATGATTCCTTATGTGTTTTTCATAGTTTTGTTGTCTTCACTATTATTCTACAAATAGTAAAAAATAAAGAAAAACCCTTGAATGAGTAGCTGTGTCCAAACTTTTGTCTGGTACTGTATTCTTCCTCAAACCTTCAGAGTTTTCAAGCTCTGAAGGAGAATTACTGCCTTGGAGTCTCACTGAAAACTTAATTTATGCTTGATCCAAAATGTGGTAGAGAGGAGACGCAATTGCGGAGCCTCCAGAGGCTCGCGGAGGCCAAATAGAGCTACATATGGCGATGCCGTGCGTCTCCCACATTTTTGAACAATGCGGTAGTATCAGCATAGCACCTTATAGCTCAGCGTTGACATGATTGGTTGACGGTAGGTGGTGGCGATACATCCTGTATAATCACAAACTCACTTCCTTGACAACTTATTGGACAGTAAACATGGAGGCTATCAGAACAAGTTCATATATAAAAAACATCTTTATGATACCTTGTTATAGGTATTTCAAAGACACAAAATGTGTTTGAACTCCTGGAAAGAGATTGGGTATAGATGCGATAAAGAGGTCAATGGAATGCAGACCGTGGAAATAGAAGGATGCTGGATTGCCACATGTTCAACAAATCGATATTTGTCAAATCTGCCATTATCTATACAAGCATTATACTCAGATTTCCACCTCAACATAAAGTTAAATACAAATATATAACAATAGCCTAAATGTAGGCCAATTTTGCTGACAGGCAATAGGGAAATTCGGGATGGAGATGCAGGTGGGAAAATGGTACAATCTTCACTGAGCTCCTATGTCAAGCACTGAAAAACAGACTCCCAACATCTCAGAAGAGGTAAGATTGTGTCTTTTTGTTTATCCTGTTGCTTGTAAATAGCTGGATGGCGATATATACATGATTATTTGATATGTTGGGGGGTTGGCTATATAGATAAGCCCTGAATCATTACGAGTGGTGTGGTGCAGTCCAAGTTATTGGATGCGTATGACAGCTCCACGAAGCGCAAGAATCATGAATGCTTCACGACTTCTGTGGATGCTGCATCTCAGTAAATGCTGTATAGCCACTGCAGATGTGGATTGACCATGCAGAGCCTTTTGCAATCATCATTAGTTAGCGATGCAGGTGAGCACAAAACAACATCAAATTGAGGGGTGTTAACTTAGCAAAGAGAACAGACAGACAGTGACAGGACCATGCAGAATACACTGGATGATGTGTGTATGGACACATCTCCATGGCAAGCCAAGCAAATACACCACACAGCTCGTATACTAACGCAGCCCCTGTTTTGGATATGCAGCCAGCGTGCATAATGAACCTACTTGATGTAACTACCGCAGTACAGTACAACACAATGAATTATATTTAAAGTATTCGTGCATTATGGTCATATTTTTACTGAATTGAATTCATTACAAAATGTGCACTGATATGAAACATCTAGCTTCAGGGGCCCTTTGCTCAGTTGCCAGTGCATCAAATCGAGAAATAAACAGCATTTCTGACTAATAGATGAGAACAAGCCACATTTCACAAAGTCAGCGAAAATGAGTGAGGACGATGGCTACGTCTCAGTGACACACTATTCACCATAAAGTTTAGTGCATTAGTGCCCTACATGCAGAATAAATAAACTATTCACCATAAAGGGCCCTTCTGTCATGCCCTGGCCATAGAGAGGCTTTTATTCTCTATTTTGGTTAGGCCAGGGTGTGACTAGGGTGGGCATTCTATGTTCCTTTTTATATGTTTTTGTATTTCTTTGTTTTTGGCCGGGTATGGTTCTCTATCAGGGACAGCTGTAAATCGTTGTCTCTGATTGAGAACCATACTTAGGTATCTCTTGCTCACATGGGTTTTGTGGGTAGTTGTTTTCTGTTGAGTGTTTTTATCTGCACCAGACAGAACTGTTTCGGTTTCGTTCGTTCACTTACCACGCTGCACCTTGGTTCTCACCTTCTTCCACCAACGGCCGTTACACCTACATGCCGAATAAATCAACTATTCACCATAAGGCCATGACGTAGTGCCCTACATGCCGAATAAATCAACTATTCACAATAAAGGGCAAGACGTAGTGCCCTACCTACAGAATAAATAAACTATTCACAATAAAGGGCAAGACGTAGTGCCCTACCTACAGAATAAAACAACTATTCACCAGAAAGGGCAAGACTTAGTGCCCTACCTACAGAATAAATAAACTATTCACAATAAAGGGCAAGACGTAGTGCCCTA
This sequence comes from Oncorhynchus mykiss, assembly GCF_013265735.2. Lineage (NCBI taxonomy): Eukaryota > Metazoa > Chordata > Actinopteri > Salmoniformes > Salmonidae > Oncorhynchus > Oncorhynchus mykiss. The sequence goes on along the minus strand of NC_048586.1, from coordinate 1,961,320 downwards.
CCTACAGAATAAAACAACTATTCACCATAAAGGGCAAGACGTAGTGCCCTACCTACAGAATAAAACAACTATTCACCATAAAGGGCAAGACTTAGTTCCCTACCTACAGAATAAAACAACTATTCACCATAAAGGGCAAGACTTAGTGCCCTACCTACAGAATAAATCAACTATTCACCATAAGGCCATGACGTAGTGCCCTACATGCCGAATAAATCAACTATTCACAATAAAGGGCAAGACGTAGTGCCCTACCTACAGAATAAAACAACTATTCACCATAAAGGGCAAGACGTAGTGCCCTACCTACAGAATAAATAAACTATTCACAATAAAGGGCAAGACGTAGTGCCCTACATGCCGAATAAATCAACTATTCACAATAAAGGGCAAGAAGTAGTGCCCTACATGCCGAACAAATCTACTATTCACCATAAAGGGCAAGACTTCGGAGGTGAGGGCCCTCGGAGTGTGGTGTCAGGAAAATAACCTAACACTCAACGTCAACAAAACTAAGGAGATGATTGTGGACTTCAGGAAACAGCAGAGGGAACACCCCCCTATCCACATCGATGGAACAACAGTCCTCGGCGTACATATCACAGACAAACTGAATTGGTCCACCCACACAGACAGCATCGTGAAGAAGGCGCAGCAGCGCCTCTTCAACCTCAGGAGGCTGAAGAAATTCGGCTTGTCACCAAAAGCACTCACAAACTTCTACAGCTGCACAATCGAGAGCATCCTGTCGGGCTGTATCACCGCCTTGTACGGCAACTGCTCCACCCACAACCGTAAGGCTCTCCAGAGGGTAGTGAGGTCTGCACAACGCATCACCGGGGGGCAAACTACCTGCCCTCCAGGACACCTACACCACCCGATGTCACAGGAAGGCCACAAAGATCATCAAGGACAACAACCACCCGAGCCACTGCCTGTTCACCCCACTATCATCCAGAAGGCGAGGTCAGTACAGCTGCATCAAAGCTGGGACCGAGAGACTGAAAAACAGCTTCTATCTCAAGGCCATCAGACTGTTAAACAGCCACCACTAACATTGAGTGGCTGCTGCCAACACACTGACTCAACTCCAATTTAATAATGGGAATTGATGGGAATTGATGTATAATATATCACTAGCCACTTTAAACAATGCTACTTAATATGTTTACATACCCTACATTACTCATCTCATATGTATACGTATATACTGTACTCTATATCATCTACTGCATCTTTATGTAATACATGTATCACTAGCCACTTTAAACTATGCCACTTTGTTTACATACTCATCTCATATGTATATACTGTACTCGATACCATCTACTGCATCTTGCCTATGCCGCTCTGTACCATCACTCATTCATATATCTTTATGTACATATTCTTTATCCCTTTACACTTGTGTGTATAAGGTAGTAGTTTTGGAATTGTTAGCTAGATTACTCGTTGGTTATTACTGCATTGTCGGAACTAGAAGCACAAGCATTTTGCTACACTCGCATTAACATCTGCTAACCATGTGTCAAATAAAATGTGATTTGAGTTCCCTACCTACAGAATAAAACAACTATTCACCAGAAAGGGCAAGACTTAGTGCCATACCTACAGAATAAAACAACTATTCACCATGAAGGGCAAGACTTAGTTCCCTACCTACAGAATAAAACAACTATTCACCATAAAGGGCAAGACTTAGTGCCCTACCTACAGAATAAAACAACTATTCACCATGAAGGGCAAGACTGAGTTCCTTACCTATAGAATAAAACAACTATTCACCATGAAGGGCAAGACTGAGTTCCTTACCTACAGAATAAAACAACTATTCACCATGAAGGGCAAGACTTAGTTCCCTACCTACAGAATAAAACAACTATTCACCATAAAGGGCAAGACTTAGTGCCCTACCTACAGAATAAAACAACTATTCACCATGAAGGGCAAGACTTAGTTCCCTACCTACAGAATAAAACAACTATTCACCAGAAAGGGCAAGACTTAGTGCCCTACCTACAGAATAAATAAACTATTCACCATAAAGGGCAAGACTTAGTTCCCCACCTACAGAATAAAACAACTATTCACCATAAAGGGCAAGACTTAGTGCCCTACCTACAGAATAAAACAACTATTCACCAGAAAGGGCAAGACTTAGTTCCCTACCTACAGAATAAATAAACTATTCACCAGAAAGGGCAAGACTTAGTTCCCTACCTACAGAATAAAACAACTATTCACCATAAAGGGCAAGACTTAGTTCCCTACCTACAGAATAAATAAACTATTCACCAGAAAGGGCAAGACTTAGTGCCCTACCTACAGAATAAATAAACTATTCACCATAAAGGGCAAGACTTAGTGCCCTACCTACAGAATAAAACAACTATTCACCATAAAGGGCAAGACTTAGTGCCCTACCTACAGAATAAATAAACTATTCACAATAAAGGGCAAGACTTAGTGCCCTACCTACAGAATAAATAAACTATTCACCATAAAGGGCAAGACGTAGTTCCCTACCTATAGAATAAATAAACTATTCACCATAAAGGGCAATACTTAGTGCCCTACCACCAGAAAGGACAAGACTTAGTGCCCTACCTACAGAATAAATAAACTATTCACCAGAAAGGGCAAGACTTAGTGCCCTACCTACAGAATAAATAAACTATTCACCATAAAGGGCAAGACTTAGTGCCCTACCTACAGAATAAAACAACTATTCACCAGAAAGGGCAAGACTTAGTGCCCTACCTACAGAATAAAACAACTATTCACCATGAAGGGCAAGACTTAGTTCCCTACCTACAGAATAAAACAACTATTCACCATAAAGGGCAAGACTTAGTGCCTTACCTACAGAATAAAACAACTATTCACCATAAAGGGCAAGACTTAGTGCCCTACCTACAGAATAAAACAACTATTCACCATAAAGGGCAAGACTTAGTGCCCTACCTACAGAATAAAACAACTATTCACAAGAAAGGGCAAGACTTAGTGCCCTACCTACAGAATAAATAAACTATTCACCATAAAGGGCAAGACTTAGTTCCCTACCTACAGAATAAAACAACTATTCACCAGAAAGGGCAAGACTTAGTGCCCTACCTACAGAATAAAACAACTATTCACCATAAAGGGCAAGACTTAGTGCCCTACCTACAGAATAAAACAACTATTCACCATAAAGGGCAAGACTTAGTGCCCTAAATAAATAATAAATTGCATTCCAAAGCTTGGATACCTATGGCAGGTGTTGGTAAGGGAAATAATTGGATAGACACGGAGCATGTGATCTCATTGTATAACTGTAGTTATAACTTCAGCTCTCAGTGACAGCGGAAGGCCTTAATGCTGACTAAAAGGCTGAACTGGACAAGAAGGCGTTTCCACAACAGGATTGATTGCCTATTTGTGTGTCGTATTGCTCCCTCAAGGTTGATTGAAACTTTAACCTCATTTTTAATAAAGGGGAGAAAAGCTTGAAATGTTTCAGACCTTGAATTTTTACAATGCTGCGTTGAATTATGCAGCGATCAGTGAATTATTCATCTCTGTGGCTGTGTTACGGCTCTGCTTTAAAAGGCATGCAAAATGGGACCGTGCCAAGCAATGCTGTGTCAACACATTCCTCTCAGAATTGCTTACAAGAGAAATTTGTCCTTCAATGTTGATTCAGTTTTTCTCCTAACAAGTTTAGAGTGCTGTACCTGTTACAGATCAGTGGTATGATCCCCCAAAGAAACCGAATAACTAGGGGATGAAGTCAAATGAATGGCCATACACGTCCGTATCAATAATCAAGTCATGGTGTGGGTGATGGTATAACACCGTAAATGTGTTATTTATACAAATGTAAGATCTGCATCAACAGTCACAGTTAATTATTCCAATCAAATAAAAAAGAGAAATGTACAGTAATTAGCAAAGACAATTTAGGTATGCATGATGCTACCAGGGGTATATTCTTTAGTGCACACCGTAGCAAAAATGTTTTGCAACAACAACAAGAGTTTCTTAATGGACATATTCAGGTAGGTCCCTCTCCGTTTCAGCCTGTTTGCTTCTGTTTGGTTCCTAGTAATTACATCCCAGTCTTACTATTTCCTACCTATCACAAGAGGTTGGTGACACCTTATTTCAGGAGGCGAGCTCGTGGTTATGGCTGGTGCGGAATTAGGAAACAGCATGAGATGTGGGCCGACTCAGTGTAGAAAAACGTCAGGTGGTGTGGTTGTGTGAAGCACCAATCAGAGTGCTGCAATGTGCTCCTCCTACCAGGTATAAATAGCCTGAATGAGAATTGCCCATAACAAGACGGGGCTGTCTGGACAGCCCTTAATACCTTCTCTGACGGTGCTTCATATCAAGATAATAATGAGGAAAATATATTGTTGTTGGTGTACAAAGCAAACTTTTTGGTGGCAGACCAAGCTTCGATAAATGTGCAACATGTAGCCTTGTGCGCGATCTGACCAAATTCAAAGAGAAATGTGAGTTAAAGATCTGTCATTCTCATTGAAAGCAAGTCTGATAAGCAGTACACGTGTGCTTTTTTTATGCTTTAAAAAAAGCATGTAAAAAAAGTAAAAAGGATCAGAAAGATATATTATTATTATTATTATATAATGTGTACAGAAGTTATAACATTTGTAGCTTCCAGGAATTGTGTCCTTGCAACATGGTCACGCTGAGACATGAGCTGATGGCGGCGTGTTCCAATGGGCCTCAGGATCCTGTTGCCTTATTTCTGTGCATTCAAATTGCCATCGAAAAAATATAAGGCTAGTCTCCATGCCAGTCTCCCTCATCCTCATCCTCGGGTGTCAAAGCAAGACACAGACAATGAGCTTGTATGTAATTAATTGTACTGTATCATCCAGCAAGCCATATGTATTGATTAACTTTAACATTAGGATTCGGATGACATGGTAAAACGAAAACCCCTACAATCAATGCCCCCCTCATAATTAACCCAAGCTACCATCTAGTGGGTTCTCTAATAACCTCCGTCTCGGATGACAGGAAGTAGGAAACCCTTCCTAGACTCAACATTCAACATTCTCAAAGCCGCTGGGCCAGACGCATTACCAGGACTTGTACTCAAAGTCAAGTGTCTTCACTGACATTTTCAAGTCTGTAATACCTACATGTTTCAAGCAGACCACCATAGTCCCTGTGCCCAAGGAAGCGAAGGTAACCTGCCTAAATGATTACCGCTCCATAGCACTCACGTCGGTAGCCATGAAGTGCTTTGAAAGGCTGTTCACGGCTCACATCAACAGCATCCTCCAGGACACCCTAGACCCACTTCAATTCGGATACCGCCCCAACAGATCCACAGATGACGCATTCTCAATCACACTCCACACTGCGCTTTCTCACCTGGACAAAAGGAACACCTACGTGGGAATGCGGTTCATTGACTGCAGCTCAGCGTTCAACACCATGATGCCCACAAAGTTTATCACCAAGCTAAGGACTCTGGGACTAAACACCTCCCTCTGCAACTGGATCCAGGACTTCCTGATGGGCTACCCCCAGGTGGTAAGAGTAGGCAATAACAAATCTGCCACGCTGATCCTCCACACTGGTGCCCCTCTGGGGTGTGTACTTAGTCCCCTCCTGTATTCCCTGTTCACCCACGACTATGTTGCCAAACACAACTCCAACACCATCATTAAGTTTGCTGACGACACAACAGTGGTAGGCCTGATCACTGACAATGATGAGACGGCTTATAGAGAGGAGGTCAGAGAACTGGCAATGTGGTGCCAGGGCAACAACCTCTCCCTCAATGTGAGCAAGACAAAGGAGCTGATCGTGGACTACAGGAAAAGGCGGGCCGAACAGGCCCCCATTAACATTGACGGGGCTGTAGTGGAATGGGTCGAAAGTTTCAAGTTCCTTGGTGTCCACATCACCAACAATCTATCATGGTCCAAACACACCCAGACAGTTGTGACGAGGGCACGACAAAACCTTTTCCCCCTCAGGAGGCTGAAAAGATTTGGCATGGGTCCCCAGATCCTCAAAAGATTTTACAGCTGCACTATCGAGAGCATCCTGACCGGTTGCATCACCGCCTGGTATGGCGACTGCTCGGCATCTGACCATAAGGCACTACAGAGGGTAGTGCGGACGGCCCAGTACATCACTGGGGCCAAGCTTCCTGCCATCCAGGACCTATATACCAGGCGGTGTCAGAGGAAGAACCCCCTTTTGTACACTGCTGCTACTCGCTGTTTGTTTGTTAGCTATGCATAGTCACTTCAACCCCACCTACATGTACAGATTACCTCAACTAGCCTGTATCCCTGCACACTGACTCGGTACCGGTGCCCCCTGTATATAGCCTAGTTATTGTTATTCTTATTGTGTTACTTTTTACTATTACTTTTTATTTTATTCTACTCTGTAAATATTTTCTTAACTCTTCTTGAACTGCACTGTTGGTTAAGGGCTTGTAAGTAAGCATTTCAAGGTAAAGTCTACACTTGTTGTATTCGGTGCATGTGAATAAATAAAGTCTGATTTAACAAATTCGAGCAAGCACCCTCCCCTCACTTTGTGCTCTCCTCACAGCTTATGGGCAGTGATCTCTCTCCCTCCCTCCCTCCCTCCAAATCATAATTAAAACACTTGATACCTTATCCATCCTAAATTTGGAATGACAGTCCTTAGTGCTTCAACTTGAGTCTATCACTCGAATTCGAGACCCTCAACTTAGCACACCAAGACAGTTAGAATGTACATTTACAAACAAGGAAATTATATAAACATGTACTACTTATTTACCAGTATTAACTTCTCAATACCTGTTTATCCTTGTCTTTCACTGTCGCAAGTGGCATGTTAATGACAGATCGGTATCTCAATGCATTTAATACCAAAATTACCATACATTTCTCAGTGTGTAGACGTCCACAATCAACCTGATACCTCAAAGTTTAGGGTAACCCTAAATCAATTTACAGGCACAGTTGACCAGCACCCGTCCTTCCCGACACTCATCTTTTGGTGGATTCTTTATTTTCTTCTTCATATAGCGTTATAATTCCTCTTCCCACCGGCACATATAACACTCATGCCTGTCACAGCTGATGGCCCATGATAATGTCCTGATGTCAATCGCTGGGGAATAATCAGATTTTCCCACGCATCTCTCACCTGAGCCCCCACCACCATTCTGTAAAGTCCATTCTGTCTGTTCCATTTTCCCAGCAGTACACCAGCAGCATGAGAGAAGTTGAGCGGTCTCTCTCCATCCACATGCACAGTCTCAGGACTCATGCCGCTCGTACACAGGTTGCTGCCTCAGACTCAGGTCTCAGTAGAATGGGTGCAGGACAGGGTCGTAGTGAACGCCCTTTCTTCAGCCAGTTGGGGGGGGGGGGGGGGGGGGGGGGTTTGAGGTTCACACTGTTCTGGAACAAATTATCCCTTCCATGCATCAAAGCGCTGTGGTCACCTTCGCCATAATTCGAGAGAGGACAGACCAAAACAACATTTTAACACGGTCTGCATTTCCAGAATCAGAAATAACTATTAGCAAATTATTATATTCCCTCATTGTCTTAATACCAAAATCTCTAACACAAATGTCAAACAGCATAACACACTTGCTGAAACCATTTTGCTCATACTCTCTTATCATACTGGTACCTCACCGCAGGGCTGCAGGGTCGGGATGTTAGAGCGCTAACCCTTAGGGAGAAATCCCGGCCATACAGCAGACCAATCTGGTGACATTTCAGAAACCAGAACAACAACAGCAATACACATAACAACAGCAATACACATATCACTCGAGGTGTGGAAAACCTCAATCCCTTTGGAGTAACTGTCAACCATTACCAACAAATCAATTTGCATATTTACCAAAGTGCCAGTGCCCCAGGGAACTCGTCATTTCCATTTTGGATACATGATACTTGAAACATATCCTGATTTATGTGTACAAAAAAGTGAAGTGAATACTTAGGGAGGAGATTAGTAGAGTCAAAACTAACAATACCTCACAAAGGCACAAACAGAATGAGCTGAACTGAATAAGGAGCTGATGAGACCAGGTGAGTAACACAGGTGAATATAAACGAACAAAAATGAAAGACAGGGCTAAGTTCAAGAACACAAAGAAACAGGGCTATGTTCAAGAACACAACGAAACAGAACACAAGGTTGACTAAGAAAAGAAATACAGAACCTTACAACAACAACACTGCCTGTTAAATAAATAATTGTATCTCATAGGGTAATGGTAAAATAGACTAGAGACATGTGTCCCTGACTCCTATTATTCACTGCTCAAAAAAATAAAGGGAACACTAAAATAACACATCCTAGATCTGAAGGAATGAAATATTCGTATTAAATATTTTTTTCTTTACATAGTTGAATGTGCTGACAACAAAATCACACAAAAATTATCAATGGAAATCAAATTTATCAACCCATGGAGGTCTGGATTTGGAGTCACACTCAAAATTAGAGTGGAAAACCACACTACAGGCTGATCCAACATTGATGTAATGTCCTTAAAATAAGTCAAAATGAGGCTCAGTAGTGTGTGTGGCCTCCACGTGCATGTATGACCTCCCTACAACGCCTGGGCATGCTCCTGATGAGGTGGCAGATGGTCTCCTGAGGGATCTCCTCCCAGACCTGGACTAAAGCATCCGCCAACTCCTGGACAGTCTGTGGTGCAATGGAGCGAGACATGATGTCCCAGATGTGCTCAATTGGATTCAGGTCTGGGGAACGGGCGGGCCAGTCCATAGCATCAATGCCTTCCTCTTGCAGGAACTGCTGACACACTCCAGCCACATGAGGTCTAGCATTGTCTTGCATTAGGAGGAACCCAGGGCCAACCGCACCAGCATATGGTCTCACAAGGGGTTTGAGGATCTCATCTCGGTACCTAATGGCAATCAGGCTACCTCTGGCGAGCACATGGAGGGCTGTGCGGCCCCCCAAAGAAATGCCACCCCACACCATGACTGACCCACCGCCAAACTGGTCATGCTGGAGGATGTTGCAGGCAGCAGAACATTCTCCATGGTGTCTCCAGACTGTCACGTCTGTCATATGTGCTCAGTGTGAACCTGCTTTCATCTGTGAAGAGCACAGGCCGCCAGTGGCGAATTTGCCAATCTTGGTGTTCTCTGGCAAATGCCAAACGTCCTGCACGGTGTTGGGCTGTAAGCACAACCCCCACCTGTGGACATCGGGCCCTCATACCACCCTCATGGAGTCTGTTTCTGACCGTTTGAGCAGACACATGCACATTTGTGGCCTGCTGGAGGTCATTTTGCAGGGCTCGGGCAGTGCTCCTCCTGCTCCTCCTTGAACAAAGTCGGAGGTAGCGGTCCTGCTGCTGGGTTGTTGCCCTCCTATGGCCTCCTCCACGTCTCCTGATGTACCGGCCTGTCTCCTGGTAGCGCCTCCATGCTCTGGACACTATGCTGACAGACACACCAAACCTTCTTGCCACAGCTCGCATTGATGTGCCATCCTGGATGAGCTGCACTACCTGAGCCACTTGTGTGGGTTGTAGACTCCATCTCATGCTACCACTAGAGTTAAAGCACCGCTTTAATGTCTATAATTACAGAGAGAATCGGGACTGCCGGTCGCCATTTTAATAGTTATTATTCCGACCCCTTTCCCTACGGTGTCCAGAGTGTTTAGATCTCCTCAGCCATGGCTGTAATACACACCGATTTTAACTATTTTTCAGGTAGTGTGGTACTCACTTCCTGGAGAGTAATTACGGTATAGGTGCCTAATAATTTGGTCAAGGGACCTGATACCTTGTGCCAATTTATTACTGGAGAATACGGGTGACCTAATATCTTATACCAGTGTTACGCCTCAAATATCACTGTTGTTGACAACACAATTTACCAAAATGATGTCACGGTTACCCGCCCCCAATAGGGCATAAAACAACCTATCTTTATTTCTACTGCTAATACACACTAATCCTGTTCAACCAACGTTTGAATATCTTCTTGCTTTTCTAACCATGAATGCAGCTCTCCTCCAGAACTTATAGGCAACCTTTTATCACTATCCACATTCCCTTCTGTTGTCCTTCTCCATGGACTACTTCTCTAAAACCTAGCGTACTATTACACAAGAATGACAATTTACCCATACCCACACGGCCACACGGCCACCGTGGCTGGACTTTCATCCTCCCTTTACGGGTCTAGTAGGGAACCAACCCCACTCGGGAATTACCCGCTAGGAGGTCCCAGCCTGAAGGTACCAGCCTGCTTGGGCTTACCTTCCGGGACTTACCATATATGTGACCCGATTCAGGAAACTAGGCCTATGTCGCAAGTCAGGAGAGCCGTTTGAACGTAAACAATGTTTTTTGGGGACAGAAATGCCTTCTCGAACATGTGCCTTTAATAACAAACTTGTATGCCATCTGGAAATATGAATAAAATTGTTAAATTACGAGCCTTGGTGGTCAAGCCACAGAAAAAGTTAGCAACCTTCCCACTAATCATGATTGGCTGAGATAATGAGTGGGCTGGACATGCCGAGAGAGGAGTTCGAATTGGTCTGCCATATTGAAGGCTTCTGTCTACTTGAGCTAGTCATTCTGTGTTGTAATCATGTCAAACGTTCCTTATATAAAAAAAAAAAATTGTGTAGTTGAGCTGCACAAGTGTTGCTCTCCACTTTCTGGAGGATCAAGTTTTGAAATCAGTAGAATTAGACTATGATAGCTAAAGAGATGGAAAAAACACCTGTCTCTGGATTACATCTTCAAACTAAGGGCAACCGTGGTATGACATTCCTGACAGGGAGACGCATCCAGCATGCATGATGATGTATACAGGTATACAGTATTAGCTTGCTACATTTTCAGATATTACACGTTTCTAATTTTGACAGAAAGTGGTTTCATTTCAAGCTAAAGTGTACTGTTAGCTAGCGAGGTAACGTTACTCGGCTGGCTCTCTGGCGGACATTATTATTTGTTTCCCAGAGCTGTTTGCTTTTCGAGTTAGAACCTAATATTAGGCATTGTTGGCACTTTGTTCATTGTTGTTTAACTAGCTACCGTTAGCTGTCTGGTTCGTTAACCTTTCTGATCTCCCCATCCCGGATCCGGGATCGTGAATACAGACTCAAGCTCATTACCATAACGCAACGTTAACTATTCATGAAAATCGCAAATGAAATGAAATAAATATGCTAGCTCTCAAGCTTAGCCTTTTGTTAACAACACTGTCATCTCAGATTTTCAAAATATGCTTCTCAACCATTGCAAAACAAGCATTTGTGTAACAGTATTGATGGCTAACGTAGCATTTAGCATTAGCATTCAGCTGGCAACATTTACACAAAAAAACAGAAAAGCATTCAAATAAAATCATTTACCTTTGAAGAACTTCAGATGTTTTCAATGAGGAGACTCTCAGATAGCAAATGTTCAGTTTTTCCTGAAAGATTATTTGTTTAGGACAAATCGCTCCGTTTTCTGCGTCACGTTTAGCTATGAAAAAACCCCTGTATCCAGGATTGTGTAAATCTATCAGCAAGCTCATTAGCATAACACAACGTTAACTATTTATGAAAATCGCAAATGAAATGAAATAAATATGCCATCTCTCAAGCTTAGCCTTTTGTAAACAACACTGTCATCTCAGATTTTCAAAATATGCTTCTCAACCATAGGAAAACAATCATTTGTGTAAAAGTAGCTAGCTAGCGTTAGCATTTCGCGTTAGCATTTAGCGTTAGCATTAGCGTTAGCATCCAGCACGCAACATTAACAAAAACATAAAAGCCTTCAAATAAAATAATTTACCTTTGAAGAACTTCTGATGTTTTCAATGAGGATACTCTCAGTTAGATAGCAGATGCTCAATTTTTCCAAAAAGATTCCTTGTGTATTAGAAATAGCTCCGTTTTATACATCACATTTGGCTACCAAAAAAAATCTGAAAATTCAGTCCTCAAAACGCGAACTTTTTTCCAAATTAACTCCATAATATCGACTGAAAACATGGCAAACGTTGTTTAGAATCAATCATCAAGGTGTTTTTCACATATCTCTTCATTGATACATCGTTCTTGGACACATGCTTTCTCCCCTGAATCAAATGGTAAAGTAGAAGCAGCTGGCAATTGCGCACCGAATTCGACGCTGGACACCAGGCGGACACTTGGAAAATGTAGTCTCTTATGGTCAATCTTCCAATGATATGCCTACAAATACGTCACAATGCTGCTAAGACCTTGGGCGAACGACAGAAAGTGTAGGCTCATTCGTTGCGCAATCACAGCCATATAAGGAGAGAATGGAAAACAGAGCTTCAGAAATTCTGCTAATTCCTGGGTGATGCATCATCTTGGTTTCGCCTGTAGAATGAGTTCTGGGGCACTTACAGACAAAATCTTTGCAGATTCTGAAACTTCAGAGTGTGAATATGCATAGTCGAGCATCTTTTCGTGACAAAATATCGCGCTTAAAACGGGAACGTTTTTTATCCAAAAATGAAATAGCGCCCCTAGAGCTCTAACAGGTTAACCAGCTAACGTTAGCTAGCTGGCTCGTTATGTGACGCGTGTACAGCACCCGTTGAATATGGCCGGAAATTGTTGCCAACAGAGCTGGTTATGCTGTTTTCATGTTATCCAGAGGTAAACAATTCATTTGTCAGAGCGTCAAGTGTGCGATCCGAGAGCAAAACGAGATAGGTGGGGCTAAAGCTTAAAAACTTATTTGGGATAGGGGGCAGTATTCGGAAGTTTGGATGAATGAGGTGCCCAAAGTAAACTGCCTGTTACGCAGACCCAGAAGCTAAGACCTAAGACCAGACTAATTAAAAATCCTACAATGTGATTTTCTGGAATTTTTTCTCTCATTTTGTCTGTCATAGTTGAAGTGTACCTATGATGAAAATTACAGGCCTCTCATCTTTTTAAGTGGGAGAACTTGCACAATCGGTGGCTGACTAAATACTTTTTTGCCCCACTGTACATCCACAGGCACACCTCAAATCGACTCAAATTATGTCAATTAGCCTATCAGAAGTTTCTAAAGCCATAACATAATTTTCTGGAATTTTCCAAGCTGTTTACTTAGTGTATGTAAACTTCTGACCCACTGGAATTGTGATACAGTGAATTCTAAGTGAAATAATCTGTCTGTAAACAATTGTTGGAAAAATGACTTGTGTCATGCACAAAGTAGATGTCCTAACCGACATGCCTAAACTGTAATTTGTAAAAAAGAAATTTGTGAAGTGGTTGAAAAACGAGTTTTACTTACTCCAAGTTGGAGACAAGTTGGACCATTCTCCAGCCCCAGGACTCAAACTATTTAACACAGAGGTAAAATACCTGCTATTTGCTGATGATTTGGTTCTTCTATCACCAACCAAAGAAGGCCTTCAACAGAACCTTAACATTCTAGAGAAATATTGCCAAAGTTGGGCCCTGGCAGTAAATTATATTTGTTTAAATCCGAGATGTCAGAAACCCAAATATAAATTCACACTTAATTAACAACACCATAGTTGAACACACTAAAAATGACTCATACCTCGGTCTGCATCGGGAAACTTTAATATGGCAGTGAATGCACTCAGAGAAATAGCCCGCTGAGCATTGATTGTAATAAAAATGAAATTATTCAAAATCAACATCCCAATTAGAATTTGGGCCAAAATACTTGACAATGTAATCCTACAGATAGTTCGTTACAGAAGTGAGGTTTGGGGGCCACTCAATAAACTGGACTTTAAAATGTGGGACAAACATCCAATTGAAGCCCAACATGAAGAATTATGTTGGGAAATCCCACAAGTCCAAAGAAATACACCAACTAATGCATGTAGGGCAGAATTATGCCGCTTTCCAGTGGTAATAGAAATAGAGAAAACATAATTTAAATGTTGGCTACATCTAAATTCAAGTCTGCAATTTAAAGCACTTCACAAGAGCTGAACCCAGAAACAAGCCCTCTCAGTTAGCTGGTGTTGGATAGAACCAACCTGGCTGACACCACCACTGTTTCAAAAGAAAGAATTCAAATAAACAAAATCATGAACCAATCAAAGGATTCATATTTACAACATTGGAAAAACGAAACAAAATCCCAAATCCGACTAAATTGCTATATGGCCCTAAACAGAGAATATGAATTGGCTGATTATCTCTACTCTGTCAGAGATACGAAGCAGAGACAGATCCTTACCAAGTGACCGCCGATTGGCAAAAGAAACCGGCAGACATAAAAAGACGTGTATGTGGTCACTGCAGTGGAGGTAGAAACAGAGATGCACTTTCTCCTTTACTGTGATAAATATTCCTCCTCAAGAGATTCATTATTCACAGAAACTAATACATTTATTCCAAATTTTAACTTATTAAACGCAGAAGAAAATGAGCAATGGCTCCTCTTGAAGCCAAATATGTATTTGCCTGACATAGCCTGAGGGACACTGAATAATAACATCTGCATAGTAAACAGTAACTTAGTTATTATTAGTATTATTCCAAATAGTAGTGGTATGGGTGATATGAGAGAGGCAGAGAGAGGGAGAGAGAGAGAGGGAGAGAGCGAGAGAGAGGGAGAGAGCGAGTGCGAGAGAGCGAGGGAGAGAGAGAAAGAGAGAGAGAGAGAGAGAGAGAGAGATAACAGGATCGGTAGCACGTCAGGAGAACAGGTCAGGGTTCCATAGCTAAATCAAATCAAATCAGATGTTATTGGTCACATACACATGGTTAGCATATGTTATTGGTCACATACACATGGTTAGCAGATGTTATTGGTCACATACACATGGTTAGCAGATGTTATTGGTCACATACACATGGTTAGCATATGTTATTGGTCACATACACATGGTTAGCAGATGTTATTGCAAGTGTAGCGAAATGCTTATGCTTCCTGATCTGACAGTGCAGCAGTATCTAGCAGGTAATATCTAACAATTCCACAACAAAACCTAATACACACAATCTAGTAAAGGAATGGGCTGAGAATATACAGTATAAGTATAAAATATATGGATGAGCAGCGACAGAGTGGCTAAGATGCAATAGATAGCAAAATAGATCATCTGCTCAAGATATTTTAGCCCATGTCTTTCAGGTAATACATTCAGTGCAGTATTAGCCTTAAATGTAGCTAATGAAGGATGTGTTATGCATAATAAGCTTCTAACTTATACCCTGCCTCTTGCGCTGGCCTCACTCCTAAAAAAAAACTGTCATTGGAACCCCATGCAGGAAAAGCTACACTAAAATAGCTTGCTGGACATTTTTTCTTGTTGCCATTTCTTATACCAATAGACTATTTGAAGAGGGACGCAAGCTCTTATTTGCTGAACGTTAAATACAGCGAACGCGTGATGGCGGTAGGCGTCACAGTGATTTATTTACACCCATAACCATTCAACCTTCGTGAAGAGAAGTGAAAGCCATCTTATGAAAGGTACCATATGCATGCGTCAGCTTACTAATTATACAAATAGGCCCTATTATATTTCAAAACAAAAATCTAATTCGCTAGCCTGTACTTGTAACTTTGTAGACCGCATGTGCTGCACCAGAATCGCATGTTCTCAGCTTTATCATGGTTTGAACGAGTTCCGTAATTCCAGCCCATACAATACAGTATAATACAATACGGTAAAGTAATACAGTTCACACTCAAAAAGATGTATCTACTGGAGCTGGTTTCATTTATTTACCCAAGAGAGCATATACTGTAGCTAGCTACATTTATGGGCTCTTATGTTTTGAAGTCGTGCGTAATGTGCAGTAGTCTATAACTCTTTATCATATAGCCTATGCATTAGATAACTCCATCGAACACCATTGGGGTGAATTGGAACACCGACTGTGAGCCAGGCCTAGTCGCCCAACATCAGTGCCTGACCTCACAAATGCTCTTGTGGCTGAATGGACCCCCACAGAAATGTTCCAACATCTAGTGGAAAGCCTTCCCAGAAGAGTGGAGGCTGTTATAGCAGCAAAGGGGGGACCAACTCCATATTAATGCCCATGATTTTGGAATGAGTTGTTCAAAGAGCAGGTTTCCACATACTTTTGGCCATGTAGTGTACTTTTACAAGACATTCTCATAATTTCGATACTCATACATGTTCCTTTACTGAGAACAATACACTCATTAATCTTGTTAGTGTACAATATACCTGCATGACACACATGTATGAAACTTCAAAACTAAATTGGACACCTTCATAGGTGTGTCACAGTTTTTTTCAATCACTTTGGCACATTTTTCAGATGTAGTTTTTTAAAATATTTATTTTATTTAATTAACTAGGCAAGTCAGTTAAGAACATATTCTTATTTACAATGATGGCCTACCCCGCGACGCTGCGCCCTATGGGAATCCCGATCAGGGCCGGTTGTGATACAGCCCGGGATTGAACCAGTGTCTGTGGTGACACCTCTAGCGCTGCAATGCAGTGCCTTAGACTGCTGCGCCACTCAGGAGGTGGTATATTTTCAAAACTCTTAAGTACAAAACTCTAAACTGATGACACTTGGAATGCATCCAACTTATGATTAGAACCTTTGATTGTGTATTCATTGGGATTTCACACCTTTCACCCCTGAACTATTATGCAAAAAAGTTTTCCATGAAATACAATGCTAACATTTTGTTTCAGTCACCAACACATCAGATAATGATGGGGTCACCATTTAGTACTTTTAAAACAGTCATTTAATCCAATAGCATTGTATTCAAGATAAACATTTCTAAACGTATTTTTGAAAAGCTAGATAAAAAGAATAGTAGATGATAAATGACATTTTTCATGCAGTATTTGACTATAATTTGTATTATTATTTGTGTCCAATGGCAGGTAGTGAGCGTGTTGAGAAATATGTCAGTCTTACAGTTTCATTATCCTACAGTACATACTTAGGACAAGATGACCAGAAATAGAGGTATTATAAAGCCGCTGGCTACTGTAAAAATGCTAATTCTGCCCTAGGCAACATTGTACAAGATTATCTTTTCTGCGTAAGTTGTCAACTTTAAGCACCAGCTGTCAGAGCAGCTGTCACTGCACCTGTACATAGCCCATCTGTAAATAGCCCATCCAACTACCTCATCCCCATACTGTTATGTATTTATTTATCTTTTGCTCCTTTGCACCCCGGTATCTCTACATGCACATTCATCTTCTGCACATCTATCACTCAGGTGTTTAATTGCTAAATTGTAATTATTTTGACACTATGGCCTATTTCTTGCCTTACCTCCCTTATCTTACCTCATTTGCACACACTGTATATATACTTTTTCTATTGTGTTATTGACTCTATGTTTGTTTACTCCATGTGTAACTCTGTGTTGTTGTATGTGTCGAACTGCTTTGCTTTATCTTGGCCAGGTAGCAGTTGCAAATGAGAACTTGTTCTCAACTTGTCTACCTGGTTCAATAAAGGTGAAATAAAAACTAAAAACTGATACAATAAAAACGGTGTCGCTTGTCATCAGTTTAAAGTCTAGCAAAGGAATTCAGATAATGAGTGGAATATACTCTTTGAGGTCATTAAAGATCCCATGGCACTTGTCGTAAGAGTAGGGGTGTTAACCCCGGTGTCCTGGCTAAATTCTCAATCTGGCCCTCAAACCATCACGGTCACCTAATAATCCCCAGTTTACAATTGGCTCATTCATCCTGCCTCCTCTCCCCTGTAACTATTCCCCAGGGCGTTGCTGCAAATGAGAACGTGTTCTCAGTCAACTTACCTGGTAAAATAACGGATAAATAAATACAAAATATATATTTTTGCACACAACACATTAATCTTTTTCAGCAGTGCATTGAACACTTCACTATCATTCCAAATGGTAGCATGTAGTGACTCCACTTTGTTCTATTGAAGTACACTTGCTGATGGAGAATGATGATGTAGTACTTACAGCCACATCCATATATGATTTTGTTTGTTCTTACAACATAAATTGATGTGAAATAGATACATTTAGGAGGAAAAAATATAGAATTGTACAGTGCTCAGCAGTTATCAAACTATATACTCTATGTTAACTAGGCGATACATACTTTTTGTTCAGTAGTTATACATTTTGAGTAGTTAATTGTATTGTTAAGAACAAGAAATTCCATGGCCGGAGAAAATATTGCAATTTGAAAAGCAGATACTTAAATTGAATATGTATCCAAATTGAAAGAGTAATTTGGTGAAGTGAACAAGTGACAGTGAATTTGTTTGTTGTACTCAATCAATTGAAAATTTGCTTAGATATCTGAAATATGATCCATTTAGATGATCTGTTTACATGTTTGTGCTTAGATGTCACGCCCTGACCATAGCCCTTTTATTCTCAATTTCGGGTAGGTCTGGGTGTGACTAGGGTGGGTAATCTAGGTTGTTTTATTTCTATGTTGGCCTGGTATGGTTCCCAATCAGAAGCAGCTGTTTATCGTTGTCTCTGATTGGGGTTCATATTTAGACAGCCATTTCTCCACTGCATTTTGTGGGATATTGTTTATGTGTAGTTGCCTGTGAACGCTTCATTGACATCACGTTTCGTTTGTTCTTTATTGTTTTGTGCATTTCATTTCAATAAATATGTGGAACCCATATCACGCTGCGCTTTGGTCCGTCTCTCCACACAACCGTGACAGAAGATCCCACCACACCAGGACCAAGCAGCGTGCCCAGGAGGAGAAGGTATCCTGGACTTGGGAGGAGATCAAGCGGGAGAAGATATCCTGGACTTGGGAGGAAATAATGGGATGACACGAAAGCCTTCCTTGGAAGCAGACACAAGGAGAGAAGGGAAGACAGCGACAACGCTGGGGTTCGCAGCCACAACGAAAGCCCAAAGAACAGCAATTGGGGGGGCCCACACGGGGTGGTCGGCGGGGCAGAGGAGTGAACCAGAGCCAATCTGGGAGAAGAGGGAGAAATTGGAGGAGAGTGAATGGAGAGAGTCAGAGACCGTCAGTGAGTTGATGGAGAAATTGGAGGAGAGAGAAATGAGAAAGTTGTTGTGTTGGTGTATGATGCACAACATTCACCCTAAGGAGCGTGTTATCAGTTTGATACCACCTGAGTCAGCTCTCCGTACTCGTCCTGAGGAGCGTGTTATCAGTTTGATGCCACCTGGGTCAGCTCTCCATACTCGTCCTGAGGAGCGTGCTAGCAGTCTGGTTAAAACTGTGCCGGCTCCATTGCACTAGGCCTCCAGTGCGCCTCCCCAGTCCGGTACGTCCTACTCCGGCTCCATGCACCAGGCCTCCAGGGCACTGATGCCCAGTCCCGCTCCAGGGCAGGAGCCTTCCTCTGCACCAATGTCCAGTCTAGACGGTGTCCAGTCCCACTCCATGACTGGAGCCTTCCTCTGCACCAATGTCCAGTCTAGACCCGGTGTCCAGTCCCACTCCATGACTGGAGCCTTCCTCTGCACCGATGTCCAGTCTAGACCCGGTGTCCAGTCCCGCTCTATGGCAGGAGCCTTCCTCTGCGCCGATGACCAGTCCAGGCACGGTGTCCAGTCCCACTCCATGACTGGAGCCTTCCTCTGCACCAATGTCCAGTCTAGACGGTGTCCAGTCCCACTCCATGACTGGAGCCTTCCTCTGCACCAATGTCCAGTCTAGACCCGGTGTCCAGTCCCACTCCATGACTGGAGCCTTCCTCTGCACCAATGTCCAGTCTAGACCCGGTGTCCAGTCCCACTCCATGACTGGAGCCTTCCTCTGCACCAATGTCCAGTCTAGACCCGGTGTCCAGTCCCACTCCATGACTGGAGCCTTCCTCTGCACCGATGTCCAGTCTAGACCCGGTGTCCAGTCCCACTCCATGACTGGAGCCTTCCTCTGCACCAATGTCCAGTCTAGACCCGGTGTCCAGTCCCACTCCATGACTGGAGTGGGATATTGTTTATGTGTAGTTGCCACATTTGGTTTGTTCTTTATTGTTTTGTGCATTTCACTCCACAATAAATATGTGGAACCCATATCACGCTGCGCTTTGGTCCGAATATTCTTACGACGATCGTGACATTAGAGTTGTGTAAATGTACAACATTTAAGTTAAACGGAATCACTTAAATGTAAAAGACCAGACACATACATATATAATTATGACTATAATTAGTTGTGAAGGAGTGGTGATAATTAAATGCATAGCAGCCCAGTATATATTTTTTGCATACACCTTTCACAAATAACCCTAATCATGAGCTTTCATGACCACTGTTCTCTAACTATTGCTCCAATGGTGAGTATATAGCCCTACAATTACATATTGTTGATGAAAACTTTGACATATTGTTGATTAAAGGGCTTGATTTTCATGATGGAAATATAATATTAATAGTCCATGCAGAAACATATTGTGAGTCTATCAACAAATCTACAGGGTCTGCCTGTATCTTCTGTGCAGGTTTAATTGAATCAGGTCCAGTCTTTGGGCAACATAATTAACTCACATTGGTTATCATCAACATTTGAAGTTTATTTAAAGTTGAAGTACAATGAAGGGGTGCTATGTAAGTTATTCACGACAAGTCAACAACAAACCTACAAACTCCATCGCAACAAACTTTCAAAATAAAACAACAAAGGGCTCTATTCAATCAGATCCAATTCAGCTGACATCCGCATAGCAGTTGTTTTGTCAGAGGTGGAACTGTGCTAGAGCTGTCAAATCCACAAGAGGCTCCTGGCATTATACCTGAATCGGACATTGCCATTGGCTGCACGGAGTCGCGTTAAGAGAAATCCCATGCAGCCTTGTTTACAAGTTAAAACACTGGAATGTGATGTAATCGACATCTCGATTGGCTGACAGAAATCCTCATTATTTAATTTAATTATTTTACATTAGAGTGTCATTATTTATATATAGCCTACACTTTCTCGTTCTGAACTTCTAACACGAGTGGAAAGGGTGTGGCTTCATGACAATGATCAAGAGCAGCTTCTCACCGATTTGACAGCTCCAACCCAGTCACACCTCCGACACTGCCAAAACATCAGCTATGCGGGTGTTGGCTATCGTCCGATAACACTTGATCTGATTGAATCTAGGCCAAAGTGTGAACATGGGACACACTCTTTTCCTTACATTTTTTCAAACACACAGCCTGTTTCTTTTACAGTATATGACAGACATCAGTCCCTGTCTCAGGAATGAACTCATACATACTGTATAGGAGTTGACTCAGCCGGTGTGGGAAACTATTCAACCTTCCTTTTGAATACAAATGAAGCACATCTTTCCATAAAGTAAAACGCCTTATTTTTGCTGCATCAGGATGGCATTAACATACATTGTTGATTTGCAAGGGAACTTTAAGACAAGCTAATATACTGTTTAATCCTATATCCATCAGCCACTGATGTTATGCAATGCACTTTGCTTGAGTTTTTAAACAAATATTGTACAACTGAGAAGGTTGGCTAGTTGTTGCCTAGTCATTCTTTCTCGCTGCTGCATTGTCTGTATATTTCCCAAACGCTATATCTATATATAAACGCTATATCCACATTTGTGTTTTTTCATCAGAAATGATTGCTTATGGGTACCTTCATGTGTGTGTAAAATATTACTGTTCTCAGATTTTTTATTCATAGATTGTAGATGTGTATGAATATTTGTTTGTGTTTAAAACGCTGTATATCCACTGTTTAGCTGGAATGGAATGTTCATATCCTGCATATTTGACTGTGATATGTGGTTGTCACACCGAGCTATCTTAAAATGTACGGATAAATCGCTCTGGATTAGAGACTCTGCTAAATGACAAAAATGTTAAATGTAATACATACAGATTGATCTGACAAATGTATCATTCATACAATTCTTTACCAAAAAAAAAGTTGCTATTTTTTACATTTAACTGTGTAAAACCTATAAGTACTACTTATTTCTCTGAGAGTGAGGCGGATATATAGCATTTTGGCAAAAATAACATGATTATTTGTCCCTCTGAAATGAAACCATCACGTGATAGATTTTAAACAAATACATGTCTGTCATTGAACAACCCCATGCCATGATTAGATAGTGAAAAAACACACCAATCTCTTTCATCATTTCTTTAAACAATAAAAGTTCATTTACAAACATTTCTGAAAAATTATATATACAGTGCCTTTCTGAAAATATTCAGACCCCTTGACCTTTTCCACATTTTGATACGTTACAGCCTTATTCTACAATTGATTAAATAAATACAAATCCTTAGCAATCTACATACAATACCCGATTATGACATAGTGAAAACAGGTTTTTAGAAAATGTGTGCAAATTAATAATAAATACATAGCAGAAATATCTTATTTACATAAGTATTCAGACCCTTTGTTATGAGACTCAAAATTGAGTTCAGGTGCATCCTGTTTCCATTGATGATCCTTGAGATCTTTCTACAACTTGATTGGACTCCAGTTGTAGTGCCTTTCCAAATCATGATTGGACATG
Source organism: Oncorhynchus mykiss (assembly GCF_013265735.2). Classification (NCBI taxonomy): domain Eukaryota; kingdom Metazoa; phylum Chordata; class Actinopteri; order Salmoniformes; family Salmonidae; genus Oncorhynchus; species Oncorhynchus mykiss. The sequence goes on along the minus strand of NC_048586.1, from coordinate 1,938,835 downwards.
ATTTGGACAGGCACACAACTGTCTATATAAGGTCCCATGTCAGAGCAGAAACCAAGCCACGAGGTCGAAGGAATTGTCCGTAGAGCTCCGAGACGGGGATTGTGTTGAGGCACAGATCTGGGGAAGGGTACCAAAACATTTCTGCAGCATTGAAGGTCCCCAAGAACACGGTGGCCTCCATCATTCTTAAATGACAGAAGTTTGGAACCACCAAGACTCTTCTTAGAGCTGGCCGCCCGGCCAAACTGAGCAATCGGGGGAGAAGGGTCTTGGTCAGGGAGGTGAACAAGAACCCAATGAGAGTTCCTCTGTGTAGATAGGAGAACCTTCGAGAAGGACAACCATCTCTGCAGCACTCCACTAATCATGCCTTTATGGTAGAGTGACCAAAACGGAAGCCACTCCTCAGTAATAGGCACATGAAAGCCCACTTGGAGTTTGCCAAAAGACACCTAAAGACTCTCAGACCATGAGAAACAACATTCTCTGGTCTAATGAAACCAAGATTGAACTCTTTGGTCTGAATGCCAAGCGTCACTTCTGGAGAAAACCTGGCACCATTCCTACGGTGAAGCATGGTGGTGGCAGCATCATGCTGTGGGGATGTTTTTCAGCGGCAGGGACTGGGAGACTAGTCAGGATCGAGGCAAAGATGAAGTACAGAGAGATCCTTGATGAAAACCTGCTCCAGAGCGCTCAGGACCTCAGACTGGGGTGAAGGTTCACCTTCCAACAGGACAACGACCCGAAGCACACAGCCAAGACAACGCAAGAGTGGCTTTGAGACAAGTCTCTGAATGGCCTTGAGTGGCCCAGCCAGAGCCCGGACATGAACCCGACTGAACATCTCTGGAGAGACCTGAAAATAGTTGTACACCAATGCTCCCCATCCAACCTGACAGAGCTTGAGAGGATCTGCAGAGAAGAATGGGAGGAACATTCCCCAAATACAGGTGTGCCAAGCTTGTGGAGTTATACCAAAGAAGACTCAAGGCTTTAATCGCTGCCAAAGGTGCTTCAACAAAGTACTGACGAAAGGGTCTTAATACTTATGCAAATGCAATATTTCAGTGTTTTTAAAAATAAATAAATGAGCAAACATTTTTAAAAAAAATGTTGCTTTGTCATTATGGGTTATTGTGTGTAGATTGATTAGGGGGAATAATTTTTTATTTTTTTTTGAATAAAGCTGTAACCTAAAAATACTTGGAAAAAGTAAAGGGTTCTGAATAATTTCAGAAGTTACTGCATATAGTGTTTTGGAATTAAACTGTTAATTTGACTTCTGAATAAATTGGCTTAAATGAGGAGATTCATTAACTAGTGTTAATATGCGATTATCACCAGTCCATGTTACAAATGAACACATTAGGAACAAAAGATTAAACCTTATCCTGGACTAAAAAAGGATTTTCATTTGAAATGGATTATGGGTAATCTGTGTCTGGGAAAGTGGCCCCAAGTGTTTCAATAAAAAGTGATACTAACTGTTGCAAAGGGTTACCATTGACAGCCAAAGTTATTTATTTAAAAGCAAAATGTTCGAGTACATTTTCAAAATCAGTTGGGCTTAAGTGAATCAACCCTACGTATTTGTTCAGCACAATATAGGATTTATTAAATATCATAATTCCAGGACAAACATTTACATGCCTGCATGCTTTTTCACCAAAATGGCAGCTATTTGAAAGAATGATGGTTCAGAAATGAAACAAAAACAAACTATAAATTCATATGAATGTCGGTATTGTCTTCCTAATAGATATACTGCATACACAATACCACCTCTTAACTTTATATACACATACCATATTAATCAACTCAGCTTTTGATAGAGTGAGTTAGTGTGTCATTATCATCAGTTCTGGTATATACAACAATGGTAAAAAGGAAACTTTATTGTATTTTCTTCTAATTTAGAAAACATTCAAATCAAATCTCAGTCGTCTCTTTTGATCAACATACGGATAAATTAAAAAAATCACAGAGGTTCTTTCCAAGTGTTATATATATTTTGTTTACATCTCGGAATTAAACTTGAAATACAAAACACAACCTCTGAGTCTGATCATGTTCAAAGCTTTGTCGCTGGTTGAAATACAGTAGAAAAAATCTTCAGTGCTGTGAATTTCTTTGCGATATTTCCAACAGTGTACCCCTTGGTACATTTTTACTGTGCAATTATTGATTTTTTTTAAACAACCAACCTCAATTAAACAAAACCTGCTTTAGCGACTATGTATTGTTGATATCTGTGAGAAAAATAGTTTCTACATTCAGACACAACCCTTTTCCGGTGTTTGGCCAAACACACTTCCATTGAACTGCTACAGTACACGCAGTGTGACCTGTTTCTGCTACGAAATCCACCTGGGCTCGTGACAATCTCCGCCAGATTGTTTCTCTTCTTTAGCTCATCATCTTCTTATCAGTACATCACTGTGGTTTTCAAGAACAGTCTTCCATCTGAAAGAAAGGACACAGTAGAGAGGGATTAGCCAATAGCGTACTGGCCATGCTGACTCAACCTGGAAATATGGGGTTAAGCTTTGACCTGAGAGTCGCCAAAAACACAACCAGTGTGGTTGCTAGCGTGCGTGATGCTTTCCCACAATAACCTAACTGAATAATAATGTTACATGAAATGTTTGAAGAGGTGTGTTCTGATTTGACAAAATCTTGAAAACATCAACAAATCTGATCTGAGAACTTCCAATACACATGGAATAGGCCTACTTTGTCCCTATTTGCTCTAAGTTACTCAAGCATATCATCACTCACAACTGTAGATTTAACAACAGATATTAATATTGTTTATCCTACAAAGTCAAGTCTATAATTGTTGCACAAATGATTTGCATCATCTGTTGGATCAAACTGTGGAATCGAGCAGCAGCAGTTGAAGAGACTCCTTATGCCAGTGTTTGTCTGTCTCATGCATTGAAATAGTGAAATAAAACCAGGCCGATACAACTGTCTACAAATGTCATCTTCGACAAAAGGCAAATCGTACAAGGAACTGCCCATATCCAACGCTGTCTACCTGATAAATCGTACAAGTTAATTAACTAGAGAGTTGGGCACCACGAAAGAATCTTAAAGACCTAGTTAAATTTGACATCAATAGCAGTCAATATTAATCGTCATCTTAATTTAGTCTCATCTGAAAGTTGTAAATTCTTGGTTACCTGCACGAACCCTGGCTAACAATTTGAATCAGCAATACAAAATTGGGTTTAATCATTTATTTACTAAATACCTAACTAATCACACAGAATTACACATACACATCATTAAATCATAACTTGATTACAAATTACGTCATAAAGGAAAACGTCCCTAGTGGGCAGAACAGATATGACAGCTTGTTACACAAAAGAAAAGGGGCTGGGTTTGAGTGAAGGAGCGGGAAGACTGAGGAAGAAAGGCTGAAAATGCAATGAATATTTACTCTGAGCTGCGCTTCGGTAGGTTGGTGGTAGATGGAATGCCGTGTTGCCCAACCGAGTCCTTTGAAGAATGTCTCTGGTTGTCAAATGGATACATTGTAGTAACGTCGATGGTTGATAGACGGGATACTCTGTCTGTTCCTTCCTAACCCTCGTTGCATCTGCTGTTGCTAACTCAACGGCTAGGAGGTATCACTTCTGTAGTGAATAAGATTTCAAAGTTCATACCATTCGCAACCAAAGCTCACGCTGATGTTGGCTTGGTTCTGTAGTTATTATCTGAACCATTCTGACATAGGACCGTCATCCTCACATCCTTGGAACAGGAGGTTATATTGTCGTCAAGGGCTTATATAGGAAGGGAGAGGAGTGCGTGTTTGAAAAGTTTTATAGCTGGCGCAGTGGTTAAGTACCACCGCATATGTTCAATTGGTCGGATAGCCAGAATACAGTTCATTTCCCCCCACCTTCTGATATTCCCAGAATCTCTATGTTAACCAAGGTTTTTGCAAATGTAACCTCAGTAGGGTAGAGAGAGGAAAAAGGGGGGAAGAGGTATTTATGACAGTCATAAACCTACCCCCCAGGCCAACGTCATGACACTTCTGTGTGTCACTCTGAATGGGAGTCTGTTGGATAACTGGTATGATGTAGTTGTTGAGTGGCTTCACTGCAAGTATATTGTATGTTTCGGATATTCAAAAAAAAGTGTTTATTGAAAAAGGCAGAGCCATTCTTCTCGGATGCTATCTCTAGACACCTGCAACCTAACGAGCTTTGTCCATTTTCAAAGAACACTCGTCTCTGAGTGGTACGCCTGAGCGAGCGGAGCTGCCTCTGACGCGGGGCTGGTAAAAGCATCTGTTAGGCGCAGCTCAGGAGCATGTTTGACATTTATTACCCCCGTATTTCCTCTGCGCTGCATTACTGTGCCTTAAGAAGCCCTTTCTTCTCTCTGGCAGTGAACCTAAATAATTAAATTTAGAAAAGCACACCGAGAGACTTAAAGCAGCGACAGCTTGAGGAGAGCGATGTGTTGCTGCCTGGCAGTCAGATATGACACAATGTGAGGTCCGAGACATAGAGCGACATCTAGTAGAAAATGGTACGTTTGTTATAGGCTTTGAAGAGACTCACATTCATTGATCTTCAGTAATCTCACTATTGGACCATTTAACCTTTGGCCTCTTAAGGCCCATGGCACACTGGCAATATTTTGAGCCATATATGAATCAGAGGAGCCTCTCAATTCTATATGGAAAATGTAATATAATATGATGAAATCTTCCTCCATAAACATTTTGATGAGTACATGTTCTCACTCACTAATATCCTAAGTCTCACAACCAATGATACAACACTTTATGATAGGAGAGCATCCGTCACTGCACCGTGTACCTAAATCCCTAGCCTTCTGTCGTCGATGCATCAGTGTGCTGTATGTCTGTGTATGAAAAGCTGGGTGGAAAAAGAACAAAGGCTTGTTGTGGGGAGCTGGAGTGGAAAGACAAACACAGGGGCTAATTATCCGAACCTGCCGTGGGTCTCCAAGGTATTGCACTCTGGCCGCCTCTATTCAAGCAACACTGCAGAGTTATGTGTAAAAGCCATTACAGTGTAAATGCAAAGGGCTAAAAATAAAAGGAAGAGAGGAAGGTGGTGGTGGTTGGAGGGGGTTGGATGGGGAGGAGAGTAGACACATCCATGGTGGATGAAATGCTATGCCACCTTTCTCTGCCTTTCTGTCTGATCGGCTTCACTGTCACAGCTGTTTATAGGGAATTGTGAGAATGGTATGGGGAGGTGAAAGTGTGGCTGATTATCACTTTTGATAAGTTGTGAAGTAACGCATCAGGCATAGTAGTGTGCAAAACATCACATTGCTCAGGGAAAATAAAATAATCAGGAGAGAATTAAGAAATTTATTTTTGACATAAGGTTCTTTGGGAATTGTAGACACCATTTTCAATTTGGGCAAACAAATTGGTGGAACTCCTTGCATGTTTGTTCTGTTTTAATCAACTTACACCGCCTCCAGTTTGCAATATTACTGCAAATGTTGAAACATACTGATTTCCATTTTTGAGTGAGAAATATTGATGAAAGTCTCATTAAAATATGTAAAAACTTTAGCCATTTGTATAATGAAATCAAGATGAAAAGTTCATTAAAGGGGATAAATATTTCATTAGATGCTGAATAAAACAATGCTTTTTGGGCTTCTCTCAGCATAAAATTCCTTTTGAAAGATTAATTAATACATTTACATTATGCAAATGAAGCTCATGCAAATATTTTATGAAGACAATTAAAGGGCCTTTTTTCATTTTTTTGCTTCAGTGACATTCATTCATTGGATTTTTATTTTACATGCACTGTTTTGATGTTTAATCTCGCAACAAAGAACTGTATCTCTCAGCGCAGGGTCATGTTAACTTGCCCGACACATCGAAGGGCAAACAGGTTGGAACCAGAGAAGAGATACTGGGGAAGATATTCAGGCGAGAGCTGCAGTCCCAGTAGCATGGCTGTCTGGTAGCTGCTACAACGGCCAGAACTGCCTCTTGGAACCGATTCAAAAGCACTGCAAAAGCAATTAATAAACACAGACTGTGTTAATATCGCAGAATTAGAGAAGTGTGACAAAAGACAAATAGAAATAATTAGTTACCTTAAAAATTATGCTCTCGTTAATTTGTTTTCTCGCTCTCTCTCGCCCTAGCCTGAGCTGTGTGTTGAAAATATAACATACATTTCTCTTGGCTTTTATGCGTGTGATAGGCTTGGGTGTTTTTCACGCGTTTTCTTTGCTTGTGTAATTTATCAACATAATTTTTTGCCATTTGAGGGTAATTACGGTTTACTAGGCTGTTGGCAGAGGAGGGGAGAGCAGAGGAGACATGGGTGGCAGACAAATGCTTCTCTAATTGAACAAAAGCACACATTGTTCCATGTTAACTCAACCTTCTCCTATGTATATTCTTTAAGGCCACGATCACTGGCATTGTGAGCCGAATAAATGATTTTTTCATAGCTACAATCAAAGGCATCTGCTACTTTGCCAAATTGTAACATTAGAGAAAACATGTATGTGTATAGTCTATGCCACTGTCAATCTACCATGGCAATAGTTGGTACATGGCAATGACTATTTCTTTGATCACATACAAAGAAAATTGTACTGTAATATAATAAGGAAGTTTGAAAAGTTAACAATCCATTTAACAATTCAACTATAAAGAGCTCTTCAATGTCAATCTTAATTCTTCTAATTTCAAATTAAGGCTGCTAAATATACTAATTTAGCATCACATGGGGGGCTATACATATTCTCTATCCAAAAGTGAATATTTTTAGTGAAATTCGGACATTTGGTTTTCCTTTTTTGGGACAGCCGCCCTTTTCACATCTCTCCACTGACTGAATGGCATTTCATTAAGCAAGAATCCTCCCTCCTTACGGTACAAATTCTCAATTTGTTCGCTTATTATTTCTTATTTGACAAAAATATATTTTAACCCTGTGAGACCCAAGCATTTTATTTACCCCTCAGAAAGGCTAAGGACGCTCTGATTATGAATTTGAAGTTTGTAGAAAATATTTATGGAAATGTGGCAACAAATGCAACATTGTGCTTCAACGGTAGCAAAACATCTGTGGTAAGAAAACTGTGAAATTCTATTAAAATCACATCAAAATGGATCAAAAGCATGATGTGCTTTATACATGTGATATAAAATATTGTCTCATGGTATATATAGTTGAAATGAATGTTTTGAAAAATACACATTTGTCAACTTGACCAATCCAAGTTGGAGTATTTGGCTATCAAAAAAATATATATTTTGTTACTATTTTGTAGGTTTCCTATGTATGGAAAACCTCTAACTTACTTTTAGTAATATTTGGTTGTCCTTTCTGGCTTAATTTGGAGAGATAACCTTCTATCTTACTTTTTACCATTAATGGCTGTCAAAGGCAGCATTCTGACCTGATAAACCACACAGTTTCCCTTCCAGCCTCATCTACACATCAAAAATGTATATCTTTAATAAACAATGTGTGGTTATTAGGTCAGAATACTGCCATTGGCGACCATTTATGGTAAAAAAAAAAGTAAGACTTCCCAGAAAACGGGACGTCCTAACGTTCCCATTAGGTCCTTTAAGGGTTTCAGCGTGAAGTTATCCTATTGACGTTCTTGAAAAGATCTAAGAACGTTGAGGGATGGTACCAAGGAAACGTTCTCTGAGAAACCTTGTCTAGTTCCCTGTAAATTACCAGGACATCACTAAGGACCAACCTCTGGACCTTTTTAGGACATTCTCAGGACATACATTTACTAGTCCTTAGGACATTGTGTGATGGTCCCAAGGAAATGTTCTCTGAGGGACATTTGTCTAGTTCCTTGTAAGTTCCCAGGATGTCACTGAGGACCATGTCAGGACGCTTTTAGGACGTTCTCAAGGACATACATTTTATTAGTCCTTAGGACATTGTGTGATGATCCCAAGGGATCGTTCTCTGGGCGAGCTTTTTATAGTTCCCAGTTTGTGCCAGGTACGTGTCATGGTCCCCTGAAGGTCCCCTGAACGTTCTTGGGACATTCTGTCATTGTTCCCGGGATGTTTAATGTAGTTCCCGGGTTTGTCTCGGGGACGTCCTGAGCAAATTTTTAGGACGTTTTCAGGATATTGTGTCATGGTCCCCTGAAGGTTTTGTCTAGTTCCTGGTATCATAGTGATTTACTGTGTAATCTTCCTATTTTCCAGGGGAAATTGAGACCTCTGTCAGTGATAAAGTGGTGATGTTAGGAAGAGGTGGGAAGGAAGGGTGGGAGAGACATTGTTGGGGATTATTAGAGGAAGACGTAATGATACTAATAAAGAAGTGAGAGGTGTTGTGACCCCAAATTGCACCATATTCCCTACAATCTCCTAGTTATTTTGCCCAACCAAGGTATTATAATCCCTGATCAACTCCCAGCTGAGACTTTTTTAACTTCTCACTCTATTCTAAATATGCATCAATCTGGTTTTAACTTCTCACTCTATTCTAAATATGCACTAATCAGGTTTTTACTTCTCACTCTATTCTAAATATGCACCAATCTGGTTTTGACTTCTCACTCTATTTTAAACATGCATCAATCTGGTTTTTAGATCTGGACATAGCACAGTTTCAGCCACTATGCTTGTTTTACATGATGTGTTAAATTGCCTAGATCCTATGCTGCCTTATCTATAGACCTTTCTAAGGCACTTGACACCATTGACCACTCCCTACTCATTAAAAAACTGTCTGAAATGGGAATGGATAGGGAGTCTTGCAAATGGTTTAAGAACTACTTGACCAACAGGACACAACCAGTGTTTTCTGATTGTGTCAAGTCTAGTTTACTTAAAATTATAAAAGGTTAAAAAAAAACACGCCCTGTTAAGAACTCTTTTTATTTTTTTTATACATATTGACTTTCAATGTTTATTTTTTTATATTTTTTTATATATATATTGACTTTCAATTTTAGAGTGAGAAGTTTTTTAGTGTAAAAAATAAATAAAAATTACAACATGAAAAGCATTCAAAAATACATTCTGGTACAAAAAAGGGAAAAAAGAAATGTAGCTTAATCAAACTAACTGCTCTTCTCCATTTGTTCTTTTCAAACATTGTAGTAAAATTGAAATCACGCCCTGACCTTAGAGATTTATTTCTCTATTTGGTTAGGTCAGGGTGTGATTCGGGTGGGCATTCTAGTTTGTCTGTTTCCTTGTTGGCCGGGTATGGTTCCCAATCAGAGGCAGCTGTCTATCGTTGCCTCTGATTGGGAATCATACTTAGGCAGCCCTTTTCCCACCTGTTTTTGTGGGTAATTATTTATTTTCCGTGTTTGTTTGTGTGCGCCACGGTTGTGTCACGTTCAGTTTCTGTTTACCTGTTTTTGTGTGAAGGTTTCACTTTATTAAAGATGTGGAACTACATGCATGTGACACGGGTTGATTTTGGGACATGTTCTCGTTACTATTTATATAAATAATATTGGTCTATGTATTAAATGCTGTAATATTCATCTGTATGCAGATGATACGGTTATGTAAGCCATCTGCACCAAGCAATGTTAGAGCTGCAATCTGATTTTGTTACATTACAGAAAGTCCTTATTGATTTGAAACGTGTACTTAATACTGGCAAAACTAAATATATGTTGTTCTCTAATTCACTGAAAAATGTCTCAGATGGGCTACACATTCAGTCATTGGAGGGTTCTCTCGCGAGCGGGTTCCTGCCTATAAAAATCTGGATTGATAAAGATCTAACGTTTAAAAACCATTCTGATGAGCTAGTTAAAAAGTTAAGATTTAAAATGGGCTTCTTTTTTTTTCTGAAATGAACACCAAGAAGCAGATTGTAAAGTTTTTGACTATGGTGACACCATTTAACAGAATGGAGATGCAGATTCTACTACTCATAAACCTTTGGAGGCCATCTACTATAGCCCCCTTCCCTTTATGACAGGTGATAGTTTTAATACTCATCATTGCAACCTGTATCAGAAGGTCGGCTGGACCGCACTAAAATCCCGTAGATCACTTCATTACTCCCTTCTTGTTTACAAAGCTCTGCTCCACAAGCCTACAACATACCTCACTTCCCTGTTGAAATATAAAAATATGAGACACCAAACCCGTTCGCAGGGTCGGTTAACTCTTCAGGTCCCACTTGTCTCCACTATCTGCCTTTAGTTTTAATGCACCGCAGTTATACCTCACAAAACAAATGATTGAGTTTACTGAAGTGTGCAACTGTTTCAATTGATTATTCTAACTTGTTGTAATAACCTGATGTCATGTATTTATAGCTCTCTTGCATTATTTTATATTTTTGTTGTTGCTTAATTTTTGTCCTCTGGGCACCATTGTAAATGGGAAACTCTGCCCTGGTCAAAAGCAGTGCAATAGATGGGGCATACACTACATGGGAAATAAGTGTAATTTGGGATGCAGTCTTCAGAGGTTATCACCACCCTCCACTTCATATCCAAGACCCCACAAGGCAAACAAACAGACTGGGATGCAGTCTTCAGAGGTTATCACCACCCTCCACTTCATATCCAAGACCCCACAAGGCAAACAAACAGACTGGGATGCAGTCTTTAGAGGTTATCACCACCCTCCACTTCATATCCAAGACCCCACAAGGCAAACAAACAGCTTGGGATGCAGTCTTCAGAGGTTATCACCACCCTCCACTTCATATCCAAGACACCACAAGGCAAACAAACAGACTGGGATGCAGTCTTCAGAGGTTATCACCACCCTCCACTTCATATCCAAGACCCCACAAGGCAAACAAACAGCTTGGGATGCAGTCTTCAGAGGTTATCACCACCCTCCACTTCATATCCAAGACACCACAAGGCAAACAAACAGACTGGGATGCAGTCTTCAGAGGTTATCACCACCCTCCACTTCATATCCAAGACCCCACAAGGCAAACAAACAGCTTGGGATGCAGTCTTCAGAGGTTATCACCACCCTCAACTTCATATCCAATACCCCACAAGGCAAACAAACAGACTGGGATGCAGTCTTCAGAGGTTATCACCACCCTCCACTTCATATCCAAGACCACACAAGGCAAACAAACAGACTGGGATGCAGTCTTCAGAGGTTATCACCACCCTCCACTTCATATCCAAGACCCCACAAGGCAAACAAACAGCTTGGGATGCAGTCTTCAGAGGTTATCACCACCCTCCACTTCATATCCAAGACACCACAAGGCAAACAAACAGACTGGGATGCAGTCTTCAGAGGTTATCACCACCCTCCACTTCATATACAAGACCCCACAAGGCAAACAAACAGCTTGGGATGCAGTCTTCAGAGGTTATCACCACCCTCAACTTCATATCCAATACCCCACAAGGCAAACAAACAGACTGGGATGCAGTCTTTAGAGTTTATCACCACCCTCCACTTCATATCCAAGACCCCACAAGGCAAACAAACAGCTTGGGATGCAGTCTTCAGAGGTTATCACCACCCGCCACTTCATATCCAAGAACCCACAAGGCAAACAAACAGACTGGGATGCAGTCTTCAGAGGTTATCACCACCCTCCACTTCATATCCAAGACCCCACAAGGCAAACAAACAGCTTGGGATGCAGTCTTCAGAGGTTATCACCACCCTCCACTTCATATCCAAGACCCCACAAGGCAAACAAACAGACTGGGATGCAGTCTTCAGAGGTTATCACCACCCTCCACTTCATATCCAAGACCCCACAAGGCAAACAAACAGACTGGGATGCAGTCTTCAGAGGTTATCACCACCCTCCACTTCATATCCAAGACCACACAAGGCAAACAAACAGACTGGGATGCAGTCTTCAGAGGTTATCACCACCCTCCACTTCATATCCAAGACCCCACAAGGCAAACAAACAGACTGGGATGCAGTCTTCAGAGGTTATCACCACCCTCCACTTCATATCCAAGACCCCACAAGGCAAACAAACAGCTTGGGATGCAGTCTTCAGAGGTTATCACCACCCTCCACTTCATATCCAAGACACCACAAGGCAAACAAACAGACTGGGATGCAGTCTTCAGAGGTTATCACCACCCTCCACTTCATATCCAAGACCCCACAAGGCAAACAAACAGCTTGGGATGCAGTCTTCAGAGGTTATCACCACCCTCAACTTCATATCCAATATCCCACAAGGCAAACAAACAGACTGGGATGCAGTCTTTAGAGTTTATCACCACCCTCCACTTCATATCCAAGACCCCACAAGGCAAACAAACAGCTTGGGATGCAGTCTTCAGAGGTTATCACCACCCGCCACTTCATATCCAAGACCACACAAGGCAAACAAACAGACTGGGATGCAGTCTTCAGAGGTTATCACCACCCTCCACTTCATATCCAAGACCACACAAGGCAAACAAACAGACTGGGATGCAGTCTTCAGAGGTTATCACCACCCTCCACTTCATATCCAAGACCCCACAAGGCAAACAAACAGCTTGGGATGCAGTCTTCAGAGGTTATCACCACCCTCCACTTCATATCCAAGACACCACAAGGCAAACAAACAGACTGGGATGCAGTCTTCAGAGGTTATCACCACCCTCCACTTCATATCCAAGACCCCACAAGGCAAACAAACAGCTTGGGATGCAGTCTTCAGAGGTTATCACCACCCGCCACTTCATATCCAAGACCCCACAAGGCAAACAAACAGACTGGGATGCAGTCTTCAGAGGTTATCACCACCCTCCACTTCATATCCAAGACCCCACAAGGCAAACAAACAGCTTGGGATGCAGTCTTCAGAGGTTATCACCACCCTCCACTTCATATCCAAGACCCCACAAGGCAAACAAACAGACTGGGATGCAGTCTTCAGAGGTTATCACCACCCTCCACTTCATATCCAAGACCCCACAAGGCAAACAAACAGACTGGGATGCAGTCTTCAGAGGTTATCACCACCCTCCACTTCATATCCAAGACCCCACAAGGCAAACAAACAAACAGACTGGGATGCAGTCTTTAGAGGTTATCACCACCCTCCACTTCATATCCAAGACCACACAAGGCAAACAAACAGACTGGGATGCAGTCTTCAGAGGTTATCACCACCCTCCACTTCATATCCAAGACCCCACAAGGCAAACAAACAGACTGGGATGCAGTCTTCAGAGGTTATCACCACCCTCCACTTCATATCCAAGACCCCACAAGGCAAACAAACAGCTTGGGATGCAGTCTTCAGAGGTTATCACCACCCTCCACTTCATATCCAAGACACCACAAGGCAAACAAACAGACTGGGATGCAGTCTTCAGAGGTTATCACCACCCTCCACTTCATATCCAAGACCCCACAAGGCAAACAAACAGCTTGGGATGCAGTCTTCAGAGGTTATCACCACCCTCAACTTCATATCCAATACCCCACAAGGCAAACAAACAGACTGGGATGCAGTCTTTAGAGTTTATCACCACCCTCCACTTCATATCCAAGACCCCACAAGGCAAACAAACAGCTTGGGATGCAGTCTTCAGAGGTTATCACCACCCGCCACTTCATATCCAAGACCACACAAGGCAAACAAACAGACTGGGATGCAGTCTTCAGAGGTTATCACCACCCTCCACTTCATATCCAAGACCACACAAGGCAAACAAACAGACTGGGATGCAGTCTTCAGAGGTTATCACCACCCTCCACTTCATATCCAAGACCCCACAAGGCAAACAAACAGCTTGGGATGCAGTCTTCAGAGGTTATCACCACCCTCCACTTCATATCCAAGACACCACAAGGCAAACAAACAGACTGGGATGCAGTCTTCAGAGGTTATCACCACCCTCCACTTCATATCCAAGACCCCACAAGGCAAACAAACAGCTTGGGATGCAGTCTTCAGAGGTTATCACCACCCGCCACTTCATATCCAAGACCCCACAAGGCAAACAAACAGACTGGGATGCAGTCTTCAGAGGTTATCACCACCCTCCACTTCATATCCAAGACCCCACAAGGCAAACAAACAGCTTGGGATGCAGTCTTCAGAGGTTATCACCACCCTCCACTTCATATCCAAGACCCCACAAGGCAAACAAACAGACTGGGATGCAGTCTTCAGAGGTTATCACCACCCTCCACTTCATATCCAAGACCCCACAAGGCAAACAAACAGACTGGGATGCAGTCTTCAGAGGTTATCACCACCCTCCACTTCATATCCAAGACCCCACAAGGCAAACAAACAAACAGACTGGGATGCAGTCTTTAGAGGTTATCACCACCCTCCACTTCATATCCAAGACCCCACAAGGCAAACAAACAGACTGGGATGCAGTCTTCAAACAAGTGATTAATGTACCCCCCCCCCCCCCCCCCCCCCCCCCCCCCCCCCCCCCCCCCCCCCCCCCCCCCAGTGCTGTGGCCCAGATGGCAAGCTGTACACTTCAACAGCAGGCAGAGTTAACACTAATGCTCAGAGAGAGAGGAGAGAGGAGAGAGAGCGAGATATCAGGTTCATGTACCTTGTATTGCCCTCTCAGCATCTGTTCTTCCAGTGCTGCGGTCACTCTCCATCTCTGGGGTCAGTGAGTCTGGGACAGCAGAGGGATAGAACACAACCACTGTTAAAGTGGAACTGACAGTGTTTTAGCAACATGAAACCTTATTAAAATATGTTCATATACACCTCCAGGAATAATATGAAACCTTTTTTTTTTTTTTTTTTACATTTTCTGACAAGCGAGCACTTAGACATGGTCATTTTCACGTTTTCATATATTCATCGAATGTTTGGGAATGGCATTTGTGAAGATTATATAGCAATATAGAGTGGGAAAGCGTCCGGCTACTATTCTCCATTGTTTATCAGTGCAATGTTGATGGCCAAATAGCTGAAAAAGGTTTAGAGGGTTAATCTAATGTTCCCGTATTATATTTTATCTCATCTCGCTCTGGCTAGCTTTAGTTGTTGATATTTTTGTTGCTGATGTGCATATGCAACTGAGGGAGAGAGAGCCTGCCTTTTCATGGTTGTTTGATCAATAAGACTGAAGTTTCACAATGTAAGAGCACTTCCGTGGTGTTAAAATATTTGCAGAAACCCATTCAGGTGTATTTGGTTGCTTTTGGTGAATGTGTTCTGATGATCTAAAGTTGTGCTGTTGCTACTGCCTGTAATCACACAGTCCAGTTCAAAGTGAATGATGGACCGTGTGACAAATGGCTAATTTGCATATAGACCTACTGTAGCTCTGATTGGCTATGGCGCACTGACCTGTGTAGAGTCCGGTCCTGGACAAGACAGGTGTTTTTATTAGGTTTTATTTACTGCAGTGTCCATGAATTGTCCAAACGCATAAGTTTCTGTATATAGCATTTTAACATTTATATTAACAAAAGAGAGATTTTTTTGGGGGGGGGGAGCACTGCCTGGATCACCAGTGCGGTTGAACGCAGCATTGATGTATGGTGCATTCAAAATGTATTGTAGTTGAGTAGCCAGCCTAGGCTACTGCTCAAATGCAATGCAATTTAAGTTGAATTCACCAATGTGTGCACATCAGGCTGTAATTTCATAAAGTAGATGACCTAACTGTTGACTTATTTATATTCGCTAGTGTGTGCTATGCGGCCCAGCGGGCCTTGTGTTTGACATGTGCACTGGCCTATTAACAACGTTATGACTGACTTGTGATCATTGCCCTTGCTAGTTTGATTGTATTGACATTTCCAGCCTTAGTCGAGTCATTTAAACTGAAACAGTGCATCCCGAATGGGTGGAGGCAGCAAACAATGTGATTTACAACATGATAGCAATATAACTACAAGAAATGTATTGGTTAATTATATTAATCATGCAATGAACTGAATCCATATGTTCTGCCAACAATGCCTTACTGTACGTCATGGAATTTTGAGTCAAATAGAACCTATTTAAAACCTCTTATAAAGTTTGTTTTGAACCATAAACTGGGAATTGTATATTTTTGACTGATATTATGATTGTCTGTTAAAGTGGAACAGACAACATTTTAACACCCTTCACATGGACCAGCCACACTAAAAGCTTTCACTTAAAAACTACATTTCCTGTAAGTGAAAAATACAATAAGACATTGAATGATCAGTCAGATTGCTGAATCACGATTTAGCTTGATATAACTTATGTTATATGTAAAGACAATAACCTATAACACTATGAGTTATTAGCACAACACTGTGATTGAGTGTAACTGCACTCAAAACAAAGGAAAGAAGAAAAGAGGAGAACAGTAGAGCACAGTACAGGACAGGACAGGACAGGACAGTACAATACTCTATGATCCCCCAAGAAGCACATTTCTTTGCTGCAAACAGTGAAAAACAGAAAGCATATAAATATGCCACACCCTGATCTGTTTCACCTGTCTTTGTGCTTGTCTCTACACCACTTCAGGTGTCACCCATCTTCCACATTATCCCCAGTATATTTATACTTGTGTTCTCTGTTTGTCTGTTTCCAGTTAGTTTTGTTTCAACAAGCATACCAACGTTTTCACCCTTCTGTCTCTAGTTCCTATTTTCTAGATTTCCTGTTTTTTGACCATTCTACTACCTGCCCTGCCTGTTGTTCTGTACCCTGTCACACCACTCTGGACTGGCCATGACGAACCCAGCAGACTTGGACCACCTATGCAACGCCGTTTCCTCCCAAGGGTTACCAAGAGTTGCTTCGTGGTCTTATGGATGGGTTCCAGACCTTGGCGCGTTGGACACTTTGCTGGAGCAATTCTGCTGGTTGTTTGTCAGGCAGCCCACCACAACGGTAACCTCCCATCCCCTCAGTAACCTGGCTGTTAGCAGCACGGCCTCCCTGGTAAAAAAATCTGTCGTTCTGCCGCTGAACAAGGCAGTTAACCCACTGTTCCCCGGTAAGCCGTCATTGTAAATAAGAATTTGTTCTTAATTGACTTGACTAGTTAAATAAAGGTGAAATATATATTTTTTAATTAAGTCTCCACAGGTTCCCGTGGTATTGGGATTCTCTTGGCTCCAGCGACACAATCCCCTTATTGACTGTACTGCCATGCCCATTGCCTGAAGTCAGCATAACCTGCCCAAGGACATCTTCGCCATTCCCGCTGAGTACCAGGACCTCCGGGAGGTTTTCAGTAAGGCCCGGGTCACTTCACTTCCTCCGCACCGACCCTATGATTTCGGAATCGACCTTCTCCCAGGCACCACACTGCCCCGGGGACGACTGTACTCTCTGTCCAGTCCGGAGACCAAGGCTATGGAGACCTACATCGAGGACTCCCTAGCTGCAGGGCGTTCTTTCGCCTCCCCCGCAGGCGCAGGGTTCTCTTTGTGAAGAACAAGGACAAAACCCTGCGCCGGTGCATCGATTACCGGGGCCTCAATGACATCACGGTGAAGAACCGCTACCCGCTACCACTCATCGCCTCGGCCTTCGAGCCGCTCCAGGGGGCCACCGTTATCTCCAAGTTGGACCTGCGGATGCCTACCACCTGGTGCGGATAATGGGAGGGGGACAAGTGGAAGACTGCCTTCAACATAGCCAGCAGTCACAACGAGTATCTAGTCATGCCATTTGGCCTTTCCAATGCCCCAGCTGTGTTCCAGGCCCTGGTCAATGGCATTCTCTGCGAAATGTTGAACCAGTTTGTCTTCGTCTACGTTGACGACGTCCTTATTTTCTCCCACTCAGCCTAAGAACACATGCTCCACGTCCGACAGGTCCTCCAGCACCTTCTGGAAAATCAGCTTTTTGTGAAAGCTGAGAAATGCGAATTGCATCGCTCCACCATCCCCTTCCTTGGTTACATCATCGCTCCAGGGAATGTACAGATGGATCCCGGGAAGGTGAGAGTGGTGGTGGATTGACCCCAGCCTATGTCCAGAGTGCAGCTGCAAGATTTCCTGGGACTTGCCAACTTTTATCGGCACTTTATCCGGGGCTGCAGCACCCTGGCTTTCCCCGTCTGCACCCACCTCTCCCAAGGTTCCGTTACGATGTGGGAAATCGTGAGCTTCTCGCGGTGAAGATGGCGTTGGAGGAGTGGAGACACTGTTTGGAGTGGGCGGAACATCCGTTCATTGTGTGGAACAAGAACCTAGAATATCTCCGCACCGCCAAGAGTCTCAATTCCAGGCAAACTAGGTGGGCCCTGCTTTTCACCAGGTTTAACTTCTCCCTCTACTACCGACCAGGATCCAATAATATCAATATCATTCCACCTCGTGCCTGGCAACGGCACTCAGCTGGGGAATAGGGAAGCAGGTCATTGGACGCAGTATTCCCAGCAGATAACCGGATGTTTGTTCCTGACACTGCCACTCGGTCCTGGAGTGGGCCCACTATGGCCCAGTTTATGATGCAGCACGTCTTTCGGATCCATGGACCCCCGGTGGAAAAGGTCTCCAACCAGGGTCCTCAGTTCTCATCCTGCTTATGGAAGGCGTTCTGAACGCTCATTGAGTCATCGGTTCTACCCTCAGTTCAACAGCCAGTCGGAGCGAGCAATCAAGACCTGGCAATCAAGACCTCCGCCAACCCCACCATCTGGATCCAGCAATTAGTGTGGGTTGAATATGCCTGCAACACCCTCACCTGCTCTGCTGCTGGGCTCTCGTCTTTCGCGTGTTCAAAGGGTTATCAGCCCCCGCTCCCCCCCCTGCATGCGGAAGAGGTCGGTGTACTCTCGGCCCAGATGTTTGTCTGCCGCTGTCGCCGTACCTGGAAGAGAGCCCAGTTGTCTTTCCTCAAGACCACCTGCAAGTATAGATGACAAGTGGACTGCCACCGGAACCCGGCTCCCCGGTATCTTGTCGGGCAGACGGTATGGCTGTCCGCTCGAGACCTGCCCCTCCGGGTGGATTCCTGCAAACTTTTGAAAGTTGTTCGTCTTCTGTTGCCCTGTACACTCAATATACAGCCGACTTTTCATGTGTCTAGGATTAAACCTCACATATGTCTCACAGCCCTATGTCTCCTGTTTCTAGGTCTACCCCTCTACCCCGTTTCATCGCCGGGCCAACCGGCGTACACGGTGAGGCGCTTTCTGATGGTTCGACCACTAGGCAGGGGATTCCAGTACCTGGTTGACTGGGAGGGTTATGGCCCAGAGGAGAGGTGCTGGGTCACGCTAGGAACATCCTGGACCCAGGCCTCATCACCCTGGTCAACCAGGTATGCGCCCAGTTAGGACGCCAGGTGGCGCCCCTAGAGGGGGGGGGGGCGGGTACTATTACAACCTGTTCAGCTGTCTTTGTGCTTGTCTCCACCCCCCTCCATTTTCCTCATTATCACCAGTGTATTTATACCTGTGTTTTCTGTTTGTCTGTTGCTAGTTCGTTTTGATACGTCAAGCCTACTAGCATTTTTCCCGTGCTCCTTTCTGTCTCTAGTTCCTGTTTTCTGGCTTTCCGAATTTTTGACCTGTCCGCCTGCCCTGACCCTTTAGCCTGCGTGTCGTTCTGTACCTTGTCACATCACCCTGGATTACTGAAGTCTGCCTGCCCTGTGCCTGCCTGCCGTTCTGTACCTTTCGGACTCTACTCTGGACTACAGACCTCTGGAAGCCCTTGACCTGTCGTTTGCCTGCCCCCCTGTTTTTGTAATAAACTTTGGTTACTTCAAAACTGTCTGTGTCTCGGTCTTCTCCTGAGCCTTGACAACATGAAAGTAGAGTGAAACAGAGAATAAAAAACAACCCTAACCATTGACTGAGCGCAGGCTCTCTGAGGGTGATGGCTGTTTGATGCAGTGTTCGGCCTGCTCCCTCCTCTTGGACTCATACTCCAGAGCCTCCTGCAGTTTCCTCTTAGCCTTCTTCTCCTTCTTCAAACGCTTCTGGATTATTGCTGAGGGAAAAGAGAGAAGAGGATAAATGTATCAAATACATTTTATTTAATAATTTTCTATCTAATCATATCAATTAGGAATAAATTGTTATTTACAATGACTTGGCAAGTGGCAAGTGTGGTAAGAGACAAGAAACATATTAGGGCCGGCTCAAGCCTTTTGTGGGCCTTAAGCGAGATTTGTTTGGGGGCCCCCCACCTGACGGCGGAGAGAAACATTTTTGTTCAAAAGTTAATTTCCTGCAATTAGAAAGGTGTCGGAGAGGATGGCTGACGGTTTACATGCTCCTAACCAACTGTGTTATTTTGTTTGTTTGTAACTTATTTTTTAGCTTATTTTGTACATAATGTTGCTGCTACCGTCTCTTATGACCAAAAATAACTTCTGGACATCAGAACAGTGATTACTCACCACGAACTTCCTTTAACGAGTCCGACGTGAAGGATATACTGCTTTCCCGGGAACAGGCCCAAATCCCTGTCATTAGCGTGAAGAGAAGACGGGAAAAAAGGAGGTGGATGTCGGCTACCTTCTGAGAATTCGTAGGTGAGCAAGTAAACCATCACTGCCATCTGTTGTATTGGCCAACGTGGAATAATTGGAAAATATAATCGATGACTTACGAGCAAGATTAAACTACCAACGGGACATTAAAAACGGTAATATATTATGTTTCACCGAGTCGTGGCTGAACGACGACATAAATAACATACACCTGGCAGGTTATACACTGTGTTGGCAGGATAGAACAGCAGCCTCTGGTAAGACAAGGGGTGGCGGTCTATGTATATGTGTAACAACAGCTGGTGCAACATATCTAAGGAAGTCTTGACGTTTTGCTCGCCTGAGGTAGAGTATCTCATGATAAGCTGTAGACCACACTATCTACCTAGAGATTTCATCTTTATTTCTCATAGCTGTCTACATACCACCACAGACTGATGCTGGCACTAAGACAGCATTGAATGAGCTGTATACCGCCATAAGCAAACAGGAAAATGCTCACCCAGAGGCGGTGATCCTAGTGGCCGGGGACTTTAATGCAGGGAAACTTAAATCTGCTTTACCAAATTTCAACCACCATGTTAAATGTGCAAGATGTGCAAGCAGGAAAAAAACTCTAGACCACCTTTACTCCACACACAGAGACATGTACAAAGCTCTCCCTCACCCTCCATTTGGCAAATCTAACCATAATTCTATCCACCTGATTCCAGTTTACATCAAAAATAAAAGCAGCAAGCACCAGTGACCCGGCCAAGTGGTCAGATGAAGCAGATGCTAAGCTACAGGACTATTTCGCTAGCACAGACTGGAAAATGTTATGGGGTTCTTCCGATGGCATTGAGAAGTACACCACATCAGTCACTGGCTTCATCAATAAGTGCATCGATGACATCGTCCCCACAGTGACTGTACGTACATTCCCCAACCAAAAGCCACGGTTTACAGGCAACATCCTCGCATAGCTAAAGGCTAGAGCTTCCATTTTCAAGGAGTGGGACACTAATCCGGACGCTTAAAATAAATCCCGCTATGCCCTCAGACGAACCATCACCCAGGCAAAGCGTCAATACTGGACTAAGATTGAATCCTATTACACCGGCTCTGACACTCGTCTGATGTGGCAGGGCTTGAAAACTATTATGGACTTTAAGGGAAACGCAGCCGCGAGCTGCCCAGTGACGCGAGGCTACCAGACGAGCTAAATGCCTTTCATGCTCGCTTCTAGGCAAGCAACACTGTAGCATGCATGAGCACCAGCTGTTCCGGACTACTGTATGATCACGAACTACGTAGCCGATGTGAGCAAGATCTTTTTACAGGTCAACATTCACAAAGCCACTGGGCTAGACAAATTACCAGAACATGTACTCAAAGCATGCGCGGAACAACTGGCAAGTGCTTCACTGACATTTTCAACCTCTCCCTGGCCAAGTCATACCTAAATGTTTCAAACAGACCACCATAGTGCAAAAGAACACTAAGGTAACCTGGCTAAATTATTACCACCCCATAGCATTCACGTCGGTAGCCATGAAGTGCTTTGAAAGGCTGGTTATGGCTCACATCAACACCATCATGCCAGAAACCCTAGACTCATACCGCCCTAACAGATCCACAGATGACGCAATCTCAATCGCACTCCACACTGCCGTTTCCCACCTGGACAAAATGAACACCTATGAGTATGCTGTTAATTTACTACAGCTCAGCGTTCAACACCATAGCGCCCTGGGACTAAACACCTCCCTCTGCAAATGGATCCTGAACTTCCTGACGGGCCACCCCCAGGCGGTAAGGGTAGGAAACAACAACGCTGATCTTCAACACTGGAGCCCCTCAGGGGTGCGTGCTTATTGCCCTCCTGTACTCCCTGTTCGCCCACGACTGTGTGGCCAAGCACGACTCCAGCACAATCATTAAGTTTGCTGACGACACAATAGTGGTAAGCCAGATCACCGACAACGATGAGATAGCGTATAGGGAGGAGGTCAGAGACCTGGCAGTGTGGGCCTCTCTCTCACTGTGAGCAAGACAAAGGAGCTGATCATGGACTATAGGAAAAGGAGGGCCGAACAGACCCCCATCCCAATTAACATCGACAGGGCTGAAGTGGATCAGGTCGAGAGTTTCAAGTTCCTTGGTGTCCACATCACCAACAAAGTATCATGGTCCAAACACACCAAGACAGTTGTGAAGAGGCCACAACAACACCTTTTCCCCTCAAAAGAGTGAAGAGATTTGGTATGGGTTCCCAGATCCTCAAAAAGTTCTACAGCTGCACCATTGAGAGCATCCTGACCGGTTGCATTACCACCTGATATGGCAAGTGCTTGGCATTTTACCGGAAGGTGCTATAGATGGTAGTGTGTATGGACCTGTACATCACTGGGTCCAAGCTTCCTGACATCCAGGACATATATACAAGGAGGTGTCAGAGGAAAGCCCAAAAATTGTCAAAGACTCCAGTCACCCAAGTCATACACTGTTCTCTCTGCTACCGCA
This sequence comes from Oncorhynchus mykiss, assembly GCF_013265735.2. Lineage (NCBI taxonomy): Eukaryota > Metazoa > Chordata > Actinopteri > Salmoniformes > Salmonidae > Oncorhynchus > Oncorhynchus mykiss. Next base: position 1,915,967 of record NC_048586.1, on the reverse strand, counting down.
TGCAAAAGGCTCCTTAACAGCTTCTACCCCCAAGCCAAGACTGCTCAACAACTAAACTAATCAAATGGCCACATGGACTATTTACATTGAACACCCCCCTTTGTTTTTACACTGCTACTACTCGCTGTTTATTACCTATGCATAGTCACTTTACAAATGCCCTCGACTAACCTGTACACCTGCACATATACTCAGTACCGGTGCCCCCTGTATATAGCCCCGTTATTGTTATGTAAATGTATTGTGTTACCTATTGATTGTTTTTTGTTTTTTTACTTTAGTTTATTTAGTAGATATTTTACTAACTCTATTTTTTGATCTGCACTGTTTGTTAAGGACTTGTAAGTAAGCATGTTCACTGTAAGGTCTACTACACCTGTTGTATTCGGAGCATGTGACAAATACAATTTGATTTGATTGCTGGAAATAAGACTGCCTGAATTAGCAAACTATGTTGAACTCAAATCAGCCAACTGCTGGAGGGAACTTAAAGAAAATGAGCTAATTTCTAAGCTTGTTTTTATGAAATTGGCTCATTAAATAACAAAGTACTTGATTAAACTGTTGCAGAGCTTGATAAAACACACGTGTTAACTTAAGTTCTATTTGTGTCACTAATGCTTAGAATGACGATGAATCATTCATTTCTATAATTCAATATGGATCCATAATCATCTGATCTCTCGCTGTTGTGGGGAACAATACTAAGTGGTTCGTTCATTGGAAGCAGTGACATAGAAACATACAGCAGTTTTTTTATGTATGTACAGTATGACCCTGTTCATTCATTTAGATATGTGTGTTAAACTGTTTTAATAAGCTCTGAAACATGCACTCAATTGAATGTCAAGGGCTGTGTCCAAAATGGTACCCTATGGATCCAGTCAAAAGTAGTGCACTACATATGGTGCCATTTAGGACTCAAACAATGTATTTTCATTTAGATTCTGTAAGTAGGTTCAATGTACTGTGCTGTGTTCATATTGTGTAGTGCAGGAGTCTTCAACCTTTTCTTGCCCAGGGATTGCATTAGCCCCCCAACAATTTCACGTATGTCATCACCAGTAGTCAATGAAGAAAAGGGCGGACCGTTCTATTGTATTGATCCATTCTAGTTATAATCTTAAAATGGTGCAATGCCGTGAAAAACTATTTGCAGCCTTTCTAATTTTCTATACTTTTGCATATTTTTGATACTGAATGTTATCAGATCTACAACCAATACTTACTATTAAATAAAGGAAACCTGAGTGAAAAAATAACATAACAATTACACACTTATTTTATTTGTGACTTACCACCTGGATTCGGTCTTATGTAGAAAAATGTGAAAGGTGTTTTTTTTTTACATTGGATAAAAGTAGAGACCCAGATCTACAAAATGGTATATCATGCACTGCATTTGAGGAAAAATGGGAAAGTAATTCTGCTTTGAAAGTTGATCAACTCACTTTCAAAATCCCCTTTGAATGTTTAGGTACCTAGTTAAGAGCTCTTCTTCGTCTACACCCATTCAGCATCGTTCACACCCTCTTAAGCCTTAGCCCCACCCATAACGTTTCGCTCTCAGAGCGCACACTTGACGTTCTGGCCCATCATTTGTTTATCTCTGGATAACATGAAAACAACCAGCTCTGTTGGCAACAATTTCATTACGCTTTTGGCAGACGTTTACCGACACTGGCCATATTCAACGTGTTGTACACATGTCACATAACGTTAGCTAACGAGACAGACAGCTAACATTAGCTAGTTAAACAACAATGAACAGTGCCAACAATGCCACAGTGCTGGGAGCTAAACAACCAGGTCCAATGTTAGCTAGCTAACATTAGGCTCTAACTAGAAAAGCAAACGGCTCTGGGATACGAATAATAACATCAGTTAGGGAGCCAGCCAGCTAACACTAGCTAGCTAACAGTACACTTTAACTTGAAATGAAATCAGTTTCTGTCAAAATTAGAAACGTGTAATATCTGAAAATATAGCTAGCTAACGTTAGACTATCTTACCCATATACATCATCATGCATGATGGACGCGTCTCCCTTTCAGGAATGTCATGCCACGTCCTTAGTTTGAAGATGTAATCCAGAGACAGGTGTTTCCTTCATCTCTTTAGCTATCATACTCTAATTCCACTGATTTCAAAACTTGATCCTCCAGAAAGTGGAGAGCAACACTTATGCAGCTCCACTACACAATACATGTAACACTCGTCGTCGGTGGAAGGCAGGGTGGACCAAAGCGCAGCGTGGAAAGTGTTCATGATATTTATTTTCAAGAAACACTCAAACAAAAATAACAATTTCAAAAAACGAAAGTGAACAGTTCTGTCAGGCACAGACACTAAACAGAAAATAACACCCCACAAAACCCAAATGGAAAATCACAACTTATATATGATCCCCAATCAAAGACAACGATAGACAGCTGCCTCTGATTGGGAACCACACTCTGCAAAATCAACAAAGAAATAGAAAACATAGATATTCCCACCTGAGTCACACCCTGACCTAACCAAACATAGAGAATAAATAAGGATCTGTACTGTCACACCCTGACCTTTGTACCCCCCCCAAAGGTGCGGACTCCGGCCGCAAACCTGAACCTATAGGGGAGGGTCCGGGTGGGCATCTACTCTCAGTGGGGGCTCCGGTGCCCCCGCTCCGCTTTAGGCTCCCCCCCTTTCGGTGGCGCCTCCGGTGTAGGGGTTGTCGCCGGGACCTCCGGACCGTAGATCGTCGCTGCAAGCTCTTGACTGGGGACCGTTGCTGGAGGCTCCGGACTGGGGACCCTCACTGCAGGCTCCGGACTCGGGACCGTCGCTGCAGGCTCCGGACTGGGGACCGTCGCTGCAGGCTACTGACTGGGGACTGTCGCTGCAGGCTCCGGACTGGGGACCGTCGCTGGAGGCTCCGGACGGGAGACTGTCGCTGGAGGCTCCGTACCCTGGATCTTCACTGCAGGTAGCCTTGGGCCATGGGTCCTCACTTGAGGCTTCGGCCATGGATCATCACTGGTGGCTTCGGGCCATGGATCATCACTGGAGGCTCCGGGCCGTGGATCATCACTGGAGGCTTTGTGCCATGGATCATCACTACAGGCTCCGGGCCATGGATCATCACTGGAGGCTTCGTGCGTGGAGCCGAAACAGGTCTCACCGGACTGAGGAGACGTACTGGAAGCACCAGATACACTGGGCCGTGGAGGCGCACTGGAGGTCTCGAGCGTAGAGCTGGCACAACCCGTCCTGGCTGGATGCCCACTTCCGCCTGGAAAATGCTGGCACAGAGCGCACCGACCTGTGAATGCTCACTGGAGACACAGTGCGCATCACCGCATAACACGGTGCCTGACCAGGCTCACTCTTTCATGCAGAACATTTAACTTAGTTAAATTTGTGAGTTTTCAGACGTGAACATCTAATTTCAGGTCCTGCTACAACATCTCAATCGGGGTTAGGCCATTCCAAAACGTCAAATGTGTTGCTATTTAGCCATTTTCATTTCGACTTGATTGTGTGTTTTGGATCATTGTCTTGCTGACCTTCAGCTTCAGCTCACAGACAGATTACCTGACAACTTGCCTTAATAGAAGGACACATGAATTATTCTCTGTATCAGAGAATTCTACAGGAGAATGTCAGGCCATCTGTCTGTGATCTGAAGCTGAAGCACAGTTGGGTCATGCCTCAAGACAATGTTCCAAAACACACAACAACAAAAAAAGGTATGTCAAAATGTATCAAGCAAGTGAAAGTTACAAAAATTGTGGGATAACAGCTAAATTAAATCCAACTTATGCCATTGCGTGAAGTACACAATATAAGCACGAGCTGACAATAATTGACTATTTTTGACTGCTGTCATGTTGACATTTCTATTCATTATAATGCCCTTATTGCTTTTGTGCCCAGTTTCACTATTTATCAAGGCCACTTGGTGCTTATAATGATGTTTAGGCTACTGATGTTTTCATCATTTGACTTCAGTGAGTGTAATTGGCTCCAATGAGTGTAATATTACGAGTTGAGAAATAAATATATTCTATTTTCTACTGTATATATTTCAATCGAAATGTGTTTATTCTGTTTTTGCTAGCAATATTCATGAAAACACTGTAAAGAAAATTCATTTTAATATTATTCTAATTTTGTTATATATTTTTACGGACCCCCTGCAGTACCGCCGTGGACCCTGGTTGAATATCCCTGGTGTCGTGTAATTGTTGTTCTTGTGAGCAGCAGCTAGTAGACTGCACTGCTATGTGACCCACACACAGAGACTCTGAGTCTCTCTATCACATACACAAACCCTCACTCTCTCTCTTTTCCCCCTGTCTTCCATCTCCATCTCTATCTCTCTCACTCTCTCTGCCAGGTGGTTGTCAGTACCTCTGTTATTTTGTGTGCAAACACACACACACACACCTACCTCTGTTCTTCTGTTCGATAGCGAGCTGTTTCTCCAGGGTCTCCCTGAGCTCTCTTTCCCTGAACAGCTCCATCTTCAGCTCCGTCTTCTCCAGCTGCACCTGCTTCTCCTGGGCCCGCGCGTTGTCAATTGCCACCTTCAGCAGGCCCTGCACACACACATATAAACACACACACACACCAGTTAGTAGAAATACACTCACAAGTGCATGCACACACACACACACACACACACACACACACACACACACACACACACACACACACACACACACACACACACACACACACACACACACAATTACAGAGCATGTAAAGGTAAAATAAACTGCTTGAATGAGGGATAGTTATGTTTTATCAGTTACAGTACGTTTTTTTGTATGCGTTATCATTGTATTTCTTCATAGTAACAATTGAGTTAATTTTAAAAAATGTGTCAAGTGTGTGAGATGGAGTGATTGAGGTTTGTCTGACCCCTCTTGGTCATAGTTGTGAAATACAGGTGGACGGATAGAGAAGTATTATCTTTATCTTGTTAACGCCTGTTCTATCTTACTTTTCATCTACAGAGCTCAGACCCCTTGACTTTTTCCACATTTTGTTACATTTTGTTACGTTACAGCCCTATTCTAAAATTGATTCAAATATGTATTTTCCTCTCGCCAATCTACACACAATAGCCCATAATGACAAACTAAAAACAGTTATAAAAAATAAAATAAAAAACAGAAATACCTTATTATATGAGTATTCAGACCCTTTGTTATGAGCCTTGAAATTGAGCTCAGGTGCATCCTGCTTCCATTGATCATTCTTGAGATGTTTCTACAACTTGATTAGAGTCCACCTCTGGTAATTAAATTAATTGGACTTGATTTGGAAAGGCACACACCTATCTATATAAGGTTGACAGTGCATGTCAGAGCAATAACCAAGCCACGAGGTCAAAGGAACTGTCTACAGAGCTCCGGGACAGGATTGTGCCGAGGCACAGACCCGGGGAAGGATACCCAAACATTGCTGCAGCATTGAAGGTCCCCAAGAACACAGTGGCCTCCATCATTCTTAAATGGAATACATTTGGAACCACCAAGACTCTTCCAAGAACTGGTCGCCTGGCCAAACTGAGCAATCGGGGGAGAAGGGCCATGGTCAGGGAGGTGACCAAGAACACAATGGTCACTCTGACAGAGCTCCAGAGTTCCTCTGTGGAGATGAAAGAACCTTCCAGAAGGACAACCATCTCTGCAGCACTCCACCAATCAGGTCTTTAAAGTAGAGTGACCAGACGGAAGCCACTCCTCAGTAAAAGGCACATGACAGCCCATTTGGAGCACCGCTCATCACCTGGCCAATACCATCACTACAGTGAAGCATGGTGGTGGCAGCATCATACTGTGGGGGGGGGGGGGGGGGTTCAGCGGAAGGGACTGGGAGACTAGTCAGGATCGAGGGAAAGATGAATGGAGCAAAGTACAGAGAGATCCTTGATGAAAACCTGCTCCAGAGTGCTCAGAACCTCAGACTGAGGTGAAGGTTCACCTTCCAACAGGACAACGACCCTAGGCAGACAGCCAAGACAATGCAGCAATGGCTTCGGGACAAGTTTCTGAATGTCCTTGACTGGCCCGGCCAGAGCCCGGACTTGAACCCGATCAAACTTTCTGGAGAGACCTGAAAATTGCTGTGCAGCGACGCTCCCCATCCAATCTGACAGAGCTTGAGAAGATCTGGGAATGGGAGAAACTCACCTAATACAGCTGTGCCAAGATTGTAGCGTCATACCCAAGAACACTCAAAGCTGTAATCACTGTCAAGGTGCTTTAACAAAGTACTGAGTAAAGGGTCTGAATACCGAGCACGCCCCCGTTCTCATTGACGGGCTGTAGTGGAGCAGGTTGAGAGCTTCAAGTTCTTCGGTGTCCACATCAACAACAAACTAGAATGGTCCAAACACACCAAGACAGTCGTGAAGAGGGCACGACTCAGGAAACTAAAAAGCTTTGGCGTGCGTCCTGAGATCCTCAAAAGGTTCTACAGCTGCAACATCGAGAGCACTGGTTGCATCGCTGCCTGGTACGGCAATTGCTCGGCCTCTGACCGCAAGGCACTACAGAGGGTAGTGCGTATGGCCCAGTACATCACTGGGGCTAAGCTACCTGCCACCCAGGACCTCTACACTAGGCGGTGTCAGAGGAAGGCCCTAAAAATTGTCAAAGACCCCCGCCACCCCAGTCATAGACTGTTCTCTCTACTACCGCATGGAAAATGGTAGCGGAGTGCCAAGTCTAGGACAAAAAGGCTTCTCAACAGTTTTTACACCCAAGCCATAAGACTCCTGAACAGGTAATCAAATGGCTACCCGGACTACCCGGACTATTAGCTACACTCTGTTTATCATATATGCATAGTCACTTTAACTATACATTCATGTACATACAGTACTACCTCAATTGGTTATTGTGTGTAGATTGATGAGGGAAAAAACTATTTAATACATTTTAGAATAAGGCTGTAACATAACAAAATGTGGAAAAGGTCAAGGGTCTGAATACTTTCTGAATGCATTGTATAATCCTTTTTGACCTCAATAAGGACCTATGGCTATTGCCCTAGGTCTAGGTCTGGGATTTCCGAGACTATTTCCGAGACTAACTATCTATGAATGATACCAACTGAGATACAAAAATCTCTCTCAGGCTTTTACAGCCATGCTACTACTACTGTTCGAATACTTATTATTATAGTCTCCGTTCTGTGCAGTGTCTGTTTCCACAACAATTACTCTCCATCTACATGTAATTACACCAAATGCAGTGGGCTATAGTTTACTAATTGTTGGTTCCCATGACCCCAATTTAGACATAGCTGCTTTATCTCAATTATCTGCTCGGTTCCATTTTGTTGATTTGTATATAAATATTAAATGCCGAGATCATTATCAGAGATTACTTACTTTAGTGTTGGAGTTGTGTATGTATGTGTGTTGTTTTCTAATTAATGCACAGACCAAAGGGATAACCGTGGAGGACTCTGATGTCTGTGGTATCGGAGTATCAGAGCAGCGAGCAAGGGAGTGCTGTATCCACATCATTACACTCTGATATACACTGAACAAAATTATAAACGCAACATGCAACAATTTCAAAGATGTTACAGTTCATATAAGAAAATCAGTCAATTTAAATCACTTCATTAGGCCCTAATCAATGGATTTCACATGACTGGGAATACAGATATGTATCTATTGGTCACAGATACCTTAAAAAAAAAACGCTTTGGGCAAGGTGTGCCGCTAGCGACCCACCTCGACAACATCCGGGAGAAATTGCAGAGCGCTAAATTCAAATTACAAAAATAGTAATGATAAACATGCATGAAAATACAAGTGTTATAAATCGGTTAAAATATTAACTTCTTGTTAATCCAGGTGCCTTTTCAGATTTCAAAGGCTTTACGGCAAAAGCATACCATGCGATTATCTGAGGACAGCTCCCTGCTTATAAAAGCATACAAACATTTTCCAACCAGGCAGAGGAGTCACGAAAGTCAGAAATAGCGATAAAATAAATCACTTAACTTTGAAGATCTTCCTCTATTGGCAATCCAAAGGGTCCCAGCTACACATTAAATGGTTGTTTTGTTCTGGAGCGGCAGGGTAGCCTAGTGGTTAGAGCGTTGGACTAGTAACCAGAAGGTAACCGGAAGGTTGCAAGTTCAAACCCCCGAGCTGACAAGGTACAAATCTGTTGTTCTGCCCCTGAACAGGCAGTTAACCCACTGTTCCTAGGCCGTCATTGAAAATAAGAATTTGTTCTTAACTGACTTGCATAGTTAAATAAAGGTTAAAAAATGAAAAAAATATCCCAATATCCCATTTCAGTAATCCACTGGCTCAAAGGCGGTCAAAACATGCAGAAGAATACATCCTAATAGTACCAGTAAAGTTTGTCAAATTATGTTTATAATTAATCCTCAGGTTGTCAATTGTCTAAATAATCGATAATATTTCAACCAGACAAAAACATTTTCAATAGGAAGAAAAAAGAACAAGAACACGCCAGTACTGCATGATTCCATAGACCACTTACCAAAAGTCTTATTCAAAGGTGAATATTTATAATGTTATTTCTGGCTTTTGTTGACTGCACAATATGACGGATATCTTTGTGGCTTGTTTGGGCTCTGAGCGCTGTACTCAGATTATTGCATGGTTTGCTTTTTCCATAAAGCTTTTTTGAAATCTGACACAGCGGTTGCATTAAGGAGAAGTGTATCTAAAGTTCCATGTATAACACTTGTATTTTCATCAACATTTATGATGAGTATTTCTGTAAATTGATGTGACTTTCTGCAAAATCATCGGATGTTTTTGGAACTACTGAACATAACACGCAAATGAACACTGAGATTTTTTTATATAAATATGAACTTTATCGAACTAAACATACATTTATTGTGTAACATGAAGTCATATTAGTGTCATCTGACGAAGATCTTCAAAGGTTAGTGATTCATTTTATCTCTATTTCAGATTTTTGTGACTCTTCTCGTTGGCTGGAAAAATGGCTGCGTTTGTCTGTGACTTGGCTCTGACCTAACATAATTGTTTGTGGTGCTTTCGCCGTAAAGCCTATTTGAAATCAGACACTGTGGTGGGATTAACAAGAAGAGTATCTTTAAAATGGTGTGAAATACTTGTATGTTTGAGGAATTTTTATTATTGGATTTCTGTTGTTTTGAATTTGGCGCCCTGCACTGTCACTGGCTGTTGTCATATCAATCCTGTTAGCAGGATCCCAGCCCTAAGAAGTTATACTCACAGACATTATTGTAACAGTTTTAGAAACTTCAGAGTGTTTTCTATTCAAATCTACCACTTACATGCATACGCTTCTGGGCCTAAGTAACAGGCAGTTTACTTTGGACACGTTTGTCATCCAAACTTCAAAATACTGCCCCCTAGCCCAAAGAAGTTAAAATAAGGTAGGGTTGTGGATAAGAAAACTAGTCAGTTTCTGGTGTGACCACCATTTGTCTCGTGCAGCACGACACATCTCCTTCGCATACATTTGATCAGGCTGTTGATTGTGGCCAGTGGAATATTGTCCCACTCCTCTTCAATGGCTGGATATTGGTGGGAACTGGAACACGCTGTCAATCCAGAGCATCCCAAACAGGCTCAATGGGTGACATGTCTGGTGAGTATGGAGGCCATGGAAGAACTGGGATATTTTCAGCAGAATGGCACGACAATGGGCCTCAGGATCTTGTCATGGTATCTCTGTGCATTCAAATAGCCATTGATGGAATGCAATTGTGTTTGTTGTCCTTAGCTTATGCCTGCCAATGCCTGCCAATACCATAACCTCACCACCACCATGGGGCACTCTGTTGACATCAGCAAACGCGATGCCATACCATCTGCCCGGTACAGTTGAAATTGGGATTCATCCGTGAAGAGCACAGTGACCATCGAGTTACCATCAAAGTCATTGAAGTCAGTTACGACGCTGAACTGCAGTCAGGTCAAGACCCTGGTGAGGACGACGAGCACGCAGATTAGCTTCCCCGAGACGGTTGCTGACAGTTTGTGCAGAAATTCTTCTGTTGTACACAGTTTAATCAGCTGTCCGGGTGGCTGGTCTCATACAGTCTCGCAGGTGAAGAAGCTGGATGTGGAGGTCCTGGGCTGGTGTGGTTACACGTGGTCTGCGTTTGTGAGGCTGGTTAGACGTACTGCCAAATTCTCTAAAACAACGTTGGAGGCGGCTTATGGTAGAGAAATGAACATTACATTCTCTGGTAACAGCTCTGGTGGACATTCCTGCATTCAGAATGCCAATTGCCTGCTCCCTCAAAACTTGTGGCATTGTATTTTGTGACAAAACTGCACATTTTAGAGTGGCCTATTATTGCCCCCAGCACAAGGTGCAGCGTGTAATGATCATGCTATTTTTGTTCAGTATTGAATGGCAAGATATTAATTTATTTGAATGCAGGTTACCTATTATTACATTTTTTGTATAAATGTTTTTAAAACATTAAAAAAAAATTATATAACCTTTTTTCTCACCAATTTCATGATCTCCAATTGGTAGTTACAGTCTTGTCTCATCGCTGCAACTCCCGTACGGACTCGGGAGAGGCAAAAGTCGAGAGCCATGCGTCCTCCGAAACACAACCCAGCCAAGCCGCGCTGCTCCTTGACACAATGCCCACTTAACCTGGAAGCCAGCCGCACCAATGTGTTGGAGGAAATAACATACAACTGGCGACCGTGTCAGCGTGCATTGCACCTGGCCTGCCACAGTAGTCACTAGTGCGCGATGGGACAAGAGCATTCCAGACGACGCTGGTCCAATTATGCGCCGCCCCATGGGTCTCCCGGTCGCAGCCGCCTAAATGGTACTTAAGATAAACGGCTATACTAACCAAAGTTTTCTTTACTCTATTGCTATTTGTAAGATCTACCTGTGTTTTAGCTAGGATATTCTATTCTATTCTATTTCTAAGGTCTACTTGTATAGTATTGCTAAGGCCTACCAGTATAGTATTGCTAAGGCCTACCTGTATAGCATTGCTAAGGCATACCTGTAGAGTATTACTAAGACATACTTGTATCGAATTGCTAAGGCCTACCAGTATAGTATTGCTAAGGCCTACCTGTAGAGTATCACTAAGACATACTTGTATAGTATTGCTAAGGCCTACCAGTATAGTATTGCTAAGGCCTACCTGTATAGCATTGCTAAGGCATACCTGCAGAGTATTACTAAGACATACTTGTATAGTATTGCTAAGATCTACCTGTAAACTATTGCTAAGGCTTACCTGTAGAGTATTGGTAAGGCCTACCTGTATAGTATTGCTAAGGCCTTACTGTATAGAGAAGAACAAGCCTGGAAGGAGGAGAGATGACTAGAAACTATTTGGTTGACCATTTTATGTGTGGATTACTTGTCGAGTAGAGGACCTTGTGCATTTCAAGTAAAATAACAACTCAATGTTTATATCCCTGGACAAATTAGTTAGCAACAGCAAGCTAGCTAAATAGGACAAATTAGCTAGCAAGTGCAAGCTAACTAGCTAAATTGCCATAAATATTTAATGCTTTTCAACCTGTCCCCAAATTAATATAATTGGTTCAGAGTTTGTTTAGATATTTGAACCTGCGTGTCGTGATCGCGTTTGGTGTGGGGGGGACAAAATATATTTATGCACGATGGCGTGTTTGGGTTCCGTGTCATAAGAGACTGTAGCAGCAATATTATGTACAAAATGAGTGAAAAACAATGAGACGGTAGCAGCAATATTATGTACAAAATGAGTGAAAAACAATGAGACGGTAGCAGCAATATTATGTACAAAATGAGTGAAAAACAATGCGAAAAAATAAACAAAATAGCAGTTGGTTAGGAGCCAGTAAAACAGCAGCCGGTGGTCCGGTGCCACTTTGAAGAATATAAAATATATTTTTATTTGTTTAACACTTTTTTGGTTACTACATAATTCCATGTGTGTTATTTCATCATTTTCATGTCTTCACTATTATTCTACAAAGTAAGAAAATAGTAAAAATAAAGAAAAATCCTAAAATGAGTAGCTCTGTCCAAACTTGTGACTGGTACTGTAAGTGTATGTTAGTGAGGAGCACCTCGATTGGTCAGACCTACTGTACCTGTATGTTAGTGAGGAGCACCTCGATTGGTCAGACCTACTGTACCTGTATGTTAGTGAGGAGCACCTCGATTGGTCAGACCTACTGTACCTGTATGTTAGTGAGGAGATTCTCAATAGATGACAGGCCGTCTGGGAACAGGAATGGCGAAGGGAAGCCAGGTGGTAGACCTTGTCCAGCCAGTGACAGCCTCTCGTAGCTGTCTCTCGCCGTCGGGGTGCACATTGGATTGTCATCTGGAATACAGAACAAGTAAGGACATGATTATTTATTGACAGCTTTGAAATAAAACACAGTACTTTACATAGTGGTTTATATACTTATTTTCAGCTGTGATACATTTTTAATCATATATTTAAGTATCCTACTGTGCATCCAAACAGTAGCTTGACTCTTATTGGTTGACAACAGTAGTTGTATTAAGTACTGAAGCCTATGACTCAGTCAATCAGTGCTCTCAGGTCCACTCTGATAGAAAATCCAGTCCAGGGCTAAATCTGAAAAGCATTTCTTGAAAAAGCAGTGCCTCCTTCTCAAATCACCTTGGATGAGAGGATTCAAGGTTTCTTCTCATCCAATGTTTTTCGAGAATGAGATCACAAGAACTCACAAAAAGACTATTGAGATTCAATCCAGTCTGCATTGTCTACTCTACACTGTCTCTCAGGGTCTAACCAAAGGGTTAACCTTCATCCATCCAGGACACAAATTCAGCTTTTCCCATTGAAGGGAGTAAATCATGTGGATTCCCAAATAAGAAGAAGCAGGCCTACAGAGCTCCATTACCTCGGCTGGATCAGCTTCCTTTGTGTACGCACGCACGGGTGCCTGTCAAACTTATAGGATGACATCATCCACCATTCATCACCAACAGAGGGCCAGGCAGGGCCCTGCCATCTGCTGTACACACTATCCATAACACACCAGGGAGAGAGAGAGCGAGAGAGAGTGGTGTGTGTATGCGTGTGTATGTGCAAAATATCTATCTGTGTCATCATTGATATGTTTCTATATGTTTGCTTTGGTAATGTATGTGTTCAACACATCCATGACAATAAAGACTTCTGAATTTAATTAAATTGAATTGATAGAGAGCACTAGATAAAGAAAGAGAGAGAGAGATATTACACTCTGTCAGGAAGAGGTACCACTTTGCCAATAAAAACTTCTGAATTTAATTAAATTGAATTGAGAGAGAGATAGCTAGATAACGAAAGAGAGAGCGAGAGAGAGACATTACACTCTGTCAGGAAGAGGTTCCACTTTATGTTTATGTCTGAAGAGCCTTAATAATAAGTCAACCACTTATACCACACACATGCACGCACACACGCAGCTTTATTTTTGTAAAATGTCAGGACTTTTTGGGTAGTGAAAATGTTTGACCATTACAAATCCTATTTTCCCTAACCCTACCCCTAACCTAACCGTAACCCCCAAAATCCCAACCGTAACCCTAACCCTAACCTCAACCCCAAAACCCTGAACCTAATCCTTAAAATAGCAATTGAAAAAATTGAGGACATGAAGTTATTTGATTTCCTACCTTTTCAGAATATTCAGGTGAATTGTTAGGACATTAGGGTCCTGATAAGGTAGGAAAACAAGAACACACACACGCCTCAAAATGATATATTATATGTGCCATCAGTTGTCCCTCTTTTCTCCATTTTGATCAAATCCACTCTATTTCCTCTAATGCTGCACCCTGACTGTGCTCTGTGCAGGTCCCCTCTCTCCCCTCTCATCCACTATTCATACATGTTTACGTGGCAGAGTGAGTGCTGCACAAAAACAGACAAGCTCCCTCCTCACAGTCCCTCTCTCTCCTCTCTCTTTCCCTCCTCACGGTCTCTCTCCCTCCCCCCCCCCTCTCTCTTTCTCTCTCTCCTCCCATCAATATTCACTAACGCCAGCCAAGTGGTAGGAACAGCTGGTTGGCCATTAATTAGTTTAAAGTATTTATTTCACCCATCCTCAGAGCAGATTGAACAAAAACATTGGAGATTATACAGAGCATCTGCAAATGCCCTGGAAACATGGGCTCAGCAGCAGGCAGTGGAGTGTTAGAGTGCTCGGATCCACAGTTAATAGAGTTTGTAATTTGGAAGAAAATAATCTGTATACATTTTTGGGGAGAGGGAAAAAGAGAGTGGAATATGCACTGTTGGTCCGTGGAGAGCGGCAACAACCTCTCTGCTCTGTTTTCCTCCTCTTGTTTTATATTTTCCCTCCTGATGAATGGATGCCTAATGGATTCAAATCAGTTTATCATTTGACTTCATAAAAAAATAATGAACTGCCTACTTTTAAGAAGTCACTTCTGTGGTAATTTGCTGTTGTTCATGTTTTTACTGCTTTATTGTTGGATGACTGAGCATATGAGAGAATGACATCCTCTCTAACAAGAGCTCCAGCAAAAAACTCATTTGAATGAGCATATGAGACAATGGCATCCTCTCTAACAAGAGCTCCAGCAAAAAACTCATTTGAATGAGCATATGAGACAATGGCATCCTCTCTAACAAGAGCTCCAGCGAAAAACTCATTTGAATGAGCATATGAGAGAATGGCATCCTCTCTAACAAGAGCTCCAGTGAAAAACTCATTTGACTGAGCATATGAGAGAATGGCATCCTCCCTAACAAGAGCTCCAGTGAAAAACTCATTTGACTGAGCATATGAGAGAATGGCATCCTCTCTAACAAGAGCTCCAGTGAAAAACTCATTTGACTGAGCATATGAGAGAATGGCATCCTCTCTAACAAGAGCTCCAGTGAAAAACTCATTTGACTGAGCATATGAGAGAATGGCATCCTCTCTAACAAGAGCTCCAGTGAAAAACTCATTTGACTGAGCATATGAGAGAATGGCATCCTCCCTAACAAGAGCTCCAGTGAAAAACTCATTTGACTGAGCATATGAGCATATTTTTTTTACTGTTACACTGAAATTAAACTACGATATAATTTAAAATACTTGGCACATGATTGGAATGGCGCCTTAAAGCGGCTGACAACACTATCAACATAACCACCGAACTCCAACGACCTCTGATGTTGTTCATATACATATACAACATCTACCATTTGCATTCATTACATTACACTTTATATAGCCCCCTCTCTGATCACTACTGCAAATATCTCTGTCCAATAAAATCAGCATAACTGCTACCAACGCTAGTAGACTTCAACATAGTGCCCTCCAAGCTCATCACTAAGCTCAGGGCCATGGGTCTGAACCCCTCCCTGGGCAACTGGTTTCTGGACTTCCTGATGGGCCCGACCACGGGTGGTGAAGGTAGGCAACAACACCTCCTCCACACTGATGTTCAACACGTGGGCTCCATAGGGAGAGGGTGGAGAGGGTCAAAAGCTTAAAGTTCCTCGGCATCCACAACACTGACAACCTGAAATGGTCCCTTCACACAGACAGCATCGTGAAGAAGGTGCATCAGCACCTCTTCAACCTCAGGAGGCTGAAGAAATTCAGCTTGGCCCCTAAGACCCTCAAGAACTACAGATGCACCATTGAGAGCATCCTGTCGGGCTGTATCACCGCCTGCTACGGCAACTGCACCGCCTATAACCGCAGGGCTCTCCAGAGGGTGGTGTGGTCAGCCCAACGCATCACTGGGGTCACACTGCCTGCCATCCAGGACATCAACATAACCTGGTGTCACATAAAGGCCAAGGAGATCATCAAGGACCTCAGCTACACGAGCCACGGCCTGTTCACCCTACTACAATTTAGAAGGTGGAGACTGTACAGGTGCACCAAAGCTGGGACCCAGAGACTGAGAAACAGCTTCTATCTCCAGGCCATCAGACTGTTAAACAGTCACCACTAGCCTTTGTCACAGTTCTCGCTGGCTACCAGCCAGTACTCTACCATGAACCTTAGAGATTTATGTACATAGAGTAAATGAACACTGGTTACTTTAACAATGTTTACATACTGTATTCTAGTCATGGCTCATCCTATATAACTACTGATGTACATATCTTTTCTATTCATATACTGTTCATACTGTCTTTACACACCATTTTACACAGCATATACAGTACCAGTCAAAAGTTTGGACACACCTACTCATTCAAGGGTTTTATTTATTTTGACTATTTTCTACATAATAGTGTAGATTAATAGTGAAGACATGAAAACTATGAAATAACATATTCTACATTGTAGATTAATAGTGAAGACATCCAAACTATGAAACAACACATTCTACATTGTAGATTAATAGTGAAGACATCAAAACTATGAAATAACACATATGGAATCATAAGGTAACCAAAAAAAGTGTTAAAAAAATGTAGTATGTTTCTTCAAAGTAGATTCTTCAAAGTAGCCACCATTTGCCTTGATGACAGCTTTGCACAATCTTGGCACAGTCTTGTTTAAAACTTTTTGGGTTACTACATTATTTATTTCATAGTTTTGATGTATTTGCTATTGATCTACAATGTAGAAAATAGTCAAAATAAAGAAAAAATCCTGGAATGAGTAGGTGTGCCCAAACCCCAAAAATAGCCAATTTTTTAGAAGGCCCGGAGTCGCCTCTCCACTGCTGACTTTGAGACTGGTGTTTTGCAGATACTATTTAATGAAGCTGCCAGCTGAGGACTTGTGAGGCATCTGTTTTTCTAGACACTCTAATGCACTTGTCGACTTGCTCAGTTGTGCATGTGCACCGGTGCCTCCCACTCCTCTTTCTATTCTGGTTAGAGCCAGTTTGCACTGTTCTGTGAAGGGAGTAGTACAGTGTTCTACGAGATCTTCAGTTTCTTGCCAATTTCTCACATGGAATAGCCTTCATTTCTCAGAACAAGAATAGACTGACGAGTTTCAGAAGAAAGGCTTTGTTTCTGGCCATTTAGAGCCTGAAATCGAACCCACAGATGTTGATGCTCCAAATACTCAACTAGTCTAAAGGCCAGTTTTATTGCGTCTTTAATCAACAAAACTGTTTTAAAATGATAAACTTGGATTAGCTAACACAACTTGCCATTGGAACACGGGAGTGATGGTTGCTGATAATGGGCCTCTGTATGCCTTTGTAGATATTCCATCAAAAATCAGCCATTTCCAGCTACAATAGTCATTTACAACATTAACAATGTCTACACTATATTTCTGATAAATTTGATGTTATTTTTATTGACAAAAAATATGCTTTTCTTTCAAAAACAAGGACATTTCTAAGTGACCCCAAAAAATGTTTACAGTCGTGCCTTGCGAAAGTATTCGGCCCCCTTGAACTTTGCGACCTTTTGCCACATTTCAGGCTTCAAACATAAAGATATAAAACTGTATTTTTTTTTGTGAAGAATCAACAACAAGTGGGACACAGTCATGAAGTGGAACGACATTTATTGGATATTTCAAACTTTTTTAACAAATCAAAAACTGAAAAATTGGGCGTGCAAAATTATTCAGCCCCCTTAAGTTAATACTTTGTAGCGCCACCTTTTGTTGCGATTACAGCTGTAAGTCGCTTGGGGTATGTCTCTATCAGTTTTGCACATCGAGAGACTGAAATTGTTTCCCATTCCTCCTTGCAAAACAGCTCGAGCTCAGTGAGGTTGGATGGAGAGCATTTGTGGACAGCAGTTTTCAGTTCTTTCCACAGATTCTCGATTGGATTTTGGATCATTGTCTTGTTGGAAGACAAATCTCCGTCCCAGTCTCAGGTCTTTTGCAGACTCCATCAGGTTTTCTTCCAGAATGGTCCTGTATTTGGCTCCATCCATCTTCCAATCAATTTTAACCATCTTCCCTGTCCCTGCTGAAGAAAAGCAGGCCCAAACCATGATGCTGCCACCACCATGTTTGACAGTGGGGATGGTGTGTTCAGCTGTGTTGCTTTTACGCCAAACATAACGTTTTGCATTGTTGCCAAAAAGTTCCATTTTGGTTTCATCTGACCAGAGCACCTTCTTCCACATGTTTGGTGTGTCTCCCAGGTGGCTTGTGGCAAACTTTAAACGACACTTTTTATGGATATCTTTAAGAAATGGCTTTCTTCTTGCCACTCTTCCATAAAGGCCAGATTTGTGCAATTGTTGTCCTATGGACAGAGTCTCCCACCTCAGCTGTAGATCTCTGCAGTTCATCCAGAGTGATCATGGGCCTCTTGGCTGCATCTCTGATCAGTCTTCTCCTTGTATGAGCTGAAAGTTTAGAGGGACGGCCAGGTCTTGGTAGATTTGCAGTGGTCTGATACTCCTTCCATTTCAATATTATCACTTGCACAGTGCTCCTTGGGATGTTTAAAGCTTGGGAAATCTTTTTGTATCCAAATCCGGCTTTAAACTTCTTCACAACAGTATCTCGGACCTGCCTGGTGTGTTCCTTGTTCTTCATGATGCTCTCTGCGCTTTTAACGGACCTCTGAGACTATCACAGTGCAGGTGCAATTATACGGAGACTTGATTACACACAGGTAGATTGTATTTATCATCATTAGTCATTTAGGTCAACATTGGATCATTCAGAGATCCTCACTGAACTTCTGGAGAGAGTTTGCTGCACTGAAAGTAAAGGGGCTGAATAATTTTGCACGCCCAATTTTTCAGTTTTTGATTTGTTAAAAAAGTTTGAAATATCCAATAAATGTGGTTCCACTTCATGATTGTGTCCCACTTGTTGTTGATTCTTCACAAAAAAATACAGATTTATATCTTTATGTTTGAAGCCTGAAATGTGGCAAAAGGTCGCAAAGTTGAAGGGGGCCGAATACTTTCGCAAGGCACTGTATATATATATATTCTGACCTCTGCCATTGCTCGTTCTGAAATGTCTTAATTTATTTATTGTGTGTATTCTTTTATCTATTTTTTATTGCTAGGTATTACTGCACTGTTGGAGCTAGAAACACAAACATTTAGCTGCACCTGCGATAACATTGATTCGATAGAAGGCCTGTTGTTGTAGCTTTGTAATTGATTTGTACTGTATACACTTTGTCCCTTATTTAGTGTTGGCATTCATCATAAATCATTGCTTTAACAAACTCCGGCTTTGCACTCAGCAGGTCTCCCCTTCTGCAACACGCCAGCAGATTACAGAGAATATTTGATCACTTTGTTGCAGAGGAAACATCCTGTCACGCGGCACGGGAAAAGCAAACAGCTTTGTGTTTTGTTCCAGATAGACTCACAACTACAGAGCTGAACTGCACCGCTTGTCAGAGTACATGTAATTTTCAACAAAAGAGGTGTGTGCGCAAATACAGGCAGGTTGACAAGAGCACATGGAAGCAAACAGTTAATTCAATCAATATTCAGTAATCACTGTTTGTTCAACTCCGTGTTTATTGCAGTGAAACTCCAGATGAGTTTTTTCTTCTTCAGGCTTTCACCAGGTCTGTCCTCAACTCCCTTCTCTTCATCTCCTCTCCTCCTCTCCTACATTCTCCTCTAATCTTCTCCTTCCTTCCCTCTCCCCTACCACCACTCTCCTCTATTCTCCTCTCCTCTTGCATGTGTTTGCATGTTTATTCCTCACCGTCGCTCCGGCATCATTGACTTCCACTTAATTACAGCGACAGACGCTGGAGTGATGCTGGAATGGAGTGTTTTCAGGTGATACGTCTCCTCAGCAGCAGCTGTGACAGCCTCTTGTGCTATACGCACTGTAGGCTACTCTCTATGGTAAAAGTGTGGTAAAGGGCCTCCGCTGTGAAATACAACCCTTCCCCCCCCCCCCCCCCCCCCCCCTCTCGCGTGTCTGCCATGTCACAAATAACATTTCATGCCACAACTGTTTTGGCTGGATAATAAGAGCCACAAATGAAAAATGGGGATGCAGTAGGCCTAAATACAATGGCGAATGAAATACCATAATTTAAAAAAGAAAGCCCCCCATCCCTCTCTTCCTCTTCTCCTCCCTCCAGCCCTCAATAGCAGTTTGGAGTCCTTGACAGTGGGATAGCAATGATGAATCACCTATACAGTTAATTTTCTCACTCCACAATGTGCTGTGGTGCCTCTAAAACAGGAGGCCATGGAATTTATTTGACAAACTACGGATGTAAAAAAAAAGAAAAAAAAAAGATCACTCAGAGGAATCTGGGCTTATCTCCAATTGACATGTTATTAGATTTGTGTTGTGAGAGGAGCGGCACTCGGACCTAGCAATGCTGAGGAGGGAGAAGAAGACGGTCTGCATGATAATGGGAGATAAAACATGTCTCAAATCCACTTGAAAGCCTTTGAAATGTTTGATGGAGAGTCGCAGAGAAGGGAAAGCGAGAGGAGGATGCAACTAAATACTGCCTCGGATTTAAATATGACAGACATGCATAGGCTATCTGCGGTAAATCAACAGGAAACCTTGGGAAATTGAGCCACAATCTCTGGATAAATAGCTGTAATTGACCTTGGGAGTTTGAAAATGTGCCATATGTTTTCTGGTTCCTGTGTTTGAATCCGAAGCTCCCTCGGGAGCTTTCAGCTGAGGGAGGGAATGAGAAGAGGAGAAAATGACACATGAAGAGAGGGAGGGAGAGAGAGAGAGAGAGAGAGAGATGGAAGTATAAGATACTGTAGATAAAAGGATAGATTAGGGTAACGTAAAAAGATATAGTGAGAAGCCAATAGAGAGAAAGGAGGAGGGAGCGAGTGGGAGAGAAAGAACAACCCGACTGGGCAAAAACTGGTTGAATTAACATTGTTTCCACGTCATTTCAACAAAATAATTGAATATGATGACGTTTAATCAATGTGGAAAACTAATTGGATTTGCAAAAAGTCATCAACTTAAGCTAATATTGTATTTGTTTCACTTTTAACTGAAATGTTCTGTTGATTTCACATTGAATTCACGTTTAGTTGACAACTCAACCAAATGTAAATCAAAACTAGATGTTGAACTGACATCTGTGTCCAGTGGGAAGATAGCGAGAGAGAGATAAAGAGAGACCGACCCAGGCAAGAGAAGAGCAGGAGACAGAGACAGAAGGTGAGAGCGCAAGAGAGAGAGAAAATCGAGATAGAGAAAAATGCAGCCTCTCTCTGTGCTGTGCATTTAGCCGGGGCCAGTGAAGTCAGTGTGATCTATTGACAGGTGAAGCCTGTGTCCTTGCAAGCGGTGTGTTCCTCCCAAAAAGATAACGGAGCGCTAAAACCTGGAGGTTGTCAGTGGGGCAGACACAAAGCCGGACGGCGTGCTTTCAGCCAGGCACAATTACATTTTATTTGACCTGCCAGTAGAGTGGTTGAGGAGGGAGGAAGTTGTCCTCCTTCAAATGGAGTGGCTGTGACCTCTTAGGTTGCTAATAGAAGACGATGCGACTGTAGCGGTAGTTATAACGTTTTTAACTTCACCTTGTCAAATAAACCCTAGCTGTACAATGCATCTTGCTTCAAACGAGAAAGTAGCATTTGAAATAAGCAACATGGTTGCATTGTATGTCAAAATAGTGAAATTTAACTGTTATATACTGAACAAAAATATATAAGCAACATGTAAAGTGTTGGTCTACTGTTTTATATTCCAGTGTTCTATACCCACAAAATGCATATTTCTCATAATGTTGTGCACAAATTTTTATATCCCTGTTATAGTCAATCCACCTGACAGGTGTGGCATATAAAGAGACGCTGATTACACACATGATCATTACACAAGTGCACCTTGTGCTGGTGACAATAAAAGGCCATTCTAAAATGTGCAGGTTTGTCACGATGCCACAGATGTCTCAAATATTGAGGGCGGGTGCAATTAGCATGCTGACTGCAGGAATGTCCACCAGAGCTGTTGCCAGATAATTGAATGTTCATTTCTCTACCATAAGTCACCTCCAACATTGTTTTAGAGAATTTGGCAGTATGTCCAACCGGCCTCACAACCACAGACCACATGTAACTACGCCAGCCCAGGACCTCCACATCCGGCTTCTTCACCTGGGGGATCGCCTGAGACCAGCCACATGGAGAGCTGATGAAACTGAGGAGTATTTATGTCTGTAATAAAGTCATCTTGATTGGCTGGGCTGGCTCCGCAGTGGGTGGGCCTATGGCCTCTCAGGCCTCCCATGGCTGCGCCCCTGCCCAGCCATTTGAAATCCATAGATTAGGGCCTAATGTATTTATGAAAAATTTACTGATTTTCTTGTATGAACAGTAACTCAGTAAAATCATTGACATCATTGCATGTTTCATTTCTATTTTTGTTCAGTATAGTTACAGTGTCTAAGCTGGACCTAACTGTCCAGTTTTGCTGACGTTCTGTCACGTTCTGACCTTTATTTCCTTTGTTTTGTCATTATTTAGTATGGTCAGGGCGTGAGTTGGGGTGGGCAGTCTATGTTTGTTTTTCTATGATTTGGTATTTCTATGTTTCGGCCTAGTATGGTTCTCAATCAGAGGCAGGTGTCATTAGTTGTCTCTGATTGAGAATCATACTTAGGTAGCCTGGGTTTCACTGTGTGTTTGTGGGTGATTGTTCCTGTCTCTGTGTTTGCACCAGATAGGGCTGTTTTGGTTTTTCACATTTCTTGTTTTGTTAGTCTATTCATGTATAGTTTCTTTATTAAAGAACCATGAATAATAACCACGCTGCGTTTTGGTCCGCCTCTCCTTCGACTCAAGAAAACCGTTACAGAATCACCCACCACAACAGGACCAAGCGGTGTGGATGGAAGCCCGAGAGTCAGCCCCAAAAATGTCTTGGGGGGGGCACATAGGAAGTGTGGCGAAGCCAGGTAGGAGACCTGCGCCAACTTCCTGTGCTTACCGGGGGTCTGGAGAGACCAGGCAGGCACCGTGTTATGCTGTGAAGCGCACGGTGTCCCCAGTGCGGTTGCATAGCCCGGTGTGGTACATTCCAGTTCCGCGTATCGGCCGGGCTAGAGTGGGCATGGAGCCAAGTGCCATGAAGCCGGCTCTACGCATCTGGTCTCCAGTGTGTCTCCTTGGGCCGGCTTACATGGCACCAGCCTTGCGCATGGTGTCCCCGGTTCGCCTGCATAGCCCAGTGCGGTCTATTCCACCTCGCCGCACTGGCAGGGCGACCGAGAGCATGCAACCAGGTAGGATTGGGCAGGCTCGGTGCTCAAGAGCTCCAGTGCGCCTGCACGGTCCGGTCTATCCGTCACCACCTCCACGCACCAGCCCTCCGGTGGCAGCCCCCCGCACCAGGCTGTCTCACCAGGCTCATCCTTACAGGGGCTCCCGCCTGTCCAGCGCTGCCGGAGCCTTTCTCCTCTCCAGCGCAGCCGGAGTCTCCCGCCTGATCGGCGCTACCAGAGCTCCCGCCCCTCATTCCAGAGGCGCTAGAGCCCCTCATTCCAGAGGCGCCAGAGCTACTCAGTCCAGTGCTGCCAGAGCCTTCCTCTCCAGCGTTGCCGGAGCTTCCCGTCTGCCCAGCGCCGCCTGAGCCACCCGTCTGCCCAGCGCCGCCTGAGCTACCAGTCTGCCCAGCGCCGCCTGAGCCACCCGTCTGCCCAGCGCCGCCTGAGCCACCCGTCTGCCCAGCGCCATCTGAGCTACCAGTCTGCCCAGCGCCGCCTGAGCCACCCGTCTGCCCAGCTCCATCTGAGCTACCAGTCTGCCCAGCGCCGCCTGAGCCACCCGTCTGCCCAGCGCCGCCTGAGCCACCCGTCTGCCCAGCGCCGCCTGAGCCACCCGTCTGCCCAGCGCCGTCTGAGCCACCCGTCTGCCCAGCGCCGCCTGAGCCACCCGTCTGCCCAGCGCCGCCTGAGCCGCCAGTCTGCCCAGCGCCGCCAGTGCCGCCAGTCTGCAATGGGCCGCCAGTGCCGCCAGTCTGCAATGGGCCGCCAGTCAGCCAGGGGCCGCCAGTGCCGCCAGTCAGCCAGGGGCCGCCAGTGCCGCCAGTCAGCCAGGGGCCGCCAGTCAGCCAGGGGCCGCCAGTTCCGCCAGTCAGCCAGGGGCCGCCAGTGCCGCCAGTCAGCCAGGGGCCGCCAGTGCCGCCAGTCAGCCAGGGGCCGCCAGTGCCGCCAGTCAGCCAGGGGCCGCCAGTGCCCCTCAGCCCAGAGGCGCCAGTGCCCCTCTGCCCAGAGGCGCCCGCCAGTGCCCCTCTGCCCAGAGGCGCCCGCCAGTGCCCCTCTGCCCAGAGGCGCCCGCCAGTGCCCCTCTGCCCAGAGGCGCCAGAGCCCCTCAGCCCAGAGGCGCCAGAGCCCCTCAGCCCAGAGGCGCCAGAGCCCCTCAGCCCAGAGGCGCCAGAGCCCCTCAGCCCAGAGGCGCCAGAGCCCCTCTGTCCAGTGCCCCCGCCCCTCTGTCCAGAGCCTCCGCCCCTCTGTCCAGAGCTTCCGCCCCTCTGTCCAGAGCTTCCACCCCTCTGTCCCGAGCTGCCCCTCAGTCCAGTGGGGTCATTTAGAGGGGTCGCCGTGGTTAGGAGGCCACGGAAGCAGACAATAAGGCGGACTAAGACGATGGTGAAGTGAGGTCCGCGTCCCGCGCTAGAGCCGCCACCGCGGACAGACGCCCACCCAGACCCTCCCCTATAGGTTAAGGTTTTGCGGCCGGAGTCCGCACCTTTGGGGGGGGGGTACTGTCACGTTCTGACCTTTATTTCCTTTGTTTTGTCATTATTTAGTATGGTCAGGGCGTGAGTTGGGTGGGCAGTCTGTTTGTTTTTCTATGATTTGGGTATTTCTATGTTTCGGCCTAGTATGGTTCTCAACCAGAGGCAGGTGTCATTAGTTGTCTCTGATTGAGAATCATACTTAGGTAGCCTGGGTTTCACTGTGTGTTTGTGGGTGATTGTTCCTGTCTCTGTGTTTGCACCAGATAGGGCTGTTTTGGTTTTTCACATTTCTTGTTTTGTTAGTCTATTCATGTATAGTTTCTTATTTAAAGAACCATGAATAATAACCACGCTGCGCTTTGGTCCGCCTTTCCTTCGACTAAAGAAAACCGTTACACATTCAGATAATGTTTGTTTCAGGGTGTACAAAACATTCATCTGATGTTGAAAGAATGTTGACAGAACAGCCTTTCAGAGTTCTTTAAAGGTTCCCAAAACATGTTGTGGGTAAATTACAAGAGATATGTTCCCAAAACACAAACTATGCTCAGTTGTGATGAAATTCATACAGTGTTTAAGTTAGGTTGCACAGGACATTCCCTTAATGTAATAATGTTGACATAAATCCTAGTCGAAGTTCTTTAAAGGTTCCCAGAACATTAAATGTAGGTATGGGAGTTGTCTGGGATGTTGCAATAATATTATTGTGGTATTCACATAGATTGCACAGAACATTCCCTCAATGGTGCACAATGTTCCCCAATTCCCAAACAAGTCCGTTTTTATGACCTCCATAGCATATTTGTTTTAGATTTAACATAATATTCCATTGATGTTTACGCAATAAACATTTTACTTTGTCTTGCAGGTCCTCAGATAATTTCAAGAACAGATTGTTATATTTAGGTTTTACTGTATTATTACCACAACAGCACAGTTGTAGCTCCTTAAAGCATAAGAAAGCAGATTGGAATACATCCCCATTATGTTTCTCAACAGATTTAATGGCAATTCACATTTGAAGACTGCATTGCAGGTGATATAGAGACACGTGGCACATGACAAATAAACAGCATTTAATCAAACATAAACATATTTTTTACACTTCATATGTTGACAATCTACACATGATTTCATTGATAGGACATGTGAACAGCATTTAATCATACAAACACAACCATATATTTTACACTTCATTTTTGTATTATTTGCATTTATTCCGGGGAAAACCCACTAAGACCACGGTCTCATTCCCAAGGGTGCCCTGATCATAACAATACAACAACAAACAAAACAGCAATCAATACAAAACACAAACGTATGAAAAACCGTTATAGTCCTCAGCCACTAGGTCCTCAATGAACACCCTAAACTGCACAAGTGGCACCAGAACATCTAATTGTAATGAGATCCAAAAATGTATCCAGCGAGAATCATAGGTGCATTAAAACAAAAGCGGATTGCCAAATTCGGTGGAGACCCGACGAACCTCAAGAGTTAACCAACCCTGTGACTGGGTTTGGTAACTCATGTCTTTATACCTCAACAACAAAGTTAGGTAGGTCGGAAGCTTCTGTACTTCCCCAAAAAGGGAATAGTGACGTGCTCCACATTAGTGGAACCTCAAGAGTTAACCAACCCTGTGACTGGGCTTGGTAACTCATGTCTTCATACCTCAACAACAAAGTTAGGTAGGTCGGAAGCCTGTGTAGAAGAGCTTTGTAAAAAAAAGGGAATAGTGAAGTGATTTACGCGACTTTAATAAAGAAGGATCAGCTTTTTGATACAGGAAGCAGTGATGAGTATTAAAACTGTCACCTGTGATGAAACGAAGGGCATTATGGTAGACGGCATCCAAAGGTTTATGAGTAGTGGCTGCTGCATTCTGGTAAATGGTGTCACCATAGTCAAGAACTGCCAGGAGAGTTAACTGTACAATATCTATTTCTAAAAATGAAGCCCACTTTAAATCTTAGCTCATCAATATGTTTTTTTAAATGTTAAATCCTTGTCAATCTAAATGCCCGAAACCCAGTCGGTGGGACCATTCAATTAATAAATATGTAGTCCATATGATTTTTTTTGTGAGAATTAGAGAACAACATATACTTAGTCTTTTCCACATTAAGTAAAAGTTTTAAACCAACTAGGGCAACAAAGCCAGATTGCAGCTCTAACAACACCTGGTCTACAGTTGGGGCAGTGGCATACATAACAGTATTGTCTGCATACAAATGAATATTACAAGTTTTAACAGATAAACCTATATTATTTATAGAAATAGTAAAGAGAGGCCTCCCGAGTGGCGCAGCATCGCAGTTGCTAGCTGTGCACCTAGAGATTCTGGGTTCGAGTCCAGGCTCTGTTGCAGCCAGCAGCAACCGGGAAACCCATGGGGTGGCGCACAATTGGCCCAGCATCGTCCGGGATGGGAGAGGGTTTGGCCGACAGGGATGTCCTTGTCCCATTGCTCACTAGTGACTCCTGTGGCGGGCTGGGTACAGCGCACACTGACACAGTCACCAGGTCTACTGTGTTTCCTCCCACATTATGGTGCGGCTGGCTTCCGGGTTAAGTGAGCATTGTGTCAAGAAGCAGCAAGGCTTGGTTGGGTTGTGTTTCGGAGGACGCACGGCTCTTGACCTTCGCCTCTCCCGAGTCCGTATGAGAGTTGCAGCGATGAGACAAGACTGTAACCACCAATTGGATTGGGGGGAAAAAATGTATATATATAAATAAATTGTCAAGAGAACAGGTCCCAATACCTACCCCTGTGGTACACCTTTCATAATATCCAGGAAACTAGAAATCACACATTGTGTCCTGTCAGACAGATAATTCTCAAACCATGTGCAAGTCAACCTTTGAATGAAACTGTGATGGTCAACGGTGTCAAAGGCCTGGGAAAGGTCTGTAAGGCAGCATAAGGATTTGTATGATTTAAGCAATTTAACACATCTTCTAAAAGAAGCATAGCAGCTGAAACGGTTCCGGTCTAAAAACGGATTGGTGCACATTAAGAATAGAGTGGGAAGTAAAAAAAGTTCTTAGCTGAATCCCTTGGCCAGGGATTCTAAAACTCTGAAAAGGCAAGATCATTTGGAGATTGGATGGTAGTTATCTAAGTCAGAAGGATCTCATCCTTTTTGTAGGGGAAGGACATGTGCCGCTCTCCAGATCTTAGGGATAACACCAGAAACAATTGACAAATTAAAGATGTAGGTAAATGGTTCTGCAATAAGTGGGACAGAGAGCCGCAGTAAGCAGGGATTAAGTGAATCAGCCCCTATGGATTTATTAACATCAATCTTTAGCAAAGCACTTAGTACATCATACACATCAAACATAACTTAAAATAAAGTTTGTAAATCTATTAGTGCATCATTCTCTAGTGACCTATCCTTTCAAACTGAAGCAAAAATGGTCATCAAAAGCACAGCAAATTTCTATTTTGTCTAGTATGGGACCAGAGGCTGTCAGAACCTGCGGGGGAAATGAGGGGGTGGAGTTTTGTTTAACAGATTTTTACCACTTTCCAGAAGTTTAAACTGGATTACCAACACTTTTTATACACAGTTTAAACTGGATTACCAACACTTTTTATACACAGTTTAAACTGGATTACCAACACTTTTTATACACAGTTTAAACTGGATTACCAACACTTTTTATACACAGTTTAAACTGGATTACCAACACTTTTTATACACAGTTTAAACTGGATTACCAACACTTTTTATACACAGTTTAAACTGGATTACCAACACTTTTTTTATACACAGTTTAAACTGGATTACCAACACTTTTTATACACAGTTTAAACTGGATTAGCAACACTTTTTATACACAGTTTAAACTGGATTAGCAACACTTTTTTATACACAGTTTAAACTGGATTACCAACACTTTTTATACACAGTTCAGAAATATGTTGATTTTGCTTCTTCTTTTTAATTTTTGAAAATGTGTATTACTATTTTTCAAACGTCTGAAGGACTGCCAATCAGACATAGTTCAACAGTCCATTTTTACCCAATGTTAATTTCCTTATAGTTAGTCTAAATTCTGCATTTCTGACTGGATTTATAAATCTGAACAAAATAAAGACATCCTCTCTTTTAGTAGATTATATCTGAGCCTCAATATCTGTTTATTAAAAAAAAAAAAAGCATGGTTATTAAACATGTGGAATTGAACCTTCAGCTTTGCAGTCAAATCATTAACCCTCTGTCCCACTAGGGATAGCTATGGTGTAGTGTTTTTTCGCCCCAGTCTAATATGGTCAATCAGAACACAGAACACAGTAGTACTCGCCAGTTTGTAGTCCATAAAATAGTGACATTTAACCATTGTTGCAAAAACACCTAAAGTAGGCTTTCACCATTTACAAACAGTGTATCCGTAGGATGCTTTTGGATTCCCCCTAAATGTAGATACAGAGAGAACATTTTGTAGAAACGTGTACATCCATACAGGAGAGATTCCTTTACTATGACTAAGACCTGCATATGTTGTGCATATGTCCAGGTTGGGTTGATACCCCACAAGGTCAGGATATCAACATCTGGGTCCACACTACATAGGCACGCAGGCCCCCAGATGTTTTGGGACGGATTTTACTGGTAACATTTGGCTTCCAACTTCTTATCGCAGCAGGAAAATCAAGCCCTGTGTTCTCTCTCTCTCTTTCTATCTCCTCCTTCTATCTTTCTACTCTCCATCTTACCCTCTGTCTCACCATTTCCCTCCCACTCTCCCCCTGAATCGTCTCCCTCTTTCTCCCTATCTCTCGCTATTTTTCTCTGTATCCCGCTCTGTCCTCTTCCCCTCTCTCTCTGTCTCTGTCTCCCCCTCTCTCTCCTCCACTTTCCTAATGTTCCCTTCACTTAGAGATGAAATCGCTTGCAGCACAAACCCATTTGAGAGAGACAGAGAGAGAGAGAGAAAGAGAGAGAGAGAGAGAGAGACAGAGAGAGAGAGAGAGAGAGAGAGAGAGAAGGTGAGCGGAATAATCAGTGTGGCCAGTGGGCCGTGTTTCCTAAACTCTCTCCTCCAAACATTACTGCCATAAAATTAGCGTCGGGGACGTTAAAACGGTGACATTTACCATGACTTTTGGGAAAGTGACACCCTCATATTTTCTCGTAGGATATCATTGAATTTCAACTGCCCTATGGGCTGAGCTTTTCCATTAATAACCAATTCAGTGTGTCACTCCATCCCTCCCTCTTTCTCTCTCTCTCCTCACTTCTCCCCTCTCTTTTTCTCACCCCCTTCGGTCTCTCTCTCTCTCTCTACCTCTCTTTATCCCATTCTCCCTATCCCCCCACCTATTTAATGTAATGACTCCTTTGGTTTGCTTTAATAGTTTGAAACATATTCCCAAGGCCATGGGTAGACATGGGTAGACATGGGTAGACATGGGTAGACATGGGTAGACATGGGTAGACATGGGTAGACATGGGTAGACAGTGTCACGCAGATGGACGGGCTACATGGAGGAAATAGTCATGAATCCTTAAGTGTCTGAGGGGTTGTCAGAGTAGACAGAAGGAAGCAACGTTAACTCTGCTCAAAACAGATATGACACACTGATCTTTAGATTTCTCTTCAGTACAGACACACCAACCGCTTAGCTGGATGAATAATAAGCTATATGATATTAACTATTTGCATGTTAATGTTTCCACGTCAGTAAAAAAAAAAAGAATATGTGATGAGGTTGAATCAAAGTCAGTATATACTTTTTCTCCTAAATTTCATGATATCTAATTGATAGTTACAGTCTTGTCCCATCGCTGCAATTCCCGTATGGACTCAGGAGAGAGCCATGAGTCCTCAGAAACACAACCCTGCCAACCAGCACTAATGTGTCAGAGGAAACAACCTACAACTGCCGATCAAAGTCAGCGTGCGTGCATCTGGCCCGCCACAGCAGTCGCTAGAGCACGATGGGACAAGGATATCCCGGCCGGCCAAACCCTTCCCTGGGATTGAACCCGGGTCTGTAGTGACAGCTCAAGTACTGTGATGTAGTGCTTTAGACTGTTGCACCACCCGGGAGGCCTCAACAACCCAACTTTTAACCTAAATCAAATGACATGGTGAACGTTTTTGTTGATTTCACGTTGAATTCACAGTAGTTGACAACTCAATCAAATGTAAATCAAAACTAGATGTTGAACTGCCCAGTGGAAAGCCTTTCTTATGTATCAGCTAAATTCAACCATTCGACCACAAATAATAATCAATCAATCAAATGTATTTGTAAAGCCCTTCTTACATAAGCTGATATCTCAAAGTGCTGTACTGAATCCCAGCCTAAAACCCCAAACAGCAAGCAATGCAGGTGTAGAAGCACCAAAAGCAGAAGCAACAAAAATCTCTGACCAAAATACATTTACTAATTGTGGCAAAACAAAATGTTATTTAATTGCAAACTGCAATGTTAACAATTTCTAAATATAGATATCAATTTAGCACAGCACCGTGTCAAAATCCAAGATTTCAAACAAAGGAAGACATTCACAAGGTACTGACTCAGTGACCATAGCCTGGCAATAGATACAGAGAAGAAGAGGTCAGAGAAGAAACTAAACAGTCTGGGAATGAAAAGCACTTCCCAATCCACTGCTTAAAATATGACTCAATCAGAGGGCTGGGCGGTATAGCATATTTTACAATATACCAGTATTGATATATGGACTGTTTTGGGTTTCTCCTTTACCTTCTATAATGGTATTTTAATGTTTGGTTTGTTAAATGTGATGCACAGTGTGTAACGTCCATTTTTAAAGTTTGCTACTTGAGTCTTCTCTCTCCGCTCTCTCTGTCTCCATGCCATGTTCAACACAGACTTAGCCCCGCCTCCAGTCACGCAAGGAGCGCATTTGTTGTTCCTCTGACCGTGAGACACTTGCGTTCAGTCTCTGCATGGTCAATGCAGCACAATGTTGATAACAATGATGCTGTTTTCACTTTGCTTCTTAATATAAATCCACTAGCGTTCTATAATTACACTATTAGTTTGAGTTTCTTACATCTGGGCCTAAATCTTGTTAGCCGCTAATCACTAACGCTCAGCACTAATTCTAATCGCTAGCTAGCTTATAAATGTACTGAGTCAGATCAAACGTAACTAGCTATACAGCCTGATAACACCAGTGATGGTGTAGACCTACATCTACAGTACCAGTCAAAAGTTTGAATACACTTACTCATTAAAGGATTTCTTTATTTTTACTATTTTCTACAGTGTAGAAGAATATCGACAACATCAAAACTATGAAATAACACATATGCAATCATGTAGTAACCAAAACATTTTAAACAAATGAAAGTATATTTTAGATTCTTCAAAGTAGCCACCCTTTTGCCATGATGACAGCTTTGCACACTGTTGGGCATTCTCTCAACCAGCTGCACCTGGAATGCTTTTCCAACAGTCTTGAAGGAGTTCCCACATATGCTGAGCACTTGTTGGCTGCTTTTTTTTCACTCTGCGGTCAAACTCATCCCAAACCATATCAATTGGGTTGAGGTCATGTGATTGTGCAGGCCAGGTCATCAGATGCAGCACTCCATCACTCTCCTACTTGGTCAAATAGCCCTTACACAGCCTGGAGGTGTATTGGGTCATTGTCCTGTTGAAAAACAAATTATAGTCCCACTAAGTGCAAACCAGATGTGATGGCGTACCGCTGCAGAATGCTGTGGTAGCCATGCTGGTTAAGTGTGCCTTGAATTCTAAATAAATTACATACAGTGTCAACAGCAAAGCACCCCCACACCATCACACCTCCTCCATGCTCCACAGTGGGAACTACACATGCAGAGATCATGTCACAAGTGTAGAGAGGAGCAGGCAGGATGTGGTTGCAGGTTTAGAACTACTGAGTTCATTAAAGCACTATAATTATAAAAGCTGGACAAAACCAAAAGTGCAAAACCATAAAGTACCCAGGAAATAGTAGGAGAGATTCCTCTCAGGAAAACAAGCAATATTTACAATGACCGACAAAGACGAATGACAGAGGGAGTATAAACACAGTGATAGATTGGGTATTAGAACCAGGTGTGTGTAATGATGATGACAAGTCCGGAGTTGATGAGTGAAGGGCCTTTGCCAGCAGCAGGTTCAGCAGCAGCTAGAAGGCCGGCAATGCCGAACACATGAGCTGGACATGAGGGGGAGCCAAAGCGAAGGCTGGTGTGACATATCATCCATTCACCTACTCTCTGTCTCACAAAGACATGGTGGTTAGAACAAAAAAATCGCAAATTTGGACTCATCAGACCAAAGGACAGATTTCCACTGGTCTAATATCCATTGCTCGTGTTTCTTGGCCCAAGCAAGTCTCTTCTTCTTATTGGTGTCCTTAAATTGTGGTTTGACCCAATTTGACCCTGAAGGCCTGATTCACACAGTCTCCTCTGAACAGTTGATGTTGAGATGTGTCTGTGAAGCATTTATTTGGGCTGAAATTTCTGAGGTTGGTAACTCTAATGAACTTCTCCTCTGCAGCAAAGTTAACTCTGGGTCTTCCTTTCCCATGGCGGTCCTCATGAGAGCCAGTTTCGTCATAGAGCATGATGGTTTTTGTGACTACACTTGAAGAAACTTGAAGTTTTCCATATTGACTGACCTTCACATCTTCATGTTCTTGCCATAATATGGACTTAATATGGTCATAATATGGTCATTTACCAAATAGGACTGTTTCCTGTATACCACCCTACCTTGTCACAACACAACTGATTGGCTCGAATGCATTAAGGAAAGAAATTGCACAAATTAACTTTTAACAAGGCACACCTGTTAATTGAAATGCATTCCAGTTGACTATCTCATGAAGCTGGTTGAGAGTATGCCAAGAGTGTGCAAAGCTGTCATCGAGGAAAAGGGTGGCTATTTTGAAGAATATCAAATATCAAATATATTTTTATTTGTTTAACACTTTTTTGGATACTATACTGATTTCATATATGTTATTTAATATGTTTGATGTCTTCACTATTATTCTACAATGTAGAAAATAGTACAAAATAAAGAAAAACCCTAGAATGAGCAGGTGTGTCTAAACATTTGACTGGTACTGTACATGTTTTTTGTAAAACAGTATCTTCCAAATCAAATACAAGGAATACGCAAAGTAAGAATATGTTAGCTACGTGAAGTAGCCTATTTTCCTACTTCATTGTCCTACATGAAGTAGCTAAGAGAAAACACTCAATGTAGCCAAAGATTATAGGGTGCCCTAGAAAACACTTGCCAACACTTTGGATTCCCACCCTGCCTATCGCAATAATTCCTCCCTAGCATTTTCATTTATTTTTTTATATCAAACACTGTATTCAAAGTGCACACCATTACATTTAATTGATAATGCCCTCGAAGCCGGAGTTTGGAGGATATATTGGCATGGGTGTTGTTTGTTGAGGGCCGGCAAACCGTGCCAATATTTCTTCCACACACTGGCTTCGAGGGCATTATCACTTTTATACAATGGCTTACCAGCATATTCAAATAGTGATTGACATATTTTAATTAAAAATCTTATTTAAATTATTTATTCATACTATTTCGTCCTTCCACAAGATATACAGTGGCTTGCAAAAGTATTCACCCTCCTTGGCATTTTTCCTACTTTGTTGCCTTACAACCTGGAATTAAAATATATATTTTTTGGAGGGTTTGTATTATTTGATATAAACAACATGCCTACCACTTTGAAGACGCAAAACATTTTTTATTGTAAAACAAACAAGAAATAAGACAAAATAACAGAAGACTTGAGCGTGCATAACTATGTCAATACTTTGTAGAGCCACCTTTTGCAGCAATTACATTTGCAAGTCTCTTTGGGTATGTCTTCATAAGCTTGGCACATCACTGCTACTGGGATTTTTGCCCATTCTTCAAGGTAAAACTGCTCCAGCTCCTTCAAGTTGGATGGGTTCCGCTTGTGTACAGCAATCTTTAAGACATACCACAGATTCTCAATATGATTGAGGTCTGGGCTTTGACTAGGCCATTCCAAGACATTTAAATGTTTACCCTTAAACCACTCGAGTGTTGCTTCAGCAGTATGCTTAGGGTCATTGTTCTGCTGGAAGGTGAACCTCTGTCCCAATCTCAAATCTCTGGAAGACTAAAACAGGTTTCCCTCAAGAATTTCCCTGGATTTAGCTCTATCCATCATTCCTATAATTCTGACCAGTTTCCCAGTCACTGCCGATGAAAAACTGCATGATGCTGCCACCAACATGCTTCACTGTGGGGATGGTGTTCTCAGGGTGATGAAAGGTGTTGGATTTGCTCCAGCCATAGCGTTTTCCTTGATGGCCAAAAAGATCAATTTTAGTTTCATCTGACCAGAGTACCTTCTTCCATATGTTTGGGGAGTCTCCCACATGCCTTTTGGTGAACACCAAACGTGTTTGCTGCTTTTGTCTTTAAGAAATGTCTTTTTTCTGGCCACTCTTCCGTAAAGCCCAGCTCTGTGGAGTGTACGGCTTAAAGTGGTCCTATGGACAGATACTCCAATCTCCGCTGTGGAGCTTTGCAGCTCCTTCAGGGTTATCTTTTGTCTCTTTGTTGCCTCTGATTAATGCCCTCCTTGCCTGGTCTGTGAGTTTTGGTGGGCGGCCCTCTCTTGGCAGGTTTGTTGTGGTGTCATATTCTTTCAATTTTTTAATAATGGATTTAAATGCTGCTCTGTGGGATGTTCAAAGTTTCTCATATTTTTATAACCCAAACCCTGAACCGTACCACTACAAAACCTTGTCCCTGACCTGTTTGGAGAGCACCTTGTTCTTCATGGTGCCCCTTGCTTAGTGGTGTTGCAGACTCTGGGGCCTTTCAGAACAGGTGTATATATATACTGAGATCATGTGACACTTAGATTGCACACAGGTGGACTTTATTGAACAAATTATGTGACTTCTGAAGGTAATTGGTTGCACCAGATCTTATTTAGGGGCTTCATAGCCTCTTAAGGATCCACCCCTTTTTTTTCAATATTAGCCAAAAATGACATACCCAAATTTAACTGCCTGTATCTCAGGCCCCCAAGCAAGGATGTGCATATTGTTGGTACCATTTGAAAGGAAATACTTTACATTTTGGGGAAATGTGAAAGGAATGTAGGAGAATATAACACAATAGATCTGGTAAAATATAATACAAAGAAAAAAACAACCGTTCTTTTGTATTTTTTTGTACTATTATTTTTGAAATGCAAGAGAAAGGCCATAATGTATTATTCCAACCCAGCTGAAATTGATATTTTGGCCACTAGATGGCAGCAGTGAATGTGCAAAGTTTTAGACCGACCCAATGAACCATTTCATTTTTGTTCAAACTTTTGTATCAAGACTGCCCAAATGTGCCTAATTAATTTTTTACTAACCTTTCATGTTCAAAACTTTGCACTCTCCTCAAACAATCGCATGGTATGCTTTCACTGTAATAGCCACTGTAAATTGGACAGTGCAGTTAGATTAACAATACTTTAAGCTTCCTGTCAATATCCGATATGTCTATATCCCGGGAAATGTTCTTGCTACTTACAACCTAATGCTAATCGCGTTAGCCTACGTTAGCTCAACCTTCCCGTTTCCGTTGTTTGTTTTCTTTCATTTTTAAACAAGTAATTTTTTTCATTTCACTTCACCAATTTGGACTATTTGGTGTATGTCCATTCCATGAAATACAAATACAAATCTAATTACAGGTTGTAATTAAACAAAATAGGAAAAACACCAAGGGGGATGAATACTTTTGCAAGGCACTGTAGTCCTGACACAAATATAGCGTTGCTATCCAAGCCGGCTGGTCGTTCGCTCTGACGTTAAAATGATCATTTACATCCATAACAATGAGCTAATGAGGTACGATTTCGCCTGGCTCTCTCGTCAGGACACTGTTGTCACGACAATGTTGTTCAGAGGAGCTAGCAAACAACACAGCTAACACAATCACTTCAAACATTGAAGCTGGAAAGACTGCAAACTATCTGCACTTCATTTCGTTGTACCTTTTTTCAATTGACATTTCTTGGTATATATCCATAAAAATGATGCCAGCTGATTCATGATTTCGACCGTCTGAGAAACGCTGCCTGTCTGTCTGTCTGCTTCGTCCCGACACCCGACCCCTACACGTTCATTGCTACGGGAAGCTGGAGATCGAATTTGAATATTGGAACAATGTTGCAAATGTCAGAGAGGCAGAAAGCAAGGTTTAAACAAATGTCCACTGTTGAAAACTAAATGTTAGTCTAAAAGAAATGTGAGAATGTCTAGATGCTTTTTATAGTGGAGATCAAGTTTATAATTTGAGAGATGATAGCCCCCGCCATGTCATACACATGAGCCCTTGTAGATTTCATTTCTCAACTGCTTCTTTTTTGTGTATTATTTTCCATGTATATTGTTTTTCTTGATACATATTATTGTTGCTCAAACATAATGTTGATTTATATAAAACTTCATTTACATTGATTTGGCAACAGTAGCAACCACCCAATAATGCCAATTTAATTGAGAGAGAGAGAACAGAGCAAGAAAGAGAGAACAGAAAGAGCAAGAGACGGCAGTAGCGAATCAGTGTTGACACCCATTTGGAGAAGGGAAGATATCTTGTCTTTTTATACGGCCCATGTCATATTTATTGCATAAAGGTCAGGGTGTTCATTTGTTCAAAGTCAGCCTTTTCCCTCTCTTCTCTCTCCTCCATGTAATAAATGCAGGGGGCTATGTCATTATCGCTCCGTCGAGGATTACAGGCTCTACTAACTGGCTGCCATGGCTGCAGAAAAGCCTACAGGACTTCTGTTTCTGGCAGGCCAGAGCACCAGACCTGGGTTCAAATACTATTAGAAATGATTTCAAATACTTACAGTGGGGAGAACAAGTATTTGAAACACTGCCGATTTTGCAGGTTTTCCTACTTGCAAAGTATGTAGAGGTCTGTCATTTTTATCCTAGGTACACTTCAACTGTGAGAGACGGAATCTACAAAAATCCAGAAAATCACATTGTATGATTTTTAAGTAATTCATTTGCATTTTATTGCATGACATAAGTATTTGATCACCTACCAACCAGTAAGAATTCCGGCTCTCACAGACCTGTTAGTTTTTCTTCAAGAAGCCCTTCTGTTCTCCACGCATTACCTGTATTAACTGCACCTGTTTGAACTAGTTACCTGTATAAAAGACACCTGTCCACACACTCAATCAAACAGACTCCAACCTCTCCGCAATGGCCAAGACAAGAGGGCTGTGAAAGAACATCAGGGATACAATTGTAGACCTGCACAAGGCTGGGATGGGCGACAGGACAATAGGCAAGCAGCTTGGTAAAGAAGGCAACAACTGGTGGTGCAATTATTAGAAAATGGAAGAAGTTCAATACGACGGTCAATCACCCTCGGTCTGGGGCTCCATGCAAGATCTCACCTCGTGGGGCATCAATGATCATGAGGAAGGTGAGGGATCAGCCCAGAACACGGCAGGACCTGGTCAATGACCTGAAGAGAGCTGGGACCACAGACTCAAAGAAAACCATTAGTAACACACTACGCTGTCATGGATTAAACTCCTGCAGGGCACGCAAGCCCCCCTGCTCAAGCCAGCGCATGGCCAGGCCCCTCTGAAGTTTGCCAATGACCATCTGGATGATCCAGAGGAGGAATGGGAGAAGGTCATGTGGTCTGATGAGGCAAAAATATAGCTTTTTGGTCTAAACTCCACTCGCCTTGTTTGGAGGAAGAAGAAGGATGAGTACAACCCCAAGAACACCATCCCAACCGTGAAGCATGGAGGTGGAAACATCATTCTTTGGGGATGCTTTTCTGCAAAGGGGACAGGACAACTGCACCGTATTGAGGGGAGGATGGATGGGGCAATGTATCGTGAGATCTTGGCCAACAACCTTCCCTCAGTAAGAGCATTGAAGATGGGTCGTGGCTGGGTCTTCCAGCATGACAACAACCCGAAACACACAGCCAGGGCAACTAAGGAGTGGCTCTGTAAGAAGCATCAAGGTCCTGGAGTGGTCTAGCCAGTCTCCAGACCTGAACCCAATAGAAAATCTTACGAGGGAGCTGAAAGTCCGTATTGCCCAGCAACAGCCCCGAAACCTGAAGGATCTGGAGAAGGTCTGTATGGAGGAGTGGGCCAAAATCCATGCTGCAGTGTGTGCAAACCTGGTCAAGAACTACAGGAAACGTATGATCTCTGTAATTGCAAACAAAGGTTTCTGTACCAAATATTAAGTTCTGCTTTTCTGATGTATCAAATACTTATGTCATGCAATAAAATGCAAATTAATGACTTAAAAATCATACAACGTGATTTTCTGGATTTTTGTTTTAGATTCCATCTCTCACAGTGGAAGTGTACCTATGATAAAAATTACAGACCTCTAAATGCTTTGTAAGTAGGAAAACCTGCAAAATCGGTAGTGTATCAAATACATGTTCTCCCCACTGTATATTTAGCTAGATTGAGCTGGCTGGGCGCAAAGACACCAGATTTTTTTTTCTCAAAACTGCAAACCCACCCATCTGGCACTCCAGGCAGCCTAAAGCAAATGATAAAAGTAGTTGAAATAAGAAATTAGCTCTTTAAAGGGCTCCTCGCCATTTTAACTTGTTAAAGGTTAGAGTCGACAATACAAGATTTATTGCATTGGATTTATTGGTCCCTGTATTTGATGCTGCTTTTTGATGAAGACCTTTATAAATCTAATCTATGTACTTACCAATGGCAGTTAACTTCACTTGAACTTGAACAATACTTGACATTGGAAAGATGCTGTAATGCGGTAGTGAGACATGCTGTTGATACCAAGAGACCAAATTATGAGCACATTAAAGGGTGTGTACAGTGTCTTTGACCAATCGACAGACATTGACCAAAACCACTCATTGAACTGACAGTAGAATAATTGAGATTAAATGAGCTTTGACTATTGATCAAGTGTTTTACCTCTATTGCTAAACTCTCAAAGAAGATAATGTGTACTGAATACTCTCCT
This sequence comes from Oncorhynchus mykiss, assembly GCF_013265735.2. Taxonomy (NCBI): domain Eukaryota; kingdom Metazoa; phylum Chordata; class Actinopteri; order Salmoniformes; family Salmonidae; genus Oncorhynchus; species Oncorhynchus mykiss. The sequence goes on along the minus strand of NC_048586.1, from coordinate 1,876,309 downwards.
AATCACCCTGGCTAGTGTTACTCCTACTTTACGCTAATGTTACTATGAAACCTCATTGCTTAGTCGGATGGAAAACAGACTGAACCAGGTTTTCCTTTAGGATTTTGCATGTGCTTAGCTCCATTCCAGGTTTTTATTCCTGAAAAACTCCCCAGTCCTTAACGATTACAAGCATACCCATAACATGATGCAGCCTCCACTATGCTTGAAAATGTGAGAGTGGTACTCCATAAAGTATTGTTTTGGATTTGCCCCAAACACAATACTTGGTATTCTGGAACAATTTTTTTTGCAGTATTACTTTAGTGTTTTGTTGCAAACAGGATGCATGCATCTTTTAAATTAGGTTAGTATTGTGGAGTAACTACAATGTTGTTAACCTGTCCTCAGTTTTCTCCTATCACAGCCATTAAACTCTTAAGTTTTAAAGTAACCACTGGCCTCATGGTGAAATCAAAGACCTGTTCTGTCTGCAGACATGTTCTGTCCTGATAGCAGACCTGTTCTGTCTGCAGACCTGTTCTGTCCTGATAGCAGACCTGTTCTGTCTGCAGACCTGTTCAGTCCTGATAGCAGACCTGTTCTGTCTGATAGCAGACCTGTTCTGTCCTGATAGCAGACCTGTTCTGTCTGATAGCAGACCTGTTCTGTCTGCAGACCTGTACTGTCCTGATAGCAGACCTGTTCTGTCTGCAGACCTGTTCTGTCCTGATAGCAGACCTGTTCTGTCCTGATAGCAGACCTGTTCTGTCTTGATAGCAGACCTGTTCTGTCTTGATAGCAGACCTGTTCTGTCTGATAGCAGACCTGTTCTGTCTGATAGCAGACCTGTTCTGTCTGATAGCAGACCTGTTCTGTCTGCAGACCTGTTCTGTCCTGATAGCAGACCTGTTCTGTCCTGATAGCAGACCTGTTCTGTCCTGCTAGCAGACCTGTTCTGTCCTGGTAGCAGACCTGTTCTGTCTGCAGACCTGTTCTGTCCTGATAGCAGACCTGTTCTGTTTGCAGACCTGTTCTGTCCTGATAGCAGACCTGTTCTGTCTGCAGACCTGTTCTGTCCTGATAGCAGACCTGTTCTGTCCTGCTAGCAGACCTGTTCTGTCTGCAGACCTGTTCTGTCCTGATAGCAGACCTGTTCTGTCTGCAGACCTGTTCTGTCCTGATAGCAGACCTGTTCTGTCTGTAGACCTGTTCTGTCTGCAGACCTGTTCTGTCCTGATAGCAGACCTGTTCTGTCTGATAGCAGAACTGTTCTGTCTGCAGACCTGTTCTGTCCTGATAGCAGACCTGTTCTGTCCTGCTAGCAGACCTGTTCTGTCCTGATAGTAGACCTGTTCTGTCCTGATAGTAGACCTGTTCTGTCCTGATAGCAGACCTGTTCTGTCCTGCTAGCAGACCTGTTCTGTCCTGGTAGCAGACCTGTTCTGTCCTGATAGCAGACCTGTTCTGTCCTGGTAGCAGACCTGTTCTGTCCTGGTAGCAGACCTGTTCTGTCCTGATAGCAGACATGTTCTGTCCTGGTAGCAGACATGTTCTGTCCTGATAGCAGACATGTTCTGTCCTGATAGCAGACCTGTTCTGTCCTGATAGCAGACCTGTTCTGTCCTGATAGCAGACCTGTTCTGTCTTGATAGCAGACATGTTCAGACATGTTCTGTCCTGATAGCAGACCTGTTCTGTCCTGCTAGCAGACCTGTTCTGTCCTGGTAGCAGACCTGTTCTGTCCTGATAGCAGACCTGTTCTGTCCTGATAGCAGACCTGTTCTGTCCTGATAGCAGACCTGTTCTGTCCTGATAGCAGACCTGTTCTGTCCTGGTAGCAGACCTGTTCTGTCCTGATAGCAGACCTGTTCTGTCCTGATAGCAGACCTGTTCAGACATGTTCTGTCCTGATAGCAGACCTGTTCTGTCCTGCTAGCAGACCTGTTCTGTCCTGCTAGCGGACCTGTTCTGTCCTGGTAGCGGACCTGTTCTGTCCTGATAGCAGACCTGTTCTGTCTGCAGACCTGTTCTGTCCTGATAGCAGACCTGTTCTGTCCTGCTAGCAGACCTGTTCTGTCCTGCTAGCAGACCTGTTCTGTCCTGCTAGCAGACCTGTTCTGTCCTGATAGCAGACCTGTTCTGTCCTGATAGCAGACCTGTTCTGTCCTGATAGCAGACCTGTTCTGTCCTGATAGCAGACCTGTTCTGTCCTGGTAGCAGACCTGTTCTGTCCTGGTAGCAGACCTGTTCTGTCCTGGTAGCAGACCTGTTCTGTCCTGATAGCAGACCTGTTCTGTCTTGATAGCAGACATGTTCAGACATGTTCTGTCCTGATAGCAGACCTGTCTGCAGTCCTACTCTGTCTACAGTATGACTGATGGAATGCAGCAAAGATAATTCACCAGCTGCTCAGAGCACAGGCCCACATGTGTTTGCCATCACCCTGAGATGATGCCAGAGGAAGCTGAAATACAGTACAGTATACCTCATCCTCAAGAACATCAAAGGGGAATGAAACAAAAGTTTGAGTTTTTTTTCTACATGTATTTTAATAGTTATGAGTATAAGTGCAACGCTACAGTATGTTTGTCTGGTTTTATATGCTCCAAGTAGTGTTTGATACAAGGTTGTTTTTATAAACATCTCATACTACATTGTTGTTGTTGGGGGTTAATGGGGGTTAATTAATGCAACTCGAAATATTTCGACCCAAACACTTCACAATTTACAGATATTCATGGGTTTTCACTTCACATAGAGTATCATTAAAACACAGCTATCTGCCCTGTAAACGACTTCCTGTCATCTCCTTGACTCCCTTGGGCTACTTTATCCCAATCCATGGTGTTGTTCTGCTCTGCAACAGCCTTCTCTATCTAACCTAGTGTCCTTGGCGTATCGCGGGGGGCTTCAAACGCTGTGCTGACTACCTGACTTTCCCCTAAGTCAGGAGGAGGCCCGATCATTAGCCATCACAAGCCCCGGAATGTGACTTGGCAGACAATAATGCTTTATGATCAAACAACTTGTCAGTGCGTATGCCCGTCGAAATGAAAGAGTGCAACAACTAAAAAATCTATAGAGAATCAATCACATTTTCCCTGGCCCCCATGTGAGAGAAGGGATCAGAGAGAGAGAGAGATATTGCTGATCGTGCAGAGAGGGGGCTGTTCCTTCAGGACAGGAAAGTAGGGGGTGTGGGGTAGAGGGGGCATTTGGATATTTGTTCCCCCCCCCGACCTTTATCATTAATGTTCCATTGCGTGACAGCCTCTTCTACCTGCTAATCACATTTCACAGAAGACAAAGAGAGAATGGGGTAGAGGGGGGTGATGCTTTTATGGTACATTCAAAAGGAGGGGGTTTCTTTTTAATCTTTGAAATGCCTCAAAAGTGACAGAATGCACTCGAGCTGCCAAGATGCGTGCCGACGTGAGGCTCAGATGGGGAGATAAATATGCTGTGGTCAGCTCCTAGGGTATCTAGGAGAGCGGCAGAGGCAAATGTAATAATGCATTATCATTCACTGGCGAAGGTGAACTCTGCCTGTCCTTCAGAGGAACACACAGCAGCAGGCCTCTGTTTCATGTTACCCTTCGCCGGGGAACGAACGAGTGCCTTAGTTTGGCATGAGAGGGATGCACTGAGGGGCAAGGCATCGGTGCTATGTATGTTATTCTACTCCGGACTGTCAAAAAAACTGTGTGACAACTGCTGATTTAAAACAAAGGGATTTATAAATACATTGGCTAGAATATGATTGATTGAATATCACTGGAGGAGGCCAAAGCATCATCATACTGGAGGAGGCCAAAGCATATAAAGGGTTATTGTCAATAAGACAGAATTATGTATAATAACCAACTGTATAACCAGGCAGTTGGTGACCCCCCCCCAACCCCCAATTTACATATCCGAGCATCTGCTCTTATGCATATTATAGCCGGTTCATATCTTACCTGCGTGTCCTTGGACAGAAGCAGAAAACAATTAGTAGGATTATGTCCAATGCTGGAAATTTGCGATTCAAAATAACAACACAGAGCACTTCAACAACTGTTACAGTCAGATAAGGTTGACCCTGAGTATAAATTACTGTATTTGTCCTCACCTTATTTGAAATAGCCATTCTGTGAGGTTGTTTGTCTCATTTCATGTTTACATGTAAATAGTAATTAGGCGATGCTACATTACCAACATGCCATGCCCGACTGTCTCAGCAAAGGTAAACACCTGGGGTTGTATCCCAAATGGCACCATATTCCCTATATAGTGCAATACTTTTACCAGGATCCCAAAGGACTCAAAAGTAGTGCACTACATAAGGAATAGAAAAGTAGTGCACTCCATAGGGAATAGAAAAGTAGTGCACTCCATAGGGAATAGGGTACAATTTGGAACACATCCTAGCTTTCAGCAGTCTAAGACTTTGCTAACAGTTCATCGTGTTCACAGACTAGCCACGCCACGAGTGACATTTGTGTGCTTTTCCTGGGAAAGGCCTATAAAACATGGAAACAGCCTGTTGGTGGCAGGAGTTGTTCAGAGCAGTGGTCCTTATCATCTTGCAATCTGGTAGCTAGCTGACTTGAAGACATTCCGAGTCAAACCATTTTCTACAGTAATTATACTGCTATACCCCAGGTAACTAAATCATTTCTAATAAAGAGAGAGATCAAATCGGTCACGTACACATATTTTGCAGGGTGCAGCAAAATGCTTATGTTTCTAGCTCCAACAGTGCAGTTTAAATAACAATACAAAACAATAGACACACAAAAACAAGACCTGCCACCATACAGCAGGTGAATGCAATCATTTCACGAGACTGTGCCTCAAAACCACCACTCCACCCTGGACTTGAACAGCCTTTACGACCTTTAGCCTTTACGACCAGGTCCACGTCTACAAGGCAGCAATCCCAACTTTTTCCAGGACCCTGAAGGACGTCACCCTCAACCGTAGCCCCAGCACCTCACACAGGAGCAACAGACAACCCCCCCAGACCAGCGAGACACCCTCCATGACCTGCAAGATCCCCTCCCGAAGGACCTGCACTGAGAGAACCCACACCAAGAGGACCTAATCCCAGACCACACCATCACCAACCACACTCCAACCAGCTAAGAATGCCCCAAGAAAAACCTGGCAAAACCCTTTATAGGCCACCCCATATCAGACCTATGCCCCTCGCCCCTACGGCAAGGACATCAACATGACAGCAGGACATATGCCCAGGTCGTGAGCAGAGCAACAGACCCAACCACCACTATTACACCCACCCAAGCCCCATCCTGCGACCTAAGAGGTATGGATCAGATGCTCAACATTCTCTGCTCACAGCTACTGTAATGGTCCGAGCCTAAACCACACAAAACAACACTAGACACTATGGAACACAAATATTTGACTATCTCATCCTGGAATATACAAGGTCTGAGATCATCTGCCATTGGCCTAAAGAGCAGGAACCCAGACTTCATCAAAGAAATTGAAAATACAGACATGGTCAACCTACAAGAAACATGGTATAAAGGAGAGGGACCCACTGGTTGCCCTCTAGGTTACAGAGAGCTGGTAGTCCCATCCACCAAACTACCAGGTGTGAAACAGGGGAGAGACTCAGGGGGTATGCTAATTTGGTATAGAGCAGACCTAACCCACTCTATTAAATTAATAAAAACTGGAACATTTTACATCTGGCTAGAAATTAATAAGGAAATGATCTCAACAGAGAAAAATGTCCCCAATAGAATCCCTATGATTTAATGATGACAGCTTCCCCATCCTAGGGAGTAGATCAACCATTTCCAGGCCCAGGGACATGTACTAGTCTGTGGTGACCTAAATGCCAGAACCGGACAAGAACCTAACACCCTCAGCATACAGGGGGACAAACATCTACCTGGAGGTGACAGCATTCCCTCCCCCATATGCCCCCCTAGACACAACTACGACAACATAACCAACAAAAACGGGTCACACCTCCTGCAGCTCTGGCGGACGCTGTGTAAGTACATAGTCAATGGTAGGCTTCGAGGGGATTCCCAAGTACACCTATAGCTCATCTCTTGGCAGTAGTACTGTAGACTACTTTATCAATGACCTCAACCCAGAGTCTCTTAGAGCATTCACAGTCAGCCCACTGACTCCCTTATCAGATCACAGCAAAACCACAGTTTACTTGAACATATCAATACTCAAATCATGAGACATCAAGGCCAAAGGAACTGAATAATAAATGCTGTAGATGGAAAGAAAGTAGTGTGGAAATCTACCAAAACACAATTAGGCAACAACAAATTCAATTCCTTTTAGACAACTTCCTGGACAAAATGTTTCACTGTAATAGTGAAGGTGTAAACTTGCTAGTAGAAAACCTAAACAGTAAATTTGACCTCACAGCTTCCCTATCAAATCTAAAAAAAATTCAAGTGGACAACCTAAGAAAATTAACAACAATGACAAATGGTTTGATGAAGAAATTGAAATTGAGAAAGCTACCCAGAAAACCTGAGCCTACGCCTTCTCTATGGTGAATCACTAAAACACTACAGAAATACACTACAAAAAAACAAGAAATAAGCTCAATGTATTTCAAGAATCCACCATTTCTGAGTAAATTGGAAAACTCTAAACACACAACATGAAGAGTTATCTTTCCAAAATGGAGATATATGGATAAACCACTTCACCACTATTTTTGGCTCTAAACCAAAGAAACAGCAAAAACATATACAAATCTTAGAATCAACTACTAAAGACTACCAGAACCCACTGGATTCTCCAATTATATTGAATGAACTACAGAACACAATACACACATCCAACCCAAAAAGGCCTGTGGTGTTGATAGTATCCTAAATTAAATTATAAAATATAGAAACCACAAAGGACTGATCACCCCAATTCACAAAAGTGGAGACAAATTTGACCCCAATAACTACCTTGGGATATGAGCCAACAGCAACCTTGGGAAAATCCTATGCATTATCATTTACGGCAGACTCGTACATTTCCTCAGTGAAAACAATACACTGAGCAAATTTCAAATAGTTTTTTACCAAATTACCGTAAGACAGACCACTTATTCACCCTAAACACCTTAATTGACAAACAAAACAAAGGAAAAGTCTTCTCATGCTTTGTTGATTTCAAAAAGGTTTTGACTCAATTTGGCATGAGGGTCTGCCAAACAAATTGATGGAAAGAGGTGTTGGGGGAAAAAAAATCTGTCATTTTTATTTAACTAGGCAAGTCAGTTAAGAACAAATTCTTACTTACAATGATGGCCTCGGAACAGTGGGTTAACTTCCTTGTTCAGGGGCAGAATGACAGATTTGACCTTGTCAGTTCAGGGATTCCATCTAACAACCTTTCGGTAACTGGCCCAACGCTCTTACCACAAAGCTACCTGCCGTCCCAACATTATCAAATCCATGTACACAAAAAAAACAAGTGTGCAGCTAAAATTGAAAAAAAAAAAAAGGGCCAGGGATGCAGCTTAAGCCCCACCCACTTCAAAAAATATATCAACGGATTGGTGAGGGAACAAGAACAGTCTGCAACACCTGGCCTCACCCTACTAGAATCTGAAGTCAAATGTCTACTGTTTGCTGAGTATCTTTGTGCTTCTGTCCTCAACCAAGTGTAATGAACATGGGTTTAAAGCGCAGGGCGCAGCTGGTGTTTATTGTAAAGGACCACAGGAGGAGGTAGGTAGCTGGGTCCAGGGGCAGGCAGAAGGTCATACACGGGGGGTCCAAAAAGGCAACAGTACAGGCAGGGAAAAGGCTAGTAACGTCGTCAGGGAGATCAGGGAATAAGTTGATAACAGGAAATCCGAGGCTAAGGTACAGGCAGGGAATAGGCACAAGGTATCGTTAGTGAGGCAGGCCAAAACTATCATACACAGGCGGAATACATTACGTGAAAAACAGTAAGTGTGTCACAAAACAAACCATACCTCACAATGATGGGGTGCAAAGAACTGAACTAAATAGTGTGTGATAATGACATACAGGTGTGTGAACAGGTGATCAGAATTCAGGTGATTGGGATCTGGAGATTGAGCTGCGTTCAGGAGGATCTATGTGTTCGAGAGTGTGAGCTGGAAAGTGGGCTGGAGAGTGAGCTGAGTTCAGGGGATCTATGTGTTTGAGAGTGTGAGCTGGAGAGTGAGATGAGTTCAGGGGATCTACAGTGGGGCAAAAAAAGTATTTAGTGAGCCAACAATTGTGCAAGTTCTCCCACTTAAAAATATGAGAGAGGCCTGTAATTTTCATCATAGGTACACTTAAACTTTGACAGACAAAATGAGGAAAATAAATCCGGAAAATCACATTGTAGGATTTTTAATGAATTTATTTGCAAATTATGGTGGAAAATAAGTATTTGGTCACCTACAAACAAGCAAGATTTCTGGCTCTCACAGACCTGTAACTTCTTCTTTAAGAGGCTCCTCTGTCCTCCACTCGTTACCTGTATTAATGGCACCTGTTTGAACTTGTTATCAGTATAAAAGACACCTGTCCACAACCTCAAACAGTCACACTGCAAACTCCACTATGGCCAAGACCAAAGAGCTGTCAAAGGACACCAGAAACACAATTGTAGACCTGCACCAGGCTGGGAAGACTGAATCTGCAATAGGTAAGCAGCTTGGTTTGAAGAAATCAACTGTGGGAGCAATTATTAGGAAATGGAAAACATACAGACTTGCACAATTGGTGGCTGACTAAATACTTTTTTGCCCCACTGTATGTGTTTGAGAGTGTGAGCTGGAACAGACGTTACACCAAGGAGGGCTTACAGCAGAACCTAGATCTTCTGCCCATGTTCTGTCAGACCTGGGCCTGGACAAAAATCGCAGTAAGAAAAAGATAATGGTGTTCCAAAAAAGGTCCAGTCTCCAGGACCACGAATACAAATTCCACCTGGACACTGTTGCCCTACAGCACACAAAAATATACATTCCTCTGCCTAAACATCAGCGCCACAGGTAACTTCCACAAAGCTGTGAACGATCTGAGTGACAAGGTAAGAAGGGCCTTCTATGCAATCAAAAGGAACATAAAATGCGATATACCAAATAGGATCTGTCTAAAAATACTTGAATCAGTTATAGAACTGTTTGGTTGTGAGGTCTGAGGTCCGCTCACCAACCAAGAATTCACAAAATGGGACAAACACCTAATTGAAACTCTGCATGCAGAATTCTTCAAAAATATCCTCAGTGTACAACGAAAAACACCAAATAATGCATGCAGAGCAGAATTAGGCCGATACCCGCTAATTATCAAAATCCAGAAAAGAGAAGCTAAATTCTACAACCACTTAAAAGGAAGCGATTCCCAGCCATCACCTACAGAGAGATTAACCTGGAGAAGAGTCCCCTAAGCAAGCTGGTCCTGGGGCTCTGTTCACACACACAAACAGACCACTCAAAGCCCCAGGAGAGACACACAATTAGACCCAACCAAATAATGAGAAAACAAAAAGATAATTCCTTGAAACATAGTAAAGAATTTATTAAAAAAGAACTGAGGAAACTAGAATGCTACACACTGACCAAAATTAAGGAAAGCTTTGACTATGTACAGACTCAGTGAGCATAGCCTTGCTATTGAGAAAGGCAGCTGAAGGCAGACCTGGCTCTCAAGAGAAGACATGTGCACACTGTACACAAAATGAGGTGGAAAGTGAGCTGCACTTCCTAACCTCCTGCCAAACGTATGACCATATTAGAGACACATATTTCCCTCAGATTACACAGACTCACAAAGAATTTGAAAAAAATCAAATTTTGATAATCTCCTATATCTATTGGGTGAAATTGAATTCAACCTTTATTTTACCAGGCAAGTCAGTTAAGAACAAATTCTTAATTACAATGATGGCATACTGCCTTGTTCAGGGGCAGTCCAGGGATTCGATCCAGCAACCTTTCGGTTACTGGCCTGACGCTCTAACCACTAGGCTATCTGTCGCTACAATGTGCAATCACAGCAGCAAGATTTGTGACCTGTTGCCACAAGAAAAGGGCAACCAGTGAAGAACAAACACCTTTGTCACACAACCTTATTTATTTTATTTGTTATCTTTTGTCACTATTTGCACATCATTACAACACTGTATAAACACATAATAGGACATTTGAAATGTCTTCATTCTTTTGGAACTTTTGTGAGTGTAATATTTACTGTTCATTTATTATTGTTTATTTCACTATTGTTTATTATCTATTTCCCCTGATTGGGCAATGTAAACATGTTTCCCATGCCAATAAAGCCCCTTAAACTGGAACTGAATTGAGAAAGAGAAAGAGAGAGGAGAGAGAGAGGGGGGGGGGGTAAAACATATGACATAATTAAATCAATGTATACTGGCAATACGTGCAGCATTAAAATTGGCAAGAAAATAACATAATTCTTTAACCAGGGGAGGGGCCTTTGTCAGGGTTGCAATCTGAGCCCTGCACTCTTCAATATTTAAATCAACGAATTGGCCAATATTCTAGAAAAATCCTTAGACCCTGGTGTTAGTCTCCACAATTCAGAAGTTAATTGCCAACTCTTCGCAGATGACCTATGGCTGCTGTCACCCACAGCGCATGGCCTACAGCAGAGCCTGGACCTGCTAGAGCAGTACTGCCAGACCTGGGCCCTGGTAGTAAACCTCAAAAATACTAAAATAATGATTTTCCAGAGAAGATCCAGATCTCAGGGAATTAGACCAAAGTTCTCAATTGGTACAACATATATAGAGTACTGCACACACTACAATTACTTAGGTTTAAAAATAAGCTCAACTGGACACCTTAATGAGGCAGTGAATGAACTGAGAGAGAAAGCACGCAGGGCATTCTACACCATTAAAAAGCCAATTCAAATTGCTAAAACTATTTGAATGTGTCATTGAACCAATTGCACTTTATGGCAGTGTGGTGTGGGGTCCACTTGCAAAACAAGATTTCATCAACTGGGACAAACACCACATTGAAACCCTGCATGCAGAGTTCTGTAAGATTATCCTACATGTCCAGAGGAAAACTACAAACAATGCATGCAGGGCAGAATTAGGCCAATATCCACTAATAATAACAACTCAAAAAAGAGCAATTAAGTTTTGGAAACATCTAAAATACAGTGACCCCCTCTCATATCATTACCAAGCCCTGCAATGCCAAGAGCTGAGCAAAGAAAAGAGTCCCCTGATCTAGCTGATCCTGGGGCTGAGTTCACAAACCTCTACTAACACACTGAAGCCTCAGGACCAGAACATCCAATCAATCAGGATAAATCAAATTACAACACAGTCAAAACAAAACTACACTGCTCAAAAAAATAAAGGGAACACTAAAGTAACACATCCTAGATCTGAATGAATGAAATATTCTTATTAAATACTTTTTTCTTTACATAGTTGAATGTGCTGACAACAAAATCACACAAAAATTATCAATGGAAATCAAATGTATCAACCCATGGAGGTCTGGATTTGGAGTCACACTCAAGATTAAAGTGGAAAACCACACTACAGGCTGATCCAACTTTGATGTAATGTCCTTAAAACAAGTCAAAATGAGGCTCAGTAGTGTGTGTGGCCTCCATGTGCCTGTATGACCTCCCTACAATGCCTGGGCATGCTCCTGATGATGTGGCAGATGGTCTCCTGAGGGATATCCTCCCAGACCTGGACTAAAGCATCCGCCAACTCCTGGACAGTCTGTGGTGCAACGTGGCATTGGTGGATGGAGCGAGACATGATGTCCCAGATGTGCTCAATTGGATTCAGTTCTGGGGAACGGGCGGGCCAGTCCATAGCATCAATGCCTTCCTCTTGCAGGAACTGCTGACACACTCCAGCCACATGAGGTCTAGCATTGTCTTGCATTAGGAGGAACCCAGGGCCAACCGCACCAGCATATGGTCTCAAAAGGGGTCTGAGGATCTCATATCGGTACCTAATGGCAGTCAGGCTAACTCTGGCGAGCACATGGAGGGCTGTGCGGCCCCCCAAAGAAATGCCACCCCACACCATGACTGACCCACCGCCAAACCGGTCATGCTAAGGGTGTTGCAGGCAACAGAACGTTCTCGGGCCCTCATACCACCCTCATGGAGTCTGTTTCTGACCGTTTGAGCAGACACATGCACATTTGTGGCCTGCTGGAGGTCATTTTGCAGGGCTCTGGCAGTGCTCCTCCTGCTCCTCCTTGCACAAAGGCGGAGGTAGCGGTCCTGCTGTTGGGTTGTTGCCCTCCTACGGCCTCCTCCACGTCTTCTGATGTACTGGCCTGTCTCCTGGTAGCGCCTCCATGCTCTGGACACTACGCTGACAGACACAGCAAACCTCCTTGCCACAGCTCGCATTGATGTACCATCCTGGATGAGCTGCACTACCTGAGCCACTTGTGTGGGTTGTAGACTCCGTCTCATGCTACCACTAGAGTGAAAGCACCGCCAGCATTCAAAGGTGACCAAAACATCAGCCAGGGAGCATAGGAACTGAGAAGTGGTCTGTGGTCACCACCTGCAGAACCACTCCTTTATTGGGGGTGTCTTGCTAATTGCCTATAATTTCCACCTGTTGTCTATTCCATTTGCACAACAGCATGTGAAATTTATTGTCAATCAGTGTTGCTTCCTAAGTGGACAGTTTGATTTCACAGAAGTGTGATTGACTTGGAGTTACATTGTGTTGTTTAAGTGTTCCCTTTATTTTTTTGAGCAGTGTATATCGCTGTCACCGATGTTGGGAAACACAAGCACAAACACAAAGCAAAATGCAGTGCTATCTGGCCCTAAATCGACAGTACACTGGGGCTAAATACACTGCTCAAAAAAATAAAGGGAACACTTAAACAACACAATAGAGAGAGAGAGAGAGAGAGAGAAATAATAGGGGCTAGATGGACAGTACTTGATGACTAATTCTCTCCCCTCTCTTTCTTCTCCCTATCTTTTCTTCACCTTGACTTTGCTGCACGGCCGTCTCTTACAACGTCTATTCTTATTGGCCTGCCAATTAATCTCTAACTGTAAATACCACGCCAGCTTTCTTCTGTCAAAGCCCAATGTTATGTTATCAAAGCAGATGTCCACACATTTAACACATCGCTCCACGTTAAAATGCCCTTAAGTCTTTGTATAAAACTGAAACTGAGACCTGCTAATGGATTTTCATCCGTTTTTCAAGTCCCCTTTCACGCTGGTAGCAGTCACAGAGAGCCTTTTAAGAGTTTGCGAAAAATGTCCCTTCCCTATTTCCTATTTTGTCCTATTTTGCATTTAAAAGCGTCTCAGTCAGTCTGGATTAGCGCCAGCTAATGTCGCTGGTCGGCAGTATACAACACAACAGAAAGAGAGAAGAGAACAGCATCGGATACTCCCTGAAGGATTGCAATGCCATACAATGACACCAATATGTCCTACTAGACACAAAAACTATACTGTTTCTCTGATCTAGCACAGCAAACTACTATGCTAATGCTTGTTTCAATGCTTGCTTCAAATGTGGCAATTATTTTGTTTTTGTTTAAATGTTAAGTGTACAGTAATTGGTGTGTGTGCGTGCATCCATCACTGCATGTGTTTGTGTATTCATTTTATGAACATGCTTCTCTGCCTGGATCTGAATTACAGTAAACTAGGGTTAAAGGAGTAATGCAGCATTTCTCAAACTCGGTACTGGGGACCCCAAGGGGTGAACATTTCGTTTTTTGGCCTAGCACTTCACAGCTGATTCAAATAATCAAAGCCTGATGACAAGTTCATTATTTGAAAAACCTAAACATTGGGCTCCCCAGGACCGAGTTTAGGAAACAGTGGGGTAATGAGAAGAGAGATACGGTATAAAACATTGGGCTCCCCAGGACCGAGTTTAGGAAACACTGGGGTAATGAGAAGAGAGATACGGTATAACACATTGGGCTCCCCAGGACCGAGTTTAGGAAACACTGGGGTAATGAGAAGAGATACGGTATAAAACATTGGGCTCCCCAGGACCGAGTTTAGGAAACACTGGGGTAATGAGAAGAGAGATACGGTATAAAACATTGGGCTCCCCAGGAACGAGTTTAGGAAACACTGGGGTAATGAGAAGAGAGATACAGTATAATGCTACATTGAAACTATCAGCACAAATTATTCAATTTCAGTGACCACTAAGCAACATTTATTTGTATTTTGTTTTGTAACACACATATGTAACATTTACACAGGAAGGGAGACTATATCTGCTCTCATTTTAAAATATGGTCTACAGAATCATTTTACAGATTGGTTTCTTTCCGAGGTTGAAATCCGGACATCTGACCTCTATGGGGGTACCACAGGGTTCAATTCTCGGGCCAACTCTTTTCTCTGTATATATCAACAATGTCGCTCTTGCTGCTGGTGATTCTCTGAACCACCTCTACGCAGACGACACCATTCTGTATACATCTGGCCCTTCTTTGGACACTGTGTTAACAAACCTCCAGACGAGCTTCAATGCCATACAACACTCCTTCCGTGGCCTCCAACTGCTATTAAATGCAAGTAAAACTAAATAAATGCTCTTCAACCGATAGCTGCCCGCACCCGCCCGCCCCTCTAGCATCACTACTCTTTACGGTTCTGACCTAGAATATGTGGACAACTACAAATACCTAGGTGTCTGATTAGACTGTAAACTCTCCTTCCAGACTCACATTAAGAATCTCCAATCCAAAATTAAATCTAGAATTGGCTTCCTATTTCGCAACAAAGCCTCCTTCACTCATGCTGCTAAACACACCCTCGTAAAACTGACCATCCTACCGATGCTTGACTTCGTAGATGTCATTTACAAAATAGCCTCCAACACTCTACTCGGCAAATTGGATGTAGTCTATCAGAGTGCCATTCGTTTTGTCACCAAAGCCCCATATACTACCCACCACTGCGACCTGTATGCTCTCGTAGGCTGGCCCTCACTATAAATGCATTGCCAAACCCGCTGGCTCCAGGTCATCTATAAGTCTTTGCTAGGTAAAGCCCCACTGATTCTCAGCTCATTGGTCACCATAGTAACACCCACCCGTAGCACACGCTTCAGCAGGTATATTTCACTGGTCATCCCCAAAGCCAACACTTCCATGGGCATCCTTTCCTTCCAGTTCTCTGCTGCCAATGACTGGAACGAATTGCAAAAATCACTGAAGCTGAAGACCTATGCCCATCTCTAACCATCAGCTGTCAGAACAGCTTACCAATCACTGTACCTGTACACAGCCAATCTGTAAATAGCTCACACCTCATCCCCATTTATTTATTTTTGCTATTTTGCACCCCAGTATCTCTACTTTCACATCATAATCTGCACATCTATCACTCCAGAGTTAATGCTAAATTGTAATTATTTTGCCTCTATGGCCTATTTATTGCCTTACCTCGCTAATCTCCTACATTTGCACACACTGTATATAGATTTTTCTATTGTGTTATTGACTATACATTTGTTTATGTGTAACTCTGTGTTGTTGCTTTTGTCGCACTGTTTTGCTTTATCTTGGCCAGGTTGCAGTTGTAAATGAGAACTTGTTCTCAACTGGCCTATCTGGTTAAATAGAGGTGAAATTAAGAATTAAATAAGTATTTGCTCTCTTTCAAATGCATTAGATTGGTGCATGGAGTACCAGATGGGCAGGGTTTGCACTTTGCGAGTATTCCATTAGATTCCAATAGATCCAACAAAACGTAAGTGAATTGACACACCTAGCGCATTTGATCTATTTTCAGTTTGATAGATGTGATGGTTTTTAAGACCAGCGTGGAAATGAGATGACAAGGGATTTATTTCTACATGAAATAAATGAACAAATAAATGAGTCAATTGTATTGTCATAATGACAGTCAGCTACACTGGTAAAATGAAAGGTCTGTCTCCGTACATCCGGTACGTCGTTATGATGAGATATTGTTGTTTGGCTCATCTAAATATGTGCTTTACATCTGCCAGGGGGTTTCTAGGGCAACACTCAACACTGCTATACTCGGGTTTCAAAAGGCTTTTCCCTCAGGAAATAAAATCATGTTCCATGTTTGATATCTAAAATGAGTTTACAGCCAAAGGCTTCCGTACCTTTTATATCCTCCCTTATTTGTCAACTACCTGCTGTTTCATGAGACTCGCGCTTGTCGAAAACAATCACCACAGACTTCCCTCTGTGAAGCGATTCAATTAGTTTGATGTGAGATAAATAGCTGGCCTTTCTACTTTTTCATGAAACATCATCAAATCACCAAATCCTCTTTGCAACCGAGTTTTACATGCAGACAATAATGTAGTAAAACAATTTGAAAAGACCAACCGAGCGTTACCTGCACACAATAATGTAGGAAAACAATTTGAAAAGACCAACCGAGCGTTACCTGCAGACAATAATGTAGTAAAACAATTTGAAAAGACCAACCGAGCGTTACCTGCACACAATAATGTAGTAAAACAATTTGAAAAGACCAACCGAGCGTTACCTGCAGACAATAATGTAGTAAAACAAGTTGAAAAGACCAACCGAGCGTTACCTGCACACAATAATGTAGTAAAACAATTTGAAAAGACCAACCGAGCGTTACCTGCACACAATAATGTAGTAAAACAATTTGAAAAGACCAACCGAGCGTTACCTGCACACAATAATGTAGTAAAACAAGTTGAAAAGACCAACCGAGCGTTACCTGCACACAATAATGTAGTAACCAAAGTTGAAAAGACCAACCGAGCGTTACCTGCACACAATAATGTAGTAAAACAAGTTGAAAAGACCAACCGAGCGTTACCTGCACACAATAATGTAGTAAAACAAGTTGAAAAGACCAACCGAGCGTTACCTGCAGACAATAATGTAGTAAAACAAGTTGAAAAGACCAACCGAGCGTTACCTGCACACAATAATGTAGTAAAACAAGTTGAAAAGACCAACCGAGCGTTACCTGCACACAATAATGTAGTAAAACAAGTTGAAAAGACCAACCGAGCATTACCTGCACACAATAATGTAGTAAAACAATTTGAAAAGACCAACCGAGCGTTACCTGCACACAATAATGTAGTAAAACAAGTTGAAAAGACCAACCGAGCGTTACCTGCACACAATAATGTAGTAAAACAATTTGAAAAGACCAACCGAGCGTTCCCTGCACACAATAATGTAGTAAAACAATTTGAAAAGACCAACCGAGCGTTACCTGCACACAATAATGTAGTAAAACAAGTTGAAAAGACCAACCGAGCGTTACCTGCACACAATAATGTAGTAACCCAAGTTGAAAAGACCAACCGAGCGTTACCTGCACACAATAATGTAGTAAAACAAGTTGAAAAGACCAACCGAGCGTTACCTGCACACAATAATGTAGTAAAACAAGTTGAAAAGACCAACCGAGCATTACCTGCACACAATAATGTAGTAAAACAATTTGAAAAGACCAACCGAGCGTTACCTGCAGACAATAATGTAGTAAAACAAGTTGAAAAGACCAACCGAGCGTTACCTGCACACAATAATGTAGTAAAACAAGTTGAAAAGACCAACCGAGCGTTACCTGCACACAATAATGTAGTAAAACAAGTTGAAAAGACCAACCGAGCATTACCTGCAAACAATAATGTAGTAAAACAATTTGAAAAGACCAACCGAGCGTTACCTGCACACAATAATGTAGTAAAACAAGTTGAAAAGACCAACCGAGCGTTACCTGCACACAATAATGTAGTAAAACAAGTTGAAAAGACCAACCGAGCGTTACCTGCACACAATAATGTAGTAAAACAAGTTGAAAAGACCAACCGAGCGTTACCTGCAGACAATAATGTAGTAAAACAAGTTGAAAAGACCAACCGAGCGTTATCTGCAGACAATAATGTAGTAAAACAAGTTGAAAAGACCAACCGAGCGTTACCTGCAGACAATAATGTAGTAAAACAATTTGAAAAGACCAACCGAGCGTTACCTGCAGACAATAATGTAGTAAAACAAGTTGAAAAGACCAACCGAGCGTTACCTGCACCCAATAATGTAGTAACCCAAGTTGAAAAGACCAACCGAGCGTTACCTGCACACAATAATGTAGTAAAACAAGTTGAAAAGACCAACCGAGCGTTACCTGCAAACAATAATGTAGTAAAACAAGTTGAAAAGACCAACCGAGCGTTACCTGCACACAATAATGTAGTAAAACAATTTGAAAAGACCAACCGAGCGTTACCTGCACACAATAATGTAGTAAAACAAGTTGAAAAGACCAACCGAGCGTTACCTGCACACAATAATGTAGTAAAACAAGTTGAAAAGACCAACCGAGCGTTACCTGCACACAATAATGTAGTAAAACAAGTTGAAAAGACCAACCGAGCGTTACCTGCAGACAATAATGTAGTAAAACAAGTTGAAAAGACCAACCGAGCGTTACCTGCAGACAATAATGTAGTAAAACAAGTTGAAAAGACCAACCGAGCGTTACCTGCACACAATAATGTAGTAAAACAAGTTGAAAAGACCAACCGAGCATTACCTGCAAACAATAATGTAGTAAAACAATTTGAAAAGACCAACCGAGCGTTACCTGCACACAATAATGTAGTAAAACAAGTTGAAAAGACCAACCGAGCGTTACCTGCACACAATAATGTAGTAAAACAAGTTGAAAAGACCAACCGAGCGTTACCTGCACACAATAATGTAGTAAAACAAGTTGAAAAGACCAACCGAGCGTTACCTGCAGACAATAATGTAGTAAAACAAGTTGAAAAGACCAACCGAGCGTTATCTGCAGACAATAATGTAGTAAAACAAGTTGAAAAGACCAACCGAGCGTTACCTGCAGACAATAATGTAGTAAAACAATTTGAAAAGACCAACCGAGCGTTACCTGCAGACAATAATGTAGTAAAACAAGTTGAAAAGACCAACCGAGCGTTACCTGCACCCAATAATGTAGTAACCCAAGTTGAAAAGACCAACCGAGCGTTACCTGCACACAATAATGTAGTAAAACAAGTTGAAAAGACCAACCGAGCATTACCTGCAAACAATAATGTAGTAAAACAAGTTGAAAAGACCAACCGAGCGTTACCTGCACACAATAATGTAGTAAAACAATTTGAAAAGACCAACCGAGCGTTACCTGCACACAATAATGTAGTAAAACAAGTTGAAAAGACCAACCGAGCGTTACCTGCACACAATAATGTAGTAAAACAAGTTGAAAATACCAACCGAGCGTTACCTGCACACAATAATGTAGTAAAACAAGTTGAAAAGACCAACCGAGCGTTACCTGCAGACAATAATGTAGTAAAACAAGTTGAAAAGACCAACCGAGCGTTACCTGCAGACAATAATGTAGTAAAACAAGTTGAAAAGACCAACCGAGCGTTACCTGCAGACAATAATGTAGTAAAACAAGTTGAAAAGACCAACCGAGCGTTACCTGCAGACAATGATGTAGTAAAACAAGTTGAAAAGACCAACCGAGCGTTACCTGCACACAATAATGTAGTAAAACAAGTTGAAAAGACCAACCGAGCGTTACCTGCAGACAATAATGTAGTAAAACAAGTTGAAAAGACCAACCGAGCGTTACCTGCACACAATAATGTAGTAAAACAAGTTGAAAAGACCAACCGAGCGTTACCTGCAGACAATAATGTAGTAAAACAATTTGAAAAGACCAACCGAGCGTTACCTGCAGACAATAATGTAGTAAAACAATTTGAAAAGACCAACCGAGCGTTACCTGCAGACAATAATGTAGTAAAACAAGTTGAAAAGACCAACCGAGCGTTACCTGCACACAATAATGTAGTAAAACAAGTTGAAAAGACCAACCCGAGCGTTACCTGCACACAATAATGTAGTAAAACAATTTGAAAAGACCGCCCGAAAGCTACACCATGTGGTTGTGAGCGAGAACGAGGGTTGACTGGACTTAAAGTGATCATTTGTTTTCAACAACAACAAACAGTCTTTGTCCTTTGTCAACAGTATTTGTCAGTGTTGTATCTGTGTAGTTTGACTCTCTGCGAAAGCAGATACTTGCAGATGAGAGATCTTTATAAGGACAAATGATTGGTTGCATTACAGTGTCAGTATCTGAGCAGTTTGTCTTCGATAGGAGATACTAGCAGATATTATTATGGAGGCAGCAGCAGGACAATGCATACTACAGTACCCTCCTCTGTTCTCTCTCTGTGAGTATAATGCATGAGATGAATTTAATGCACTACCAAGACCATAAAGATCAAACAAGTGGAGAGATATCATTAAACCATTGGAATGCTATCTCATTTGTCTAAACAAACTGATGAACAAGCCTAATTAAAAAGCTTGTCATAAACAAAGCAGAGAATGGCAGAATCCCCCTCCTCTCCATCCCTCCCTCTCTCCTCATCCCTATCTTTTTAACAATGGAACACACGTATAGTATTCATCTAATGCATCATGTATCATATCATTACAGTTCAATATATCGATCATACATTTCGTTCCCTTCACTTTAAAGCTTTTATTGGGATTACTTTGGTTATTAGTTGGGTTCTAATGTATTGGTTACCAGCGCCGGATCTGCCGACCCCGACTACAATCTCTCTTATCTCGCAGCACAAGCCTGTGTGTGTTATTCAAATTGCCTCATTTATTATGATAGCTTCCTCATGTAAATTGTGCTGACTGCTCGCCCTTGCACACTTCCTCATTAGACTAATGAAAACCTTCAAAACGAAAAAACGAAACCACCTGTCAAATAAAGGTCCGGGGTTATTATGAAAATTACAACTGTGGGAGCCGCGAGAAGCTCTCTTCATTAATTCATGCTCAGCAAATTGGTAACTAATTTAGTTGCACTCCTCTGCATTAATGGGTTATTTTATAAAAAATGTTTTTCTGCAGAACCGAGACCTCTGGTGCAACCCAGAATCCTAATCAACATCGGTGACACATTAGGAATTGACAATCTCAATAATAATGCACCCCCCCCCCCCTCTCTCGCTGACGACCAGAAGGTCTCTGGTTGAATTGTCTACAAAACTGTAATATGTGTATGTTAGAACAGCATGGTGTTAATAGGCTGGGGTTTAGGTGTTATGTCTTTGTTTATGTAAAGCCTGGTTGAATGTGTTGAGGTAGCACTGAGCAGAGTAGTAAGGAGGGGGGAGGATCATGTTTATATTCACTGTTACTGCACTATGTACCCCCACTATGTACCCCGGTGGTCACAGCTCTGCACACTGTAACACACGCACCCACGAACACCCCTCACACAAACACCCCCCCCCACACACACACACAGAGACAACAGTGGTTTTAACCTATGAATTCAGAGCATGATCACACTAATTATTACTATTCACTACTTAGGTCTAGCGCTGATCTCCACTTTAGGCTTGCCAACAGGGAACACACAACCCAATGATTTCCACTGTGGTTTTGATATCATTATCAACCTCCCACCTCCACCCCACCACACCCCACACAAACCTTACGCCAGCACAGTTCTAAACCATCTGAGAATACTCAAATCTATTATTAATTTTGTATTTAATTCACAGCACTAGATATACTGGATCTTTCATTATCTGCTCCCTGTTTGAGTTCATTTTTATTACATTTTTTTTTAACCATCTTGCTCAAAAAGAGGGATCTGGTAGTGTAATTATTCTACAGTATACCCTTACAAACAAAAAGAGGGATCTGGTAGTGTAATTATTCTACAGTATACCCTTACAAACAAAAAGAGGGATCTGGTAGTGTAATTATTCTACAGTATACCCTTATAAACAAAAAGAGGGATCTGGTAGTGTAATTATTCTACAGTATACCCTTACAGACGAGCATCATGTTCCTGGTAATTTCATGTATACCATTGTACTACTATGTTACTTTCACTTAAACTATAGTATAGTCTGAATCATGGAAATGTACCATGGTTTTGCCCTTGAAGTATAATGATATTACCATGGTACTGCCATTGTACCAAAATATTACCACGGCATAGTGTTGAGTGATTAACCAAACATTTTAAACTACTACTTTTTAAAAAACTAATTGACCGACTTTGCTTCAATTATTTCAATTCCATTTCGCTAGTTTTTTTCTGTTTGCTCCATATGCAGTTTCTGTAGAGATAAATCACATCAAGCCTGAGCTGTGCGATGTAGTAGGGAGTTGCAGTTTCCAACAGACCAATATTCTACATAGTTTAGTGCAGAGAACATGGTAATTAACTACACTGACCATAATCCATTGCGCGCCCGCATAAACTTGTCCAGTCTGTGCGGGGCACACATCAAGACTGAGAGAAGAGAGAATGCCTAATCGAGAGGGATAGAAAACAGTTGCATTGCAAGTCTGAAAATACATGATCTAAGTGATTGATAATTGGTATTCAGCAGTCATAAAAGTATGCCTAATTTACTTTAAAGAACAAATCAAATAGTGATTTTGTCAGACAGCATAGACAACATTTCTATAGAGATGAGATGATGACTTGGAATTACATAATAAAGTAATCAATTAAAACAAATAATTTATTAAAGTAAAGTAATGTGAACAAATGATGTTTATCACTTAAATGATAAGTGATAAGCAGTAACGGGCAGACACTAAAATCACAGGACTTTTATTCATTGTTTTATTCAGTGTTGTTACAACATTCAACCAAAATAATGCATAGTGAATTTAATGTCTAAAAATATAAATAGAAACAGAAAATCCATGATTATTTTTTAATAATCGAACCGAAACTGAACTGACATCAAAAAACACAAATCGCTTAGCAATACCATGGCATTGCACTACTTCAGAGGAGAGGCATTTTAACTTCTTTTTTCAAAATCAAAATGCGTTTTTTTATAGAACTGCCTTCTGAAACATGTGAACTTTCATGTGCCTTAATAACAAACTTGGATGACATCTGTTAATACAAATATAATTGTTAAATTATGAGCCTAGTTTGTTTCACCACGGAAAAAGTCAGGAACCTTCCCACTCGCCATGATTGGCTGAGATAGTAAATGGGCTGGACATGGCGAGAAATTAGTTCGGATTGATCTGCCATGTAGCACCTGTCTATAACATGAGCTGATCAGACTCTGAAAATGGATCAGACGATGTGGAAATCCTTAACTTTGGTAAAAACATTTTCATTGAACCAGACATTGTAGAGTCTTTTGATGACCGTGTTAGGGAAGAAACGGCGATCAACAGTGTTGTTGTCACGGAAGAAGTTGACTGAGTGAGAACCAGAGTGACTTGACACAACGGGCCATGCAAGCTGTACAAACAAAACGCAAATGACACAGGACGTCTTATTTAATGAAAGGGGTTGCAGACTGCCGTGAAGCGTTCATCCATGAATACGGGTAAGAGTCTACCCCTCTGATGCGTACGATCACATAAACGTGATTGGAACAGTAGCAACAGAACATATGATGCAACAAACGTGACTAAACAACGTTGTTTTGTAGAAATAAGGGTCTTCAAAACTTTATTCCTCAATTTCACATTTTATTGTAAAAGATAAATGCGAACTTCATCATCCAAACACACCACAGAACACATCCACAGCCAAACTCATTCCATAAACCAGTATAAATAACAGGTTACCCAGACAAAAACATAAGTTAGCGACCTAACAGCTGGACTAGTTTACAATGTACCACATCTCTAGAGAGCACAAGGGAGAAACGTAATGTTTGTTCCAGATGCGTGTCAGGTAGGCTAACATAATAAAATCAAATTGTATTTGTCACATGCTCCGAATAAAACATTTAAAAAAAAATCAAACCTTTATTTAACTCGGCAAGTCAGTTAAGAACAAATTCTTATTTACAATGACGGCCTGGCAAAAGGCAAAAGGCCTCCTGCAGGGACGGGGGATGAGATTAAAAATACAAAATAATAATAAAATATAAATATAGGACAAAACACACATCACGACAAGAGAGACAACACTACATGAAGAGAGACCTAAGACAACATAGCAAGGCAACACATGACAACACAACATGGTAGCAACACAACTACAACATGGTAGCAACACAAAACATGGTATAAACATTAATGGGCACAGACAACAGCACAAACAAGGGCTAGGAGGTAGAGACAACAATACATCACACAAAGCAGCCACAACTGTCAGTAAGAGTGTCCATGATTGAGTCTTTGAATGAAGAGTTAAAACTGTCCAGTTTGAGTGCTTGTTGCAGCTAAATCCAGTCGCTAGCTGCAACGAACTGAAAAGAGGAGAGACCTAGGGATGTGTGTGCTTTGGGGACCTTTAACAGAATGTGACTGGCAGAATGGGTGTTGTATGTGGAGGATGAGAGCTGCAGTAGATTCCTCAGATAAGGTGGAATGAGGCCTAAGAGGGTTTTATAAATAAGCATCAACCAATGAGTCTTGAAACGGGTATTCAGAGATGACCAGTTTACAGAAGAGTATAGAGTGCAGTGATGTGTCCTATAAGGAGCATTGGTGGTAAATCTGATGGCCGAATGGTAAAGAACATCTAGCCGCTCGGGAGCACCATTACCTGTTGATCTATAAAGTATGTCTCCGTAATCTAGCATGGGTAGGATTTAACTTTCTAGATTTAACTTTAGCCTCTAGCTTTGATACAGTTGAATTCGGAAGTTTACATACACCTTAGCCAAATATATTTTAACTCAGTTTTCATATTTCCTGACATTTGATCCGAGTAAAAATGCCCTGTCTTAGGTCAGTTAAGATCACCACTGTATTTTAAGAATGTGAAATGTCAGAATAATAGTAGAGCGTGATTTATTTCAGCTTTTATTTCTTTCATCACATTCCCAGTGGGTCAGAAGTTTACATACACTCAATTAGTATTTGGTAGCATTGCCTTTAAATTGTTTAACTTGGGTCAAACATTTTGGGTAGCCTTCCACAAGCTTCCCACAATAAGTTGGGTGCATTTTGGCCCATTCCTCCTGACAGAGCTGGTGTAACTGAGTCAGGTTTGTAGGCCCTTCTTGCTCGCACACACTTTTTCAGTTCTGTCCACACATTTTCTATAGGATTGAGGTCAGGGCTTTGTGATGTCAACTCCATTACCTTGACTTTGTTATCCTTAAGCCATTTTGCCACAACTTTGGAAGTATGCTTGGGGTCATTGTCCATACGGAAGACCCATTTGCGACCAAACTTTAACTGAGGTCTTGAGATGTTGCTTCAATATATCCACGTAATTTTCCACCCTTATGATGCCATCTATTTTGTGAAGTGCACCAGTCCCTCCTGCAGTAAAGCATCCCCACAACATGATGCTGCCACCCCTGTGCTTCACGGTTGGGATGGTGTTTTTCAGCTTGCAATCCTCCCCCTTTTTCCTCCAAACATAACGGTGGTCTTTATGACCAAACAGTTCTATTTTTGTTTCATCAGACCAGAGGACATTTCTCCAAAAAATACAATCTTTGCTCCGGTACCACTTGCCATGCGGTAGCAGAGAGAACAGTCTATGACTAGGGTGGCTGGAGCCTTTGACAATTTTTAGGGACTTCCTCTGACACCAGCAGGAAGCTTGGCCCCATTGATGTACTGGGCCATACACACTACCCTCTGTAGTGCCTGGCAATCCGATGCAGAGCAGTTGCCATAACAGGCAGTGATGCAACAGTCAGGATGCTCTTGATGGTGCAACTGTATAACTTTTTGAGGATCTGAGGACCCATGGCAAATCGTTCAGTATCCTCAGGGGGAATAGCCTTTGTCATGCCTTCCACAAACTGTCTTGGTGTGTTTGGACCATGATAGTCTGTTGTTGATGTGGACACCAAGGAACTTGAAGCTCTCAACATGCTCCATTACAGCCCCGTTGATGAGAATGGCGATGTGCTCGGTCCTCCTTTTCCTGTAGTTCACAATCATCTCCTTGGTCTTGATCACGTCGAGGGAGAGGTTGTTGTCCTGGCACCACACTGCCAGGTCTCTGACCTCCTCCCTATAGGTTGTCTCATCGTTGTCGGTGAACAGGCCAACCACTGTTGTGTCATTGGAAAACTAAATGATGGTGCTGGAGTTGTGCCTTGCCATGCAGTCATGAGTGAACAGGGAGTACAGGGGGGGACTGAGCACGCACCCCTGAGGGGCCCCCGTGTTGAGGATCAGCGTGGCAGATGTGTTGTTACCTACCCTTACCACCTGGGGGCGGCCCAATAGGAAGTCCAGTATCCTTTTGCAGATGGAGATGTTTAAACTCATGGTCCTTGGCTTAGTAATGAGCTTTGAGGGCACTATGGTGTTGAACGCTGAGCTGCATTCTCACACAGGTGTTCCTTGTGTCCAGGTGGGAAAGGGCAGTGTGGAGTGCAAAATAGATTGCATCATCTGTGGATCTGTTGGGGCAGTATGCAAATTGGAGTGGGTCTAGGGTTTCTGGGATAATGGTATTTCCTGGATTATCCTGTTTGACTTGGCGAAAACTCCCTAATCCCAGAATGCCATTCACTATAAAACGCAAATAAACAAAGTCAAAAATGTCTGAACTCATTGCCTGAAAAATATTAAATTAGTTTAGCCAATTTTCAGCATATTACAAATCGATGATGCACTTCACTGTTTCCTCTAAGTTCATTTAAGTATGGCGCTGCGCCATGGCAGAAATATTTCCGCCACACTAAAATAAATATCCTATTTCTACCAAACATATTTTATATAAAGTTCTGTAAAGCACATTCACTTTTCTTGGGAAATAGATCATCTGTCTGGGTTCAACACAGTTCTGAAGGTTATACCTGAGAAGAGCAGAGGAGAGAGCCAGGAGGGGAGATGGAAGGAGAGAGAAGAGCAGAGTGGAACAGAGGAAAGGAGAGAGCCAGGAGGGGAGATGGAAGGAGAGAGGATAGCAGAGTGGAACAGAGGAAAGGAGAGAGCTAGGAGGGGAGATGGAAGACGGAAATCAGTTAAACACCTAACTGGAGAACTCAATTCAACATTGCTTAATAACCTAGATGCAGTCACCCCCTTAAAAACAAAAAAAACAATTTGTCATAACAAACTAGCTCGCGGGTATACAGAAAAAAACCAAGGCCCTGAAGCAAGCTTCCATAAAATTGGAACGGAAATGGCGCTACACCAAACTGGAAGTCTTCCGACTAGCTTGGAAAGACAGTACCGTGCAGTATCGAAGAGCCCTCACTGCTGCTCAATCATCTTATTTTTCCAACTTAAATACTGTCGCAAAGCTAACTAAAAATCAGGATTCCCCAAGAGAGGATAGCTTTCACTTCAGCAGTGATAAATTCATGAACGTCTTTGACGAAAAGATCATGATCATTAGAAAGAAAATTCTGGACTCCTCTATAAATGTGTGTATTTCTCCAAAGCTCAGTTGTCCTGAGTCTGCACAACACTGCCAAGGCCTAGGATCAAGGTAGACACTCAAGTTTTTTAATACGATATCTCTTGACACATTGATTAAAATAGTCATGGCATCTAAACCTTCAAGCTGTGTACTGGACCCTATTCCAACTAAACTACTGAAAGAGCTGCTTCCTGTGCTTGGCCCTGCTATGTTGAACATAATAAACGGCTCTCTATCCACTGGATGTGTACCAACCTCACTTAAAGTGGCAGTAATAAAGCCTCTCTTGAAAAAGCCAAACCTTGACCCAGAAAATATAAAAAAGTATCGGCCTATATTGAATCTCCCATTCCTCTCAAACATTTTAGACAAAGCTGTTGCGCAGCAACTCACTGCCTTCCTGAAGACAAACAATGTATACGAAATGTTACAGTCTGGTTTTAGACCCCATCATAGCACTGAGACTCACTTGTGAAGGTGGTAAGTAACCTATTAATGGCGTCAGACCGAGGCTCTGCATCTGTTTTCGTGCTCCTAGACCTTAGTGCTGTTTTTGATACCATCGATCACCACATTCTTTTGTAGAGATTGGAAACCCAAATTGGTCTACATGGAAAAGTTCTGGCTTGGTTTAGAGTTTATCTGTTGGAAAGATATCAGTTTGTCTCTGTAGATGGTTTGTCCTCTGACAAATCAGCTGTACATTTCGGTGTTCCTCAAGGCTCTGTTTTAGGACCACTATTGTTTTCGCTATATATTTTACCTCTTGGTGATTTAATTTGGAAACATAATGTTAACTTTCACTGCTATGGGGATGACACACAGCTGTACACTTCGATGAAACATGGTGAAGCCCCAACATTTCCCTCCCTGGAAGCCTGTGTTTCAGACATAAGGAAGTGGATGGCGGTAAATGTTCTACTTTTAAACTCAGACAAAACAGAGATGCTTGTTCTAGGTGCCAAGAAACAAAGATATATTCTTTTCAATCAAACAATTCATCTTGATGGTTGAACAGTCGTCTCAAATAAAACTGTGCAGGACCTCGGCGTTACTCTGGATCCTGATCTCTCTTTTGACAAACATATCAAGACTGTTTCAAGGACAGCTTTTTTCCATCTACGTAACATTGCAAAAGAAAAATGTATCCATGCTTTTGTCACTTCTAGGTTAGACTACTGCAATGCTCTACTTTTAAGCTACCCGGATAAAGCATTAAATACATTTCAGTTAGTGCGAAACACGGCTGCTAGAATCTTGACTAGAAGCAAAAAAATGTTGCATATTACTTCAGTCCTAGCCTGGCTTAATGTTAAGGCGAGGGCTGATTCCAAGGTTTTACTGCTAATCTACAAAGCATTACCTGCCCTTGCCCCTACCTATCTTTCCAATTTGGTCCTGCCGTACATACCTACACATACGCACAAGACGCAGGCATCTTTACTGTCCCTAGAATTTCTAAGCAAGCTTTCTCCTATAGAACTCTATTTTTATGGAACGGTCTGCCTATCCGTGTGAGAGACGCAGAACCGTCTCGACCTTTAAGTCTTTATTGAATACTTATCTCTTCAGTAGGTCATATGATTGAGTGTAGTCTGGCCCAGGGGTGTGAAGGTGAACGGAAAGGCACTTGAGCAACGACCCACCCTTGCTGTCTCTGCCTGGCCGGTTCCCCTCTCTCCACTGGGATTCTCTGCTTCAAACCCTATTACAGGGGCTGAGTCATTGGCTTACTGGTGCTCTTCCATGCAGTCCCTAGGAGGGGTGCGTCACTTGAGTGGGTTGAGTCACTGACGGGATCTTCCTGTCCGGGTTGGCGCCCCCTAGGGTTCGTGCCGAGGGGGAGATCTTTGTGGGCTATACTCTGCCTTGTCTCAGGATGGTAAGTTGGTGGTTGAAGATATCCCTCTAGTGGTGTGGGGGTTGTGCCTTGGCAAAGTGTGTGGGGTTATATCCTGCCCGTTTGGCCCTGTCCGGGGGTATCATCGGATGGGGCCACAGTGTCTCCCGACCCCTCCTGTCTCATTCTCCAGTATTTATGCAGCAAATAGTTTATGTGTCGGGGGGCTAGGGTCAGTCTGTTACATCTGGAGTATTTCTCCTGTTTCATCCAGTGTCCTGTGTGAATTTAAGTATGCTCTCTCTAATTCTCTCCCTCTCTCTCTCGTTCTCTTGGAGGACCTGAGCCATAGGACCATGCCTCAGGACTACCTGGCATGATGGCTCCTTGCTGTTCCCAGTCCACCTGGCCGTGCTGCTGCTCCAGTTTCAACTGTTTTGCCTGAGGCTATGGAACCCTGACCTGTTCACTGTACATGCTACCTTGTCCCATACCTGCTGTTTTCAACTCTCTAGAGACAGCAGATGCGGTAGAGATACTCTGTTGCACCCTCTACAACCACTGTGAGTATTATTATTTGACCCTACTGGTCATCGATGAACATTTGAACATCTTGGACATGTTCTGTTATAATCTCCACCCGGCCCAGCCGGAAGAGCCATCCCTCATAGCTTGCTGTTTAGGGTTTTAGGCTGGCTTTCTGTACAGCACTTTGTGACATCAAATACATTTGATTGAAATTTGATTGAGAAAAGGAGAAGAGTAGATAAAAGGAGAAGAGAGGAGGAGACAAGAGTAAGCCCAGGTGCGCACCTCCGCAAATCCAGATGGGACCCAAAGTGGCTTAAAAATGACAGACTGAAGCCGTGGCTATACAATACGCAATATGGTTAGTCACATTTCCTTTAATTGGGCCAAGGGCTAAAAATGTTTGTGCATATTTAGTCTATACTAGTCTACAGCATTATGTGTAGTGTTGTAATGCTTCCGATCTATAATAGGTATTGCCCCAGACACAAGTAATTCCACTAAACTACACTCTTCATCCCGTCTAGGAACGTTCTCCCACCTGTGCCATCAACATAGGCAGGCTGCTAAGAGGGGTGTGTCAAAGTGCCCTTATATTGAAATAGGGGCCCAGATTCATCGGCTGGACTATATTAAACAGTACCCAGGGACAGAGAACCACATGGGAAGTGTGAGGGCTCATGCAATGCTGACAGAACTGCTGGATCTTGCTGAATTGCTGGGTTGTGACTATTTCACAAAGCTCAAAGTGAATGTGGGCTCCACAATTCTGTGTTTTTGTTCGTGTTTTTGTTCATATTTTCTTTACTTGATATTTAAATGTCACCCATCTTATTTCACATTATTCTCATTTACTTGAAGATTGGCAATAACACAAACTACAGGTCACACATGATAGTGGATGAAAAGTTGAAGATTCTGGTTCAAGATGTGGAGGAGCCTATCCTCCATGCCATCCAGACATCTGTAGCCAGTCTGGAGGCAAATTAAACTACATATGTGGCAACTAATACGAAGCTGGATTTACATGTCAGGTATTTTTCAATAAGAATTACAAAATAATTTGTTACAGTAATATTCTACAGTCACCCATGAGTAATAATGTTTTCCAGATAGTGCCTTGCGAAAGTATTCGGCCCCCTTGAACTTTGCGACCTTTTGCCACATTTCAGGCTTCAAACATAAAGATATAAAACTGTATTTTTTTTGTGAAGAATCAACAACAAGTGGGACACAATCATGAAGTGGAACGACATTTATTGGATATTTCAAACTTTTTTAACAAATCAAAAACTGAAAAATTGTAGCGCCACCTTTTGCTGCGATTACAGCTGTAAGTCGCTTGGGGTATGTCTCTATCAGTTTTGCACATCGAGAGACTGACATTTTTTCCCATTCCTCCTTGCAAAACAGCTCGAGCTCAGTGAGGTTTTCAGTTCTTTCCACAGATTCTCGATTGGATTCAGGTCTGGACTTTGACTTGGCCGTTCTAACACCTGGATATGTTTATTTTTTAACCATTCCATTGTAGATTTTGCTTTATGTTTTGGATCATTGTCTTGTTGGAAGACAAAATCTTTGTCCCACTCTCAGGTCTTTTGCAGACTCCATCAGGTTTTCTTCCAGAATGGTCCTGTATTTGGCTCCATCCATCTTCCCATTAATTTTAACCATCTTCCCTGTCCCTGCTGAAGAAAAGCAGGCCCAAACCATGATGCTGCCACCACCATGTTTGACAGTGGGGATGGTGTGTTCAGCTGTGTTGCTTTTACGCCAAACATAACATTTTGCATTGTTGCCAAAAAGTTCAATTTTGGTTTCATCTGACCAGAGCACCTTCTTCCACATGTTTGGTGTGTCTCCCAGGTGGCTTGTGGCAAACTTTAAACGACACTTTTTATGGATATCTTTAAGAAATGGGTTTCTTCTTGCCACTCTTCCATAAAGGCCAGATTTGTGCAATATACGACTGATTGTTGTCCTATGGACAGAGTCTCCCACCTCAGCTGTAGATCTCTGCAGTTCATCCAGAGTGATCATGGGCCTCTTGGCTGCATCTCTGATCAGTCTTCTCCTTGTATGAGCTGAAAGTTTAGAGGGACGGCCAGGTCTTGGTAGATTTGCAGTGGTCTGATACTCCTTCCATTTCAATATTATCGCTTGCACAGTGCTCCTTGGGATGTTTAAAGCTTGGGAAATCTTTTTGTATCCAAATCCGGCTTTAAACTTCTTCACAACAGTATCTCGGACCTGCCTGGTGTGTTCCTTGTTCTTCATGATGCTCTCTGCGCTTTTAACGGACCTCTGAGACTATCTGAGTGCAGGTGCATTTATACGGAGACTTGATTACACACAGGTGGATTGTATTTATCATCATTAGTCATTTAGGTCAACATTGGATCATTCAGAGATCCTCACTGAACTTCTGGAGAGAGTTTGCTGCACTGAAAGTAAAGGGGCTGAATAATTTTGCACGTCCAATTTTTCAGTTTTTGATTTGTTAAAAAAGTTTGAAATATCCAATAAATGTCGTTCCACTTCATGATTGTGTCCACTTGTTGTTGATTCTTCACAAAAAAATACAGTTTTATATCTTTATGTTTGAAGCCTGAAATGTGGCAAAAGGTCGCAAAGTTCAAGGGGGCCGAATACTTTCGCAAGGCACTGTACATGGACAAAGAGGGACACCTTTACAACTAGTTCCTGGACCTGGTGTCAGTCCCTGATGGCCATGCAGACACCATCCATGAGTAATAATGTTTTCCACATACATGGACCAAGAGGGACACCTTTACAACTAGTTCCTGGACCTGGTGTCAGTCCCTGATGGCCATGCAGACACCATCCATGAGTAATAATGTTTTCCACATACATGGACCAAGAGGGACACCTTTACAACTAGTTCCTGGACCTGGTGTCAGTCCCTGATGGCCAGGCAGACACCATCCATGAGTAATAATGTTTTCCAGATACATGGACCAAGAGGGACACCTTTACAACTAGTTCCTGGACCTGGTGTCAGTCCCTGATGGCCAGGCAGACACCATCCATGAGTAATAATGTTTTCCAGATACATGGACCAAGAGGGACACCTTTACAACTAGTTGGACCTGGTGTCAGTCCCTGATGGCATAAGCACATCGATATGATATTTACAACATCAAATGTTTTGGCTACACCTGTAGGGATATTAGGTTTTCAACCCGGGAAAGATCGAACAGAGAACATAAAGAGAGACGAGACAAAACTAGCCAGAAGACTGGGCATTCAACCTGTCTTTACATGATGTGCTGAAACTTTGAAAGTGAGGTGCAACTACTTTCATAGAAATGTGTTGTAGAACGAGTTTCTTATGAAGCACATTCCAGACACGGGCTCTTGCTACCTTGCCATAACTGATTTGACAGAGAAATATCAGCTAGATAGACTAGCCAGCTGCAGCTATCCCAAGCTATGCTAGCTAGCTGCTGTCAGCTTGGCTAAACACATGGTCAGTGCAGGCTTTGGCCTCCACATAGAACTGTATTAGCAGACAATCGTAAAATGGTGAGTCAGTCAGGAAGGGAGAAGTCCTCAACTTCAACATTTCTCGATAGAAAAGCTAACTTAGCTTACCTCGCTGTACTCACTACCGCCCTTGTTTGTTGTGACTGAATGGGAAAGACACAGCCAAGAAACATCCACATCAAACCACACCCCCAAGACAACTCTTGTTTGGCTTCCGTCATGGCCGCTAGCATTTCTTAATTACAAAGTGTCAAAACAAGGCC
Source organism: Oncorhynchus mykiss (assembly GCF_013265735.2). NCBI lineage: Eukaryota > Metazoa > Chordata > Actinopteri > Salmoniformes > Salmonidae > Oncorhynchus > Oncorhynchus mykiss. The sequence continues at coordinate 1,842,839 of NC_048586.1, read as the reverse complement.
AAATCAGGAAGTTCAGTGGCTCTTTAACGTTTTGCAATAGGACACGTCTTACCTTTGTGAATGTGCATCCTCTTTGCTTCGTGGCTCATGTCGTGGGCCAGGTCTCCTTCTTTAGGCCCAGGCAGAATGCTGGGGGAGAGGCCCAGCAGAGCTTGGTTCATTTGGTTCATAGAAAGACCATTCTGATGTATGGCTGGAGAGGAGAGAGAGAGTAGTACAGGTGAGCTAGAAGATGTCTTTGTCTGTTCGAGTTCACAAGTCTATGCCCTGTCTTGGGAAATGAACAGCTAGCGAACACATTTTGAATTGTGGACAACTCAAAATAACTGTTCTTCAATCCTGTTCCTAGGGACCCATAGTGTGCAGGGTTTTATTCCAGCCCAGCACTAATATACCTGATAGAACTGATCAAATAGAACTTGAGTAGTTGATTTAGGTGTGTAACCACTGGGCTGGAACAAAAAACCTACACACCCAGGAATGAAGAGTTCTACAAAACTCCAACTAAAATCTATCGGTTCAGTACAACAACAACAAGAGTGGGTTAGCAGAGTGGGTTTGTTTACTTGCGGAACTGAACACGCAGTTAGCCAGTCTGACTCGTTGCATGGGGAGGGAATAGGGGGACGTACGTATCCTGTCTGAGGAGCTCTCTGTGCGGGCCGGTGAGCTGGAGACACTGCTGCTGCGGTGGGACGATGGGTGGCTGCCGGGCCTCCTGCCGTCCTCTAAGGAAGGGGCGGGGGAGGGACTGTCTGGGACACGCTCCTGTCAGCGACAGAGGGACATCAGTGACAAATGAGGTCCATGAAAGTAGATGCTGTGTAATCAACTGGCCATTTCCATAGTGCTTCCCTCCTGGGGACCCATAGGGGTGCACATATATATTTTTGCCCTAGCACTAACACAGTTATGGTTCTCAAGGATCAGGATTGGGGAAACACTGTCATATAATGTCTTACTTTATAGTTTAGTTTTATTATTATTACAGCTTACTTTGATGACTGAGGTGACCATTCTGCAGGGCAGGCTCTGCTGCTGTGCGGCGGCGGCCATGTTGGCGATGGTGCTGAGGTGGTTCATCTGGCTCATTGCCATGGAAACAGAAGCAGGGGGCAAGCTAACAGGGATCAGGGGGTGGGGCATCATCATGAAGGGCAGTTCCAAACCTACAACAGGGGAGAAAGGTGATAGGTTAATGGAAACCATGATTGGTTGGTTCATTTCGATTGGAGGCCCTGATTGGTAAATTTGGGTCACTTGACAGAGGTAACTAATAAGGTCTGGGTTCAGTAAAAACCTGTCTTGGTAATGGTTATGTGGTATCATTTACTATACCTTTGAGAGAAGCATACCTGCTATTTTTAGACTGTTAATAGTTTTATTTGACCATAAGAAAAAGTAACTAAGTAACTTTAAAACGTTTTAATTGAATTAAGATTTACTGAGCTGGGTGGCCATGCTGGCATAACCTGATACCGATACTGACATGCCTTCTCAATAACTACATCAAATAATTATCATCAAACAACATCACACTAATTTACTGTATTAATATCAGCAGAATGTATTAAACCTGGTCCTTCCTTACAGAATATTTTTAAAACCTCATCTCAAGCACTTCACGGGGTATCATTCCATATTAACATAAGAGACGTACATGTTTAACACATGTTAATAATAGATACCATTACAATAACTGTAATGAAAATGGCAATGATGATAACTATATATACACAATAATTCAAAGCCACGCTAAATGTATTGGGTAGAGTGTTATGAGATGTAATGTCATGTAATGTTTTAAATGGTATATAACTGTCTTAATGATGCTGGATCCCAGGAAGAGTAGCTGCTGCCTTGGGGATCCTTAATAAAAAATACAAATAGAAAACCAAAGGTTTTTACACAGTCGTAAAACAGAAACACGTAAATGATTCTGTGTTGAACAAAAGGTCCACGTTATGGAAATAACGCTTGCTACTTACACGTAAGGAATTATCTCAGTCTGTGTTCCAAATGGCATCCCATTCCCTTTATCGTGTGCTACTCTTGGACCCCTGGTCAAAAAGTAGTGCACTATGTAGTGAATAGGGTGCCATTTGGGAAACACATCACTGTGAAAAACGGCTCCACGCTGAACAAGCTACACCACAGTTCAAGCAAGTCTGATTTTTAACTCTTACAACAACAGGGAATGTTCATTTCGCCTCCGTTCTGTAATCTGTATTACATTACCTCATCACAAGTTCAGATATCTCACAACAACAAAAAAAAATAATCAATTTCAGCTCGGCAATAGTACTCTAATTGGTCAAAGTCAAGACATTAGTCGGACAGAAATGTAAGGAACCACTGGGAACAGCGTAGGCTGGCGCTCCACTGTGCCTTTAGATGATACAGTATAATGAACAACTTTCAAAGGACATGAACACACACAGAAGGTCAGAGCTAGGTGTCTGTCCCCGAAACCACAGCTCTCAGCACCCCCACCTCCTTTTTGGAGTGCTTTGAACCTGGTGGGCTCAAAAGTGACTGGGAACTATTTTGTCTTCTTCCTTCGCCACTCAGATGTTTTCCACTGAAGTGCTTTACAAAAAAATCTCAATGCCTCACAGAAGCTACTGAATCTGACTAAGCCCCGCTGTAGATTTTCTATAGCAACTTGGCTCAAGGTAAAAAGTCTAAAGAACAAGAAGAGAACAAACACCACTAGAACCACCACCACAGAAAGCTAATCCACAAAACAACTCTGCTTTTGTGACAAAACATCAGTAGGCAACAAGGGGCAAGGTGATCAACACCGCAAAGAAATCCTCAAAAGACAAGGACACTGTGAAATGAAAGGCAAGGAGGTACTCCTTCCCTCCGTTGTCCTGTTCCTCCTGAATCATGTTGATTTCCATAAGAAAGATGGCATATTCCCGAGTGGTGAGCATCCCCAAGCATGGAGAAGCAAGGGAGATTAAAGGCATAAGGCGAGGGTGCACCTAAAGGTCCCGCCACCATTCTCGTTGGAGTTGCAACTCTGAAACAGTTACCTCCTGGGCTCAATTAAAACAGCACTACAGTGGGCCTGGCGGCAGGCGTACTTACAGTGAGACAACTATGTGTGTCTCTACCTTTCAAAGGTACACAAGGGCCAGAAAGGGGAGTGCTATCCTGCCTTTGAGGGATACGCATGGGCAAGTGCGCGCACACACACATGCAAAGCAGGCATGTGCAAGAACATGCAGACATGAAAACACACACTGCGTCTGACTACATCTTAAGGAAGGGGAGAGAGAGAGCCCGAGACTGATATGACTTTGGTTTTGTCATTCAAATGCACTGACTGAGAAGGAACCTGCAAGTCAGTATTTCTTTGGACGGTGTATACGGTGTGTCCCGTACATACGACAAATACAAACGTGAAAATATACACTTAAAACACACACATCCTTGAGTGATCTCTTGTGCTAGCCAGCTGTGATCCTATGGTATGTCTTGTTCTGAAAGGCAGATGGCTGGGCACACAGTAGACGACCCTAGAGGTCTTAACCTTATGTGTTGGCCCCCCTGTCACATTCCACCATCCTCAAGCGGTGATTCCTCTATAAAAGGCCCATTCAGTTGACTGTAAGGGAACCTGCTGTAGGCCAAGATGAGTTCATACAGTCCTTTCATGGGGGACTGAAAGGCACTGGGCGCCGTTTGGATTGGTTGGATTCAATGTCATAGATGGCAGGTGTTGTTGGGAAATAGCTGAGGGTTTGTTTATTTGAGTGGATGTTTTTTCAGCTTGTTTCTCTCTTTGTTTTGGAAGTGATTCAGGTATTTTTCCCAGGTACTTACATGGTGGATTTATAGGGAATGGGTTAGAATTAGCTTGGCCAACTGTTGTGTGTGTGTGTGTGTGTGTGTGTGTGTGTGTGTGTCTGTAGACTTTTGTGGATTTTTTGTTGTTGCTTTTCCTACCGCCTACAACAAGTCTTATTTCTAGTGATTAAGTGTAATGTAATAATTCTCCAACATTACCACATGAACAAATCAAGTCAATACATGTTTTTGGACAAAGTGAAAAGGATGTAACTTGATCAACATTTAAGTAAGTGAGGTTTTAATTGTCAGAACTGTCATTCCCCAGTACAGTAGTTCAACTGATGCGAGTTGAATTCCCATGTGTGGCTTTCCTATTGAAGGGCAAAAACAACAGCATTTGGAGTAATTTACCTGGAGTAGGCCTAAGCCCTAGGGACTTCCAAAGGTGAACTCCTACTTAGCTACCATCATTAAAACTCCAAATCACTTAATACTCAGATAAACAGCTCGAGCTATTAGGTTGGGTAATACAGCACTTCGGGAAGAGCACGCATGAATAAGCAACGATCCAAATCATAGAGGATAAATGGAATGAATTCAAATACCCTTTGGAAAGATCACCATGAAAAAGGTGTTATGTCAGACAGAAACACATGGAGTAGGTCTGGAAAACCAAACGCAGGCTCAAGTATTAATACAAAATCAGTTGATGAAGGGTTTAAAATGATTAAAAAGAGGACGATAATTGCAACCTTTTTCAATGATAAAAATGACTGAGCCATTAACCTGCAGCGAAGCAATCTCCTCTATCGTTAATCCTGCTGGTGTTCTAGCGGTGTGTGTGTGTGTGTGTGTAACTGTGCCTAAATGCGTGCACAAGTATATATGTGTGTGTGTGTGTTTGTGCATGTGCATACGTTCATTTGTGTGTGTGTGTGTGTTAACAGGAGTCCTGATGGAGACAGCTATTGTAACCCCCTTTTCCAACAATAGGGCATCCTCTGGGTATTAATAGCATATTCATCCAAAAATATTGGACTGTATACCTAGCCTTCCAAAAAGCTAACAGACCTCTGTCTAGGTACCAACCAGCAGTGCTGTCTCCTTTTAGCTACAGAGTGGCTAGATTTCCCTTGACAAAATTTAAAGCAGTTCCGACTTGTCACTTTATTATCTCTTCAACTGAATGATTTATTGTTTGTGGAGCGAAGGAGAAAGGAAAGAGAGAGATTACATTTCCAGCCACAGCCAGAGTCTTTCTCTAACTCTCTCTGTCCAGGAAAAAGGCTCCCGACAAACAATAATGTCAGCTGTAATTGATCAGAGGTCGGCGCCCGGGCCTCAGGTAAAAGCTCCACTATTTAAGCGACAATCAGCACTATCTGGGGCCGAGCGGCCTCCTCAGACACTAGGGCCAATGAAGCTGTCTAACTCTGCTATTTACCTCTTTTAACTGGAAAAGGGGATGAGATGTACTGTAGGAGACAGCAAGGGCTAGAAAGGATCTCTCCTGGCCTCTCTCTCTCTATCTCATTGGTGAAGTAGGAACGTGTGGACGTCTGTGGAATGCGTAATTGGTTGCATGCCGCAGCCAAAGCTGAGGGATCCGTACGCTAGCTAATTAAATGGCTTGTTTCAAGCCTATCTGTCTTAGTTTTAGCAAGGGGCTCAGGGCTTCGGAACAATGGATTGGTAAATGCTGTTGTCAAACTTAAGCTCATTCGTATGTGGTCAGTCCCTTTGATTTGTATTAGGAAAGACACAGGGTTGATTTGGATTGGTAAAGACACAGGGTTGATTTGGATTGGAAAAGACACACAGGGTTGATTTGGATTGGGAAAGACAGAGGGTTGATTTGGATTGGGAAAGACACAGGGTTGATTTGTATTGGGAAAGACACAGGGTTGATTTGTATTGGTAAAGACACAGGGTTGATTTGGATTGGAAAAGACACACAGGGTTGATTTGGATTGGGAAAGACAGAGGGTTGATTTGGATTGGGAAAGACACAGGGTTGATTTGTATTGGGAAAGACACAGGGTTGATTTGTATTGGGAAAGACACAGGGTTGATTTGGATTGGTAAAGACACAGGGTTGATTTGGATTGGGAAAGACACAGGGTTTTTTTGGATTGGGAAAGACACAGGGTTGATTTGGATTGGGAAAGACACAGGGTTGATTTGGATTGGGAAAGACACAGGGTTGATTTGGATTGGGAAAGACACAGGGTTGATTTGGATTGGAAAAGACACAGGGTTGATTTGGATTGGGAAAGACACAGGGTTGATTTGGATTGGGAAAGACACAGGGTTGATTTGGATTGGGAAAGACACAGGGTTGATTTGGATTGGGAAAGACACAGGGTTGATTTGGATTGGGAAAGACACAGGGTTGATTTGGATTCCGAAAGACACAGGGTTGATTTGGATTGGGAAAGACACAGGGTTGATTTGGATTGGGAAAGACACGGGGTTGATTTGGATTGGGAAAGACACAGGGTTGATTTGGATTGGGAAAGACACGGAGTTGATTTGGATTGGGAAAGACACGGGGTTGATTTGGATTGGTAAAGACACAGGGTTGATTTGGATTGGGAAAGACACAGGGTTGATTTGGATTGGGAAAGACACAGGGTTGATTTGGATTGGGAAAGACACAGGGTTGATTTGGATTGGGAAAGACACAGAGTTGATTTGGATTGGGAAAGACACAGGGTTGATTTGGATTGGGAAAGACACAGGGTTGATTTGTATTGGGAAAGACACAGGGTTGATTTGGATTGGGAAAGACACAGGGTTGATTTGGATTGGGAAAGACACAGGGTTGATTTGGATTTGGAAAGACACAGGGTTGATTTGGATTGGTAAAGACACAGGGTTGATTTGGATTGGGAAAGACACAGGGTTGATTTGGATTGGGAAAGACACAGGTTGATTTGGATTGGGAAAGACACAGGGTTGATTTGGATTGGTAAAGACACAGGGTTGATTTGGATTGGGAAAGACACAGGTTGATTTGGATTGGGAAAGACACAGGGTTGATTTGGATTGGTAAAGACACAGGGTTGATTTGGATTGGGAAAGACACAGGGTTGATTTGGATTGGGAAAGACACAGGGTTGATTTGGATTGGGAAAGACACAGGGTTGATTTGGATTGGGAAAGACACAGGGTTGATTTGGATTGGGAAAGACACAGGGTTGATTTGGATTCCGAAAGACACAGGGTTGATTTGGATTGGGAAAGACACAGGGTTGATTTGGATTGGGAAAGACACAGGGTTGATTTGGATTGGGAAAGACACAGGGTTGATTTGGATTTGGAAAGACACAGGGTTGATTTGGATTGGTAAAGACACAGGGTTGATTTGGATTGGGAAAGACACAGGGTTGATTTGGATTGGGAAAGACACAGGGTTGATTTGGATTGGGAAAGACACAGGTTGATTTGGATTGGGAAAGACACAGGGTTGATTTGGATTGGGAAAGACACAGGGTTGATTTGGATTGGGAAAGACACAGGGTTGATTTGGATTGGGAAAGACACAGGGTTGATTTGGATTGGGAAAGACACAGGGTTGATTTGTATTGGGAAAGACACAGGGTTGATTTGGATTGGGAAAGACACAGGGTTGATTTGGATTGGGAAAGACACAGGGTTGATTTGGATTTGGAAAGACACAGGGTTGATTTGGATTGGGAAAGACACAGGGTTGATTTGGATTGGGAAAGACACAGGGTTGATTTGGAAAGACACAGGGTTGATTTGGATTGGTAAAGACACAGGGTTGATTTGGATTGGGAAAGACACAGGGTTGATTTGGATTGGGAAAGACACAGGGTTGATTTGTATTGGGAAAGACACAGGGTTGATTTGGATTGGGAAAGACACAGGGTTGATTTGGATTGGGAAAGACACAGGGTTGATTTGGATTTGGAAAGACACAGGGTTGATTTGGATTGGTAAAGACACAGGGTTGATTTGGATTGGGAAAGACACAGGGTTGATTTGGATTGGGAAAGACACAGGGTTGATTTGTATTGGGAAAGACACAGGGTTGATTTGGATTGGGAAAGACACAGGGTTGATTTGGATTGGGAAAGACACAGGGTTGATTTGGATTTGGAAAGACACAGGGTTGATTTGGATTGGGAAAGACACAGGGTTGATTTGGATTGGGAAAGACACAGGGTTGATTTGGATTGGGAAAGACACAGGGTTGATTTGGATTCCGAAAGACACAGGGTTGATTTGGATTGGGAAAGACACAGGGTTGATTTGGATTGGGAAAGACACAGGGTTGATTTAGATTGGGAAAGACACAGGGTTGATTTGGATTTGGAAAGACACAGGGTTGATTTGGATTGGTAAAGACACAGGGTTGATTTGGATTGGGAAAGACACAGGGTTGATTTGGATTGGGAAAGACACAGGTTGATTTGGATTGGGAAAGACACAGGGTTGATTTGGATTGGGAAAGACACGGGGTTGATTTGGATTGGGAAAGACACAGGGTTGATTTGGATTGGGAAAGACACAGGGTTGATTTGGATTGGGAAAGACACAGGGTTGATTTGGATTGGTAAAGACACAGGGTTGATTTGGATTGGGAAAGACACAGGGTTGATTTGTATTGGGAAAGACACAGGGTTGATTTGGATTGGGAAAGACACAGGGTTGATTTGGATTGGGAAAGACACAGGGTTGATTTGGATTTGGAAAGACACAGGGTTGATTTGGATTGGTAAAGACACAGGGTTGATTTGGATTGGGAAAGACACAGGGTTGATTTGGATTGGGAAAGACACAGGGTTGATTTGTATTGGGAAAGACACAGGGTTGATTTGGATTGGGAAAGACACAGGGTTGATTTGGATTGGGAAAGACACAGGGTTGATTTGGATTTGGAAAGACACAGGGTTGATTTGGATTGGTAAAGACACAGGGTTGATTTGGATTGGGAAAGACACAGGGTTGATTTGGATTGGGAAAGACACAGGTTGATTTGGATTGGGAAAGACACAGGGTTGATTTGGATTGGTAAAGACACAGGGTTGATTTGGATTGGGAAAGACACAGGTTGATTTGGATTGGGAAAGACACAGGGTTGATTTGGATTGGTAAAGACACAGGGTTGATTTGGATTGGGAAAGACACAGGGTTGATTTGGATTGGGAAAGACACAGGGTTGATTTGGATTGGGAAAGACACAGGGTTGATTTGGATTGGGAAAGACACAGGGTTGATTTGGATTGGTAAAGACACAGGGTTGATTTGGATTGGAAAAGACACACAGGGTTGATTTGGATTGGGAAAGACAGAGGGTTGATTTGGATTGGGAAAGACACAGGGTTGATTTGTATTGGGAAAGACACAGGGTTGATTTGTATTGGGAAAGACACAGGGTTGATTTGGATTGGTAAAGACACAGGGTTGATTTGGATTGGGAAAGACACAGGGTTTTTTTGGATTGGGAAAGACACAGGGTTGATTTGGATTGGGAAAGACACAGGGTTGATTTGGATTGGGAAAGACACAGGGTTGATTTGGATTGGGAAAGACACAGGGTTGATTTGGATTGGAAAAGACACAGGGTTGATTTGGATTGGGAAAGACACAGGGTTGATTTGGATTGGGAAAGACACAGGGTTGATTTGGATTGGGAAAGACACAGGGTTGATTTGGATTGGGAAAGACACAGGGTTGATTTGGATTGGGAAAGACACAGGGTTGATTTGGATTCCGAAAGACACAGGGTTGATTTGGATTGGGAAAGACACAGGGTTGATTTGGATTGGGAAAGACACGGGGTTGATTTGGATTGGGAAAGACACAGGGTTGATTTGGATTGGGAAAGACACGGAGTTGATTTGGATTGGGAAAGACACGGGGTTGATTTGGATTGGTAAAGACACAGGGTTGATTTGGATTGGGAAAGACACAGGGTTGATTTGGATTGGGAAAGACACAGGGTTGATTTGGATTGGGAAAGACACAGGGTTGATTTGGATTGGGAAAGACACAGAGTTGATTTGGATTGGGAAAGACACAGGGTTGATTTGGATTGGGAAAGACACAGGGTTGATTTGTATTGGGAAAGACACAGGGTTGATTTGGATTGGGAAAGACACAGGGTTGATTTGGATTGGGAAAGACACAGGGTTGATTTGGATTTGGAAAGACACAGGGTTGATTTGGATTGGTAAAGACACAGGGTTGATTTGGATTGGGAAAGACACAGGGTTGATTTGGATTGGGAAAGACACAGGTTGATTTGGATTGGGAAAGACACAGGGTTGATTTGGATTGGTAAAGACACAGGGTTGATTTGGATTGGGAAAGACACAGGTTGATTTGGATTGGGAAAGACACAGGGTTGATTTGGATTGGTAAAGACACAGGGTTGATTTGGATTGGGAAAGACACAGGGTTGATTTGGATTGGGAAAGACACAGGGTTGATTTGGATTGGGAAAGACACAGGGTTGATTTGGATTGGGAAAGACACAGGGTTGATTTGGATTGGGAAAGACACAGGGTTGATTTGGATTCCGAAAGACACAGGGTTGATTTGGATTGGGAAAGACACAGGGTTGATTTGGATTGGGAAAGACACAGGGTTGATTTGGATTGGGAAAGACACAGGGTTGATTTGGATTTGGAAAGACACAGGGTTGATTTGGATTGGTAAAGACACAGGGTTGATTTGGATTGGGAAAGACACAGGGTTGATTTGGATTGGGAAAGACACAGGGTTGATTTGGATTGGGAAAGACACAGGTTGATTTGGATTGGGAAAGACACAGGGTTGATTTGGATTGGGAAAGACACAGGGTTGATTTGGATTGGGAAAGACACAGGGTTGATTTGGATTGGGAAAGACACAGGGTTGATTTGGATTGGGAAAGACACAGGGTTGATTTGTATTGGGAAAGACACAGGGTTGATTTGGATTGGGAAAGACACAGGGTTGATTTGGATTGGGAAAGACACAGGGTTGATTTGGATTTGGAAAGACACAGGGTTGATTTGGATTGGGAAAGACACAGGGTTGATTTGGATTGGGAAAGACACAGGGTTGATTTGGAAAGACACAGGGTTGATTTGGATTGGTAAAGACACAGGGTTGATTTGGATTGGGAAAGACACAGGGTTGATTTGGATTGGGAAAGACACAGGGTTGATTTGTATTGGGAAAGACACAGGGTTGATTTGGATTGGGAAAGACACAGGGTTGATTTGGATTGGGAAAGACACAGGGTTGATTTGGATTTGGAAAGACACAGGGTTGATTTGGATTGGTAAAGACACAGGGTTGATTTGGATTGGGAAAGACACAGGGTTGATTTGGATTGGGAAAGACACAGGGTTGATTTGTATTGGGAAAGACACAGGGTTGATTTGGATTGGGAAAGACACAGGGTTGATTTGGATTGGGAAAGACACAGGGTTGATTTGGATTTGGAAAGACACAGGGTTGATTTGGATTGGGAAAGACACAGGGTTGATTTGGATTGGGAAAGACACAGGGTTGATTTGGATTGGGAAAGACACAGGGTTGATTTGGATTCCGAAAGACACAGGGTTGATTTGGATTGGGAAAGACACAGGGTTGATTTGGATTGGGAAAGACACAGGGTTGATTTAGATTGGGAAAGACACAGGGTTGATTTGGATTTGGAAAGACACAGGGTTGATTTGGATTGGTAAAGACACAGGGTTGATTTGGATTGGGAAAGACACAGGGTTGATTTGGATTGGGAAAGACACAGGTTGATTTGGATTGGGAAAGACACAGGGTTGATTTGGATTGGGAAAGACACGGGGTTGATTTGGATTGGGAAAGACACAGGGTTGATTTGGATTGGGAAAGACACAGGGTTGATTTGGATTGGGAAAGACACAGGGTTGATTTGGATTGGTAAAGACACAGGGTTGATTTGGATTGGGAAAGACACAGGGTTGATTTGTATTGGGAAAGACACAGGGTTGATTTGGATTGGGAAAGACACAGGGTTGATTTGGATTGGGAAAGACACAGGGTTGATTTGGATTTGGAAAGACACAGGGTTGATTTGGATTGGTAAAGACACAGGGTTGATTTGGATTGGGAAAGACACAGGGTTGATTTGGATTGGGAAAGACACAGGGTTGATTTGTATTGGGAAAGACACAGGGTTGATTTGGATTGGGAAAGACACAGGGTTGATTTGGATTGGGAAAGACACAGGGTTGATTTGGATTTGGAAAGACACAGGGTTGATTTGGATTGGTAAAGACACAGGGTTGATTTGGATTGGGAAAGACACAGGGTTGATTTGGATTGGGAAAGACACAGGTTGATTTGGATTGGGAAAGACACAGGGTTGATTTGGATTGGTAAAGACACAGGGTTGATTTGGATTGGGAAAGACACAGGTTGATTTGGATTGGGAAAGACACAGGGTTGATTTGGATTGGTAAAGACACAGGGTTGATTTGGATTGGGAAAGACACAGGGTTGATTTGGATTGGGAAAGACACAGGGTTGATTTGGATTGGGAAAGACACAGGGTTGATTTGGATTGGGAAAGACACAGGGTTGATTTGGATTGGGAAAGACACAGGGTTGATTTGGATTCCGAAAGACACAGGGTTGATTTGGATTGGGAAAGACACAGGGTTGATTTGGATTGGGAAAGACACAGGGTTGATTTAGATTGGGAAAGACACAGGGTTGATTTGGATTTGGAAAGACACAGGGTTGATTTGGATTGGTAAAGACACAGGGTTGATTTGGATTGGGAAAGACACAGGGTTGATTTGGATTGGGAAAGACACAGGTTGATTTGGATTGGGAAAGACACAGGGTTGATTTGGATTGGGAAAGACACAGGGTTGATTTGGATTGGGAAAGACACGGGGTTGATTTGGATTGGGAAAGACACAGGGTTGATTTGGATTGGGAAAGACACAGGGTTGATTTGGATTGGGAAAGACACAGGGTTGATTTGGATTGGTAAAGACACAGGGTTGATTTGGATTGGGAAAGACACAGGGTTGATTTGGATTGGGAAAGACACAGGGTTGATTTGGATTGGGAAAGACACAGGGTTGATTTGTATTGGGAAAGACACAGGGTTGATTTGGATTGGGAAAGACACAGGGTTGATTTGGATTGGGAAAGACACAGGGTTGATTTGGATTTGGAAAGACACAGGGTTGATTTGGATTGGTAAAGACACAGGGTTGATTTGGATTGGGAAAGACACAGGGTTGATTTGGATTGGGAAAGACACAGGTTGATTTGGATTGGGAAAGACACAGGGTTGATTTGGATTGGTAAAGACACAGGGTTGATTTGGATTGTGAAAGACACAGGTTGATTTGGATTGGGAAAGACACAGGGTTGATTTGAATTGGTAAAGACACAGGGTTGATTTGGATTGGGAAAGACACAGGGTTGATTTGGATTGGGAAAGACACAGGGTTGATTTGGATTGGGAAAGACACAGGGTTGATTTGGATTGGGAAAGACACAGGGTTGATTTGGATTGGGAAAGACACAGGGTTGATTTGGATTCCGAAAGACACAGGGTTGATTTGGATTGGGAAAGACACAGGGTTGATTTGGATTGGGAAAGACACAGGGTTGATTTGGATTGGGAAAGACACAGGGTTGATTTGGATTTGGAAAGACACAGGGTTGATTTGGATTGGTAAAGACACAGGGTTGATTTGGATTGGGAAAGACACAGGGTTGATTTGGATTGGGAAAGACACAGGTTGATTTGGATTGGGAAAGACACAGGGTTGATTTGGATTGGGAAAGACACGGGGTTGATTTGGATTGGGAAAGACACGGGGTTGATTTGGATTGGGAAAGACACGGGGTTGATTTGGATTGGGAAAGACACAGGGTTGATTTGGATTGGGAAAGACACAGGGTTGATTTGGATTGGGAAAGACACAGGGTTGATTTGGATTGGGAAAGACACAGGGTTGATTTGGATTGGGAAAGACACAGGGTTGATTTGGATTGGGAAAGACACAGGGTTGATTTGGATTTGGAAAGACACAGGGTTGATTTGGATTGGTAAAGACACAGGGTTGATTTGGATTGGTAAAGACACAGGGTTGATTTGGATTGGGAAAGACACAGGGTTGATTTGGATTGGGAAAGACACAGGTTGATTTGGATTGGGAAAGACAGAGGGTTGATTTGGATTGGTAAAGACACAGGGTTGATTTGGATTGGGAAAGACACAGGTTGATTTGGATTGGGAAAGACACAGGGTTGATTTGGATTGGTAAAGACACAGGGTTGATTTGGATTGGGAAAGACACAGGGTTGATTTGGATTGGGAAAGACACAGGGTTGATTTGGATTGGGAAAGACACAGGGTTGATTTGTATTGGGAAAGACACAGGGTTGATTTGTATTGGGAAAGACACAGGGTTGATTTGTATTGGGAAAGACACAGGGTTGATTTGTATTGGGAAAGACACAGGGTTGATTTGTATTGGGAAAGACACAGGGTTGATTTGGATTGGGAAAGACACAGGGTTGATTTGGATTTGGAAAGACACAGGGTTGATTTGGATTGGTAAAGACACAGGGTTGATTTGGATTGGGAAAGACACAGGGTTGATTTGGATTGGGAAAGACACAGGTTGATTTGGATTGGGAAAGACACAGGGTTGATTTGGATTGGGAAAGACACGGGGTTGATTTGGATTGGGAAAGACACAGGGTTGATTTGGATTGGAAAAGACACAGGGTTTATTTGGATTGGGAAAGACACAGGTTGATTTGGATTGGGAAAGACACAGGGTTGATTTGGATTGGGAAAGACACAGGGTTGATTTGGATTGGGAAAGACACAGGGTTGATTTGGATTGGGAAAGACACAGGGTTGATTTGGATTGGTAAAGACACAGGGTTGATTTGGATTGGGAAAGACACAGGGTTGATTTGGATTGGGAAAGACACAGGGTTGATTTGGATTGGGAAAGACACAGGGTTGATTTGGATTGGAAAAGACACAGGGTTGATTTGGATTGGGAAAGACACAGGGTTGATTTGGATTGGGAAAGACACAGGGTTGATTTGTACTGTGTTGTTAAGTCTCTTTTTGCATTCATGGTACAGAGACGTGTTTCTCTTCTGATCTGTCGAATTATATAAATGGCACCATTTTAATCAAACTGCTAGAATTACTTCCTGTGTATAAATATACAGTACTCACATACTCCAAAACAATCTATGCTATTCTACTAATTAATCTAATAAGACACAGACAGGCAGACAGGCAGACAGGCAGAGACAGACATACAGACAGACCGTGTGTCATTGAGGGGTACCTTTAAGCCTTTTGTGTTTACACACTTAATGTTGAAAGTAAATACACCATCTAGGCTTTGTTAAAGATTGTGTGTGCTATACCTTTATAAAAAAAAATGTTACCTTTATTTAACTAGGCATGTCAGTTAAGAACAAATTCTTATTTACAATGCCGTCCTACCAAAAGGCCTCCTGGACATATAGGACATAAGAGACAAGAGAGACACCACAACGCTTCATAAAGAGAGACCTAAGACACCAGCATAATAAGGCAGCAACACATGACAACAATACAGTAGCAACACAACATAACAACAACATGGTAGCAACACAACATAACAACAACATGGTAGCAACACAACATAACAACAACATGGTAGCAACACAACATGGCGGCAGCACAACATGGTAGCACCTCAGAGACACCAATACTCCTTAGACGGCCCACAAGAATGGAATGGTCTACCGTATCAAAAGCTTTGGCCAAGTCAATAAAAATAGCAGCACAACATTGCTTAGAATCAAGGGCAAAGGTGACATCATTGAGGACCTTTAAGGTTGTAGTGACACATCCATAACCTGAGCAGAAACCAGATTGCATACCAGAGAGAATACTATAGACATAAAGAAAGCCAGTCAGTTGATTATTGACATGTTTTTCCCACACTTTTGATAAACAGGACAAAATAGAAAAAGGTCTTTAGTTTAGTTTATTAAATGATGCACCGTGGCTGCCTTCCAAGCAATGGGAACCTCCCCAGACAGGAGAGACAGGTTAAAAAGGTCAGAGATTGGCTTGGCGATGATAGGGGCAGCAACTTTAAAGAAGAAAGGGTCTAAACCATCTGACCAAGATGTTTTTTTTTGTGTGTTTAAGGAGCTCCTTTAGCCCCTCGGACTCAGTGACCGCCTGCAGGGAGAAACTTTGTAGCGGGGCAGGGCCTCTCATGTGTGTACGACCTTCCGTCCTCTCACATATACACTCGGTTACACACGTGACGGTGGAAAGCTCCTTGCACAAACAAAGAGGTGTAAACATGTAAACGTACATGTGCAGACACACACTGAGACAATTATGTGTAAATGTCTCCAAACAGTACAGTACAGCACGCATACACTCACAGGCACACACACAATCACACACACCAATTCCATAGCAAATGGCTACATCAGCAGCTAATTCACATCAACAAACAGAACTGTGGGTTTGTTTACCATGTCGTGATTAAAGAGATACACACACACTTTCAAATGTTTCACGTGGGAAAACTTGCCAACTTACGTCATGTAATGTCATGTAATTTAATGTTAGAGAACGTAATGATAAGAAAACATGTTTGGTTTGATGAGGCAGCATAATGACTTGCCTCCCCCTTGACCGGTATGCACACGTACGCACACACACATCCAGTTTAGCATGTGGTAGGAATTACCCGGGAGACAGACCAGGTTGTTTCTCCTGTAAGTGTATAAAAATGCTTCGACCAGCCGCCTACTCCAGATGACTGAGACTGAGATCCAATCAACTGCAGAGAGCGCTTGTCCACGGATATATCGCTTTCAGAAGTGTGTTTGAAATAAAGTATCAACTCCCTCCATCTGGGAGAATCAAATCAAATCATTCACATGTGATTGATTGATTCAATCCACATCACACTATTTACAAATCAAATGTATTTTAAAAGTCCTTCATACATCAGTGGATGTCACAAAGTGCTCCTACAAAACCCAGACTAAAACCCCCAAGAGAAAACAATGCAGGTGTAGAAGCAGCTGCAAGTAAAACAAGTACAATTCTGCTTAGATCCTTCTGTCATGGAATATATATGCAGTATCTATCTGTGATTTGATGATCATTCCATTTGTCAGGAACAAAAACATGATGATATGTGTTTCATAAGGTCTCACTCTTTCTCACAAGATACTTCCACAAATTCTAATTTTCCAATTGAAACATGTGTTTGAAAATAACAAGCCGCACTAAATGTTGACCCTAAAGTACCAATGGCAGCATCCATGTAATGCAGTAGACAACTTGAGGGATAGAGATTCTATAGACCAGGTTCATGTTCATTGGGCACCCAACGATAGAAAACCGACTGAAACCTTGAGGGATAGAGATTCTATTGACCAGGGTCATGTTCATTGGGCACCCAACGATTGAAAACCGACTGAAACCGACTACCTGAACTTGTCCAGTAAGAAAGGTTGATTTTCACTTTCTGTTGCATGCACACATACAAATACAGACACTCACACACCAACACATGCGTGCATGCACACATACAAATACAGACACTCACACACCAACACATGCGTGCATGCACACATACAAATACAGACACTCACACACCAACACATGCGTGCACGCACACAGACACAAACATAGGCACACCCACACACAACCCATTACTGTAGCTGTTACTACTGAGGGTGGAATATATCCCCGGCCAATCAACAGAGCTCTCCTCTCGATGACAGTGACAACCCAAGCAGAGAGAGAGATGAAGTCCATGTGATACTTAGCAAAAGGCCTCTCCCTGTTTTAAAAAGATTGCTTTCAGTCAATTGGCGAGCCGTTTGACTCATGCTTCCCAAATGGAAGATATTGATGAACGCTATCAATCACGCCCCTCTCCGCCGTCATATTACCTTCGTTACGAATGGCACCCTATTCCCTATGTAGTGAACTACTTTTGACCTGTGCCCTTCGGTTTCATAGGGAATAGGGTGCCATTTGGGGATTGGTTTTACTGTGCTGGTCTCCAGATCATCTATTTAAATTATAAAAATTAGCTTCACTCGCTCCGGCCTGTTCTCTCCATCCATCACCATTGGTCCTTCAGAGAAAACGTGGACAATCTGTCATAATGCTAACGATTTCAATGCATTGGATGATGTGATGTCCCTTATGTGAATATCACAAAAACAATTAGGTGAAGTGTGTATTATTTTTATTGATATTTGTATTAAATTAATTGATATCTGAATCGGAGTGATGTGTAAACAGTAATGTTAAAATTAGCTTAAACTTAAATCCTTTTGTCTATAGGTTTTTAGAAATGTGTCTTAACAGTAAAAACCTGCTTTCTCTCGACATATTTGTTAAAGGAATTGAAACACACAATTGAATAGAAATGCCTGTTTGTTCACAGTGTGAAGGTTGAATTGAATAGAAATGCCTGTTTGTTCACAGTGTGAAAGTTGAATTGAATAGAAATGCCTGTTTGTTCACAGTGTGAAGATTGGACACAATGATATCATCCTATATGATAAAAAATACAGTGTTGGATAGTCATGATTATTGTCCATATTCCAACACTACCATGACATCATAATTATTCTGATACATCCATTTATTATGCAACATAAACATGATGAATCCACTCTGTCACGTTAATCACAGCAAGATGATAATAAACTAGACGGTAACTTTACATGAAGTAACATTGTGGGGCTTGCATTAGCTCTTGAAAATGATTTTTGAGCGGATGGATGAAGTTTAAAAGTATTACTTTACTATTTAAAGCAAAGTGGTTACATCTCATCAATGTTAAATGAAGTAAAATAATTGGTCTGAATACTTTGATAGACTACTACAGTACCAGACAAAAGTTTAGACACACCTAATAGTGAATACATCAAAACTATGAAATAACACATATGGAATCATGTAGTAACCAAAAAAGTGTTAAACAAATCAGAAAATATTTTATATTTGATATTCTTCAAAATAGCCACCCTTTGCCTCGATGACAGCTTTGCACACTCTTGCAATTCTCTCAACCAGCTTCATGAAGTAGTCACCTGGAATGCATTTCAATTAATAGGTGTGCCTTGCAAAAAGTATACTTGTGGTATTTCTTTCCTTCTTAATGCGTTTCAGCCAAACAGTTGTGTTGTGACAAGGTAGGGGTGTTATACAGAAGATAGCCCTATTTGGTAAAAGACTAAGGTAAAAGACTAAGTGTTTTTTATGGCAAGAACAGCTCAAATAAGCAATGATAAATGACAGTCCATCATTACTTTAAGACATTAGTGTCCCCCCTTGGGTTTTGCCGTGGCGGAGATCTTTGTGGGCCTTGTCTCAGGATGGTCGCTGGTTGACGATATCCCTCTAGTGGTGTGGGGGCTGTGCTTTGGCAAAGTGGGTGGGGTTATATCCTTCCTTCCGGGGGTATCATCGGATGGGGCCACAGTGTCTCCTGACCCCTCCTGTCTCAGCCTCCAGTATTTATGCTGCAGTAGTTTATGTGTCGGGGGGCTAGGGTCAGTTTGTTATATCTGGAGTACTTCTCCTGTCTTATCCGGTGTCCTGTGTGAATTTAAGTATGCTCTCTCTAATTCTCTCTTTCTCTCTCGGAGGACATGAGCCTTAGGACCATGCCTCAGGACTACCTGGCATGATGACTCCTTGCTGTCCCCAGTCCACCTGGCCGTGCTGCTGCTCCAGTTTCAACTGTTCTGCCTGCGGCTATGGAATCCTGACATGTTCACCGGACGTGCTACCTGTCCCAGACCTATTATTTGACCATGCTGGTCATTTATGAACATTTGAACATCTTGGCCATGTTCTGTTATAATCTCCACCCGGCACAGCCAGAAGAGGACTGGCCACCCCTCATAGCCTGGTTCCTCTCTAGGTTTCTTCCTAGGTTTTGGCCTTTCTAGGGAATTTTTCCTAGCCAAAGTGCTTCAAGACCTGCATTGCTTGCTGTTTGGGGTTCTAGGCTGGGTTTCTGTACAACACTTTGAGATATCAGCTGATGTACAAAGGGCTATATAAATACATTCGATTTGATGTAGGTCAGTCAATCCGGAAGATTTCAGGAACTTTGAAAGTTTCTTCAAGTGCAGTCGCAAAAACCATCAAGTGCTATGATGAAACTGGCTCTCATGAGGACCGCCACAGGAAAGGAAGACCCTGGGTTACCTCTGCTGCAGTGGATATGTTAATTAGAGTTAACTGCACCTCAGGTTGTAGCACAAATAAATGCTTCACAGACTTCAAGTAACAGACAAATCTCAACATCAACTGTACACAGATGAGACTGCGTGAATCAGGCCTTCATGGTCGAATTGCTGCAAAGAAACCACTACTAAAGGACACCAATAAGAAGAAGAGACTTGCTTGGGCCAAGAAACACGAGCAATGGATATTAGACCGGTGGGAATCTGTCCTTTGGTCTGATGAGTCCAAATTGAAGATTTTTGGTTCCAACCGCTGTGTCTTCGTCAGACGCAAAGTAGGTGAATGGATGATCTCTGCAAGTGTGGTTCCCACTGGGATGGAGGAGGTGTGATGGTGTGGGGGTGCTTTGCTGGTGCCACTGTCTGTGATTTATTTAGGATTCAAGGCACACTTAACCCGCATGGCTACCATAGCATTCTGCAGCGATACGCCATCCCATCTGGTTTGTGCTTAGTGGGACTATCATTTGTTTTTCAACAGGAAAATGACCCAACACACCTCGTGGCTGTGTACGGTCTATTTTACCAAGAAGGAGATTGATGGAGTGCTAGATCAGATGACCTAGCCTCCACAATCCCCCGACCTCAACCAAATTAGGATGATTTGGGATGAGTTGGACCGCAGAGAGAAGGAAAAGCAGCCAAGAGCTCAGCATATGTTGGAACTCATTCAAGACTGTTGGAAAAGCATTGAAGGTGCAGCTGGTAGAGAGAACGCCAAGAGTGTGCAAAGCTGTCATCAAGACAAAGGGTGGCTACCTTGAATAATCTAAAATGTTTGTTTAACACTTTTTTGGTTACTACATGATTCCATATGTGTTATTTCATAGTTGTGATGTCTTCACTATTATTCTACAATGTAGAAACTAGTCGAAATAAAGAAAAACCCTGGAATGAGTAGTTGTCCAAACTTTTGACTGGTACGATATATCAAAGAGGTTTATTCAATCACAATGGCCCTGATCACTCTGCCAGTTTTAACTTTTGAATGACGTTTTAAACACTGTAAGAGAAGTAGCATTCCAAATAACAAGAAGAAGAAGAAGAAGAAATATGACAAAGATTTAAAGTGGGGACAACTAATGACACTTGCACTGACTCTCCTGCATCTTAGTTGCTTTGTCTGTTGTGAAACGACCCCCATCGACATCATCAACATTCAAACGTCACAGCCCTCATGCATGCATATTCAATACAATATTCCACATCATTTCACACTACTCAAAACCCTGCAAAGGCCTGTTGTCAGTGAAAGGTTGGAATGTCATCTATTACACAGTATTACATTGACACCAAGTGACACTGTCTTTTCAAATAGCCTTGATCTCTCCCAAAGGTCAGCCCCAGTCCCTACTAAATGCAACCTGACAGTGGATGATACAAAGGGGACAGCCCCGACGCATGAATCACCCGCTGCATCTAAGCCCTCCAAATTAATCACTCCAATTAATGAAGAATGAAGCCCTAATGTTGATGAGGGCTGACAAGTCGACTGGTCAGTTGTTTTCATTTAGCCTCACCCTATTGTGGTGAGGTGACCACAATAGACAGTTGTACAAATATTTGCATGACATGAGGTTTCTGTAGTGTCCCACACGTTCTTTCCCTGTCTCCATCTCTTCCTCTCTCTCAGCTCTAATAATAATGCCACACCACCACTGCCACACAAGATATGATAGAACTTGATGTGGATCATTATGGGAATTATGATTAATCAATTATTCTTGTTTTTCTAATCTATTTCTGCATTTGTCTGCATTTGTTTGTATTGAACATCAGCCCTCCACGCAGTTTCCCAACCACGCATATTCACAGTTTAACGCAGATGCTTAACAGCCAAACGCAAGAGGAATTAGAATGAGGACATTTGACTTCATTAAAAGACAAAAAAAGATTATCAAGTTTATCTTTTGAAATGTCTATTAAAAATGTGTGTGACGCTTTCTGCTTTATCTGTTACCTGACTCCCCTGGGCCTGAGTCACTAATAAAGAGATGGGGAGGACTCAAGCCCAGGAGAGAGGGAGGGAGGGAGGGAGGGAGAGAGGGAGGGAGGGAGGGAGGGAGGGAGGGAGGGAGACCAATCCTGCTCTATAGCTCTGTTCAGTCGACAGTATATGCAGACAGACATAATCTATAGGCTGAACAGAGCTGTACAGCTGGATTGGTCTCTCTCTCTCTCTCTCTCTCTCTCTCTCTCTCTTTCTGTTGATCTTTTGGGGCGGTATGCAAATTGAAGTGGGTCTAGAGTTTCTGGGATGATGGTGTTGATGTGAGCCATGACCAGCCTTTCAAAGCACTTAATGGTTACAGATGTGAGTGCTACGGGTCAGTAGTCATTTAGGCAGGTTACCTTGGTGTTCTTGGGCACAGGCACTATGGTGGTCTGCTTGAAACATTTGGTATTACAGACTCGGTCAGGGAGAGGTTGAAAATGTCAGTGAAGACACTTGGCAGTTGGTCTGCACATGCTCTGAGTTCACGTCTTGGCCTGTTTAAAAGTCTATTGTTCTAAGTACAGTACTGCTAACCAGGCTAACATCCTAGGCCACAAGTGCTTACAAGGCTAACATCCTAGGCCAACCTTGCTTACCAGGCTAACATCCTAGGCCAGCAGTACAAACCAAGCTAACATCCTAGGCCAACATTTCTAACCAGGCTAACATCCTAGGCCAGTAGTACAAACCAAGCTAACATCCTAGGCCAACAGTACTAATCAAGCTAACATCCTAGGCCAGCAGTACAAACCAAGCCAACGTCCCAGGTCTCCTGTGCTAACCAGGCTACAGTCCTAAGATACCAATGGTAAACTAAGCTCTTACAGTAGGCCAACAGTGCTAATCAAGCTAACATCCTAGGCCAGCAGTACAAACCAAGCTAACGTCCCAGGTCTCCTGTGCTAACCAGGCTGCAGTCCTAAGATACCAATGGTAAACTAAGCTCCTACAGTAGGCCAACAGTTCTAATCAAGCTAACATCCTAGGCCAGCAGTACTAACCAAACTAACTTTATTTATCAACTCAGGCACCATTAAGAAAGTCAGTTTACAAGTATTAACTAAGCTAACATCCTAGGCTACCCGTGCTATCACAGCCAACATCCTAGGCTACCCGTGCTATCACAGCTAACATCCTAGGCTACCCGTGCTATCACAGCCAACATCCTAGGCTACCCGTGCTATCACAGCTAACATCCTAGGCTACCCGTGCTATCACAGCCAACATCCTAGGCTACCCGTGCTATCACAGCTAACATTCTAGGCTACCCGTGCTATCACAGCCAACATCCTAGGCTACACGTGCTATCACAGCTAACATCTTAGACCACCAGTGCCAACCCGGCTAATGTGGCTAATAAAGCCAGGCACTAGCTGCTAGCTAGATGTGTCCTTCCACCCTGAGAGCTTTATTATTAGAAAGGACATAAACAGACTAATTAAATCGCAGCAGTGGAGCCGGGCTGACAGCTGGCGCAGAGAGTGTGACCGAACAGATCCCTATCAAAGAGCAGGAGGCACTGCACACTGCATACAGATGGACCTATTTCATTTACAGTATTTATTATTATGTTATAATCAACATTTATTTATCCAGGTTTCTCCCAATGAGATCTATGCTTTTGATATCATATATCTATGATTATTTTCTTGGATTATTATGTGTGATTTAATGCACAGTATTGTCTACTAGACTTTGACAACTCACATTCGTCCTGTAATATATGAATTGTAATGCCAATGGTTTTATCATTGTTCCTCTGTAGTACTTGTATGGATGGACACAGAGAAAGACAAACGACAGAGTACATGCTACAACAATGAACACATATTCTAACTCAATGACATGTGACCTAGTCTGGGTTTACCAGAGAAACCCAGCTTTGCATTCATCTCAGATAATAAGGGCTAACTGGTGTACTGTCTGGAGAAACAATGTGTCCTGATTCTATTCTCTACTGCTAGAAACACAAACACACACCCACACAGTTAACAGGGGGCATTTGGAGCTCGCTAAAATGAATACATCCTGAATAATTGATGAAGTCTTTTAAAATAATTGTCATCTACCTGCCAACAACCGATAAGGCAAAACCCACTGATGAGGATAAAACATGGTTTGAACAAGTCAATAATGGCAAGAGCAACCGGAGCAAGCTTAATCAATGAGGCCGCTGCGTTTCCAAACAAGGACCTGAATTATAATGCTGATTCTCTCTCTCTCAATTCAATTTGCATGAAGTAACAATGTACATATTGCCAAAGCTTATTTTGGATATTTACAATAAGAAAATAATAAGAATCAAAATTGTCAACGGGACAACAGTAACAACAATAACCAAGGGTCAAATCAACCATACATTGAACTATAACAATAAGCATACAGTAGAGTACATGTGTAGGTTGATTGGTCTGTCAGACACTGTCCCTCATCTTATGGCAGGCAGCAATGTAGTGCGCTGACAACCCACAGCTCTCTCTGTCCTCCCCCAACAGGACGGGTAGCCTGTCTTCATCAGAGAGGTCTTTGAAACCTTGAATAAGGGTTTCAAATTTGGGAAAATGACACTCTAAATGTTTTATATTTTTGTCAGGAAATGCAGCTCCGTCTCAGGTTCTGCTGTTGTGCAGTGGTTGCACAGCCTTTCCTCTACAGGGAGCCAGGTTTTCCTGTGTCTAACCTTCTCAATGGCAAGGCTGTGCTCACTGAGCCTGTACTTTGTCAAGGTATTTCTAAGGGTTTTGATCAGTAACCATGGTCAAATAGTTAGCCACGGTGTACTGTCGATTTAGGGCCAGATAGCACTGCATTTTGCTTTGTGCTTGTGCTTGTGTTTCTCAATAAGCAATGTAGTTTTGTTTTGATTGTGTTGTAATTTGTTTTATTCTGATAGATTGGATGTTCTGGTCCTGAAGCTTCAGTGTGTAAGTAGAACAGGTTTGTGAACTCAGCCCCAGGACCAGCTGGATGAGGGGACTGAGGCTTCAGTGTGTTAGTAGAACAGGTTAGTGAACTCAGCCCCAGGACCAGCTGGATGAGGGGACTATTTTCTTTGCTCAGCTGTTGGCATTGCAGGGCTTGGTAACGATATGAAAGGGGGTCACTGTATTTTAGATGTATCCAAAATATTTATTATTAGTGGATATTGGCCTAATTCTCTCTTGTGATGTCATTGTTATTGATTCCTTCCTCCAAGGGGGTTGGGGTGATGGGAAGTTTCTCTCCTCCTCCCGCTCTCCTTCCCCATTTGAAATTTGGCAAGCCGTTACCAGCAGCTTAACCAAAAAGGATTAAGTCCCATAGCCAACTAAGAACACAGATAATGCTCAGTAATTGGTAAAAAATGAAGATGAATGGGACAGCCGGATAAGGGCCAATTAGTTGCTTGCCGCATACAGCTGTGGTCTTCTCCTCACGCAGCCCTCTCAGGGGCCCCGGCCCACACGCACACACAGGCACAAACACAGGGCCCCCCATCTTCTCAAACACAGACGGGTCATTACGAAATTCACTGGACGACCCCAGGAAGAGAGTACAATGTCTCCTCATCATCTCTCCCACCACCATGCTCTCTAAGCATCTTTGTCCCAAAAATATGTGAGCTGTTAGTTATAAAAGTGGCAATAAGCCAACATATGCATATATTTATTGCTGTTGTCTACCGCCCCTCCGACACTTTGGTGGAGGCTGTTGATATTATTTCTGATTGTATAAAACCCTTTCTGGTATCTGAACTGGTTGTGTTAGGAGATCTAAATCTTGATTGGCTTACACATGCCTCAGATCAGCTTAAGATGATCTGTTTTCAACTTGACTCAGCTGATAAAAAAACACTCGGATGAACGTAAAAAACCTAGCAAACTCCTCATTAATTAACATTATCCTGACTAACTGTCCCCATAAACATTTTGCTAGTGGTGTTTTTGAAAATTATATCAGCGACCACTGTCCTTGCATTATAGATACCAAATTGAAAAACTCTGATAATAATAATAATTATCGCCCCAGGCATTCAATCATGATCTATATTAATCAGAGATTTTATCTCAGCTGGTTCCCACATTTAAAGAAATGTTGGTCATACTGGTCTTGGTCAGTCAGTTGACTGTTCCTCCCACATACAGCCTCCATTTGGCTCTTCCTCCCACATACAGCATCCAGTTGACTGTTCCTCCCACATACAGCCTCCAGTTGACCGTTCTTCCTACACACAGCCTCCAGTTGACTGTCCCTCCCACATTCAGCCTCCAGATGACTGTTCTTCCCCCATACAGCCTCCAGATGACTGTTCTTCCCACATACAGCCTCCAGTAGACCGTTCTTCCTACACACAGCCTCCAGTTGACTGTCCCTCCAACATACAGCCTCCAGATGACTGTTCTTCCCCCATACAGCCTCCAGATGACTGTTCTTCCCCCACACAGCCTCCAGATGACTGTCCCTCCCACATACAGCCTCCAGATGACTGTTGTTCCCACATACATCCTCCAGTTGACTGTTCTTCCCACATACAGCATCCAGTTGACTGTTCTTGCCACATACAGCCTCCAGCTGACTGTTCTTCCCCCATACAGCCTCCAGTTGACTGTTCCTCCCACATGCAGCCTCCAGATGACTGTTCTTCCCCCATACAGCCTCCAGTTGACTGTTCTTCCCCCATACAGCCTCCAGATGACTGTTCTTCCCACATACAGCCTCCAGTTGACTAATCTTCCTACACACAGCCTCTAGTTGACTGTTTTTCCCACATACAGACTCCAGTTGACTGTTCTTCCCCCATACAGCCTCCAGTTGACTGTTCCTCCCACATACAGTCTCCAGTTGACTGTTCCTCCCACATACAGCCTCCAGTTGACTGTTCTTCCCACACACATCCTCCCGTTGACTGTTCTTCCCCCATACAACCTCCAGATGACTGTTCTTTCCACATACAGCCTCCAGTTGACTCTTCCTCTCACATACAGCCTCCAGTTGACTCTTCCTCCCACATACAGCCTCCAGTTGACTGTTCTTCCCACATACAGCCTCCAGTTGACTGTTCTTCCCACACACAACCTCCAGTTGACTGTTCCTCCCACATACAGCCTCCTAGTGACTGTTCTTCCCACATACAGCCTCCAGTTGACTGTTCTTCCCACATACAGCCTCCAGTTGACTGTTCTTCCGACACACAGCCTCCTAGTGACTGTTCTTCCCACATACAGCCTCCAGTTGACTGTTCTTCCCACATACAGCCTCCAGTTGACTTTTCCTCCCACATACAGCCTCCAGTTGACTTTTCCTCCCACATACAGCCTCCAGTGGCCTCAATGGATGATTAGTCAACCTCACGTGACTTGGGAAATAGTATTCAGGGTTTTTATTTTTTTCAACTCACAGAAACAGAGGAGGCAGCTCCATTCTTCCCGGGTGACTGTGAACATGGACGTGCCCAAACAGACCGTAAGGCGATTAAAATAGCAAAATGTTAGCATAGAGATAAAGTGGAGTGGCAATTCAATGGCTCAGACACAGTACACATGTGGCTGGGACTCCAACAATCATGGATTATAAAGCAAAAGCCAGCTACATCGAGGACACTGACACCACGCTTCCGGACAAGCTAAACACCTTCTTCACACATTATGAGGAAAACATCACTGAGCATCTCACAAGGTCTTCGTGGCTAACGTAAGTGAGATATTTAAATATGTTAACCCTCGCAAGGCTGCCGGCCCAGAAGGCAACCCAAGCAACGTCTTGAGAGCATGCGCATACCAGCTGGCTAGAGGGTTTACGGACATATTCAATCTCTCACTATCCCAGTCTGCTGTCTCCACTTGCTTCAAGATGTCCACCATCATTCCTGTACCCAGGAAAGTGAATGTAACTGAACTAAATGAATATCACCCCATAGCATTCACTTCTCTAATCACGAAGTGCTTTGAGAGGCTAGTTAAGGACTATATCACCTCCATCTTACCTGACACCCTAGACCCACTACAGTTTTCATACCTCTCCAATAGATACACGGATGACACAATCGCCATTGCACTGCACACTACCCTATCCCACCTGTACAAGAGGAATACTTATGTAAGAATGGTGTTCATCAAATACAGCTCGGCCTTCAACACCGTAGTGCCCTCCAAGCTCATCACTAAGCTCAGGGCCCTGGGTCTGAACCCCTCCCAGTGCAACTGCATCCTGGACTTCCTGACATTCTGACCCCAAGTGGTGAAGGTAGGCAACAACACTTCCGACACGCTGATCCTCATTAAGGGGGCCCCACAGAGGTGATGCTCAGCCCCTCCTGTACTCCCTGTTCACCCATTAATGCGTGGCCATGCAAGTCTCCAACCCAATCGGTAAGTTTGCTGACGACAAAACAGTGGTAGGCCTGATGACCGACAACAACTAGGCAGCCTACAGGGAGGAGGTGAGTGCCTTGGCGGAGTGGTGCCAGGAAAATAACCTCTCTGTGAACGTGGGCTACAGGAGACAGCAGAGAAAGCGCACCCCCAATCACATTGATGGGGATGCAGTGGAGAGGATTAAAAGCTTCAAGTTCCTCAGCGTGCACATCACTGCGCCTCCTCAACCTGAGAAGAATGAGGAAATGTGGCTTGTGCCCTCACAAACTTCTACAGATGCACCATTGAGAGCATCCTGTCAGGCTGTATCACCGCCTGGTACGGTAATTGCACCTTCACAACCACAAGGATCTCCAGAGGGTGTTGAGGTCAGCCCAACATATCAACGGGGACACACTGGCTGCCCTCCAACACATCTACAACACCTGGTGTCACTGGAAGGCTAAGAAGATCATCAAGGACCCCAGCTGGGACTGAGAGACTGATAAAGAGCTTCAATCTCCAGGCCATCAAATGGTAACAAGTCACCACTAGCCGGCCTCTGCCCAGTACCCTGCCTTGAAGCTCAGACAGTGTCACTAGCCGGCTACCATCGAGTACTCTGCCCTGCAACTTAGAGACCACTGCCCTATGTACATAGAGCTATTGAACACTGGCCACTTAAAACATGTTCACATACCTTTTTACCCACTTCAAAAAATATTCAGACCCCTTGACTTTTTTCACATTTCGTTAGGTTACAGCCTGATTCTAAAATTGATAAAAAAAAACATGTTTTTCCCCACATCAATCTACACACAATACCCCATAAGATAAAACTGGGTTTTGGAAAAAAACAACAGAACTATCACATTTGCATAATTATTCAGACCCTTTACTCAGTACTTTGTTGAAGCACCTTTGGTAGGGATTAAAGCCTCAAGTCTTATTAGGAATGACTCTTAGGTATGACACACCTGTATTTGGGTAGTTTCTCCCATTCTTCTCTGCAGATCCTCTCAAGCTCTGTCAGGATGGATGGGCAGCGTTGCTGCACAGCTATTTTCTTGTCTCTCCAGAGATGTCTGATCAGGTTCAAGTCCGGGCTCTGCCTGGGCTACTCAAGGATATCCAGAGACTTGTCCTGAAGCCACTCCTGCATTGTCTTTGCTGTGTGCTTAGGGTCGTTGTCCTGTTGGAAGGTGAACCTCCGACACAGTCTGAGGTCCTGAGCACTCTGGAGCAGGTTTTCATGTAGGATCTCTCTGTACTTCGCTCCGTTCATCTTTCCCTCGATCCTGACTAGTCTCCCAGTCCCTGCTGAGGAAAAACACTCCCACAGCATGATGCTGTCACCACCATGCTTGACCGTAGGGATGGCGCCATGTTTCCTTCAGACGTGACGCTTGGCATTCAGGCCAAAGAGTTCAATCTTGGTTTTATCAGACCAGAGCATCTTGTTTCTCATGGTCTGAGAGTCTTTAGGTGCCTTTTGGCAAACTCCAAGCGGGCTGTCATGTGCCTTTTACTGAGGAGTGGCTTCCGTCTGGCCGCTCTACCATAAAGGCCTGATTGGTGGAGTGCTGCAGAGATGGTTGTCCTTCTGGAAGTTTCCACCATCTTCACAGAGGAACTATAGAGCACTGTCAGAGTGACCATTGGGTTCTTGGTCACCTCAAATCCTGCAGGGCCAGACAAGTCCCCCTGCTTAAGCCAGAACATGTCCAGTCTTGGCAAGTCGGTTAGGACATTTGTGCATGCCACAAGTAATTTTTCCAACAATTGTTTACAAATAGATTATTTAACTTATAATTCACTGTATCACAATTCCAGTGGGTCAGAAGTTGACATACACTAAGTTGACTGTGGCTTTAAACAGCTTGGAAAATTCCAGAAATGGCTTTAGCAATGGCTTTAGAAGCTTCTGATAGGCTAATTGACATCATTTGAGTCAATTGGAGGTGTACCTGTGGATGTATTTCAAGGCCTACCTTCAAACTCAGTGCCTCTTTGCTTGACATCATGGGAAAATCAAAAGAAATCAGCCAAGACCTCACAAAAAAATTGTAGACCTCCTCAAGTCTGGCTCATCCTTGGGAGAAATTTCCAAACACCCGAAGGTACCACGTTCATCTGTACAAACAATAGTACGCAAGTATAAACACCATGGGACCATGCAGCCGTCATACCACTCAGGAAGGAGACGTGTTCTGTCTCCTAGAGATGAACGTACTTTAGTGCGAAAAGTGCAAATCAATCCCAAAACAACAGCAAAGGACCTTGTGAAGATGCTGGAGGAAACAGGTACAAAAGTATCTATATTCACAGTAAAACGAGTATTATATCGACATAACCTGAAAGGCCGCTCAGCAAGAAAGAAGCCACTGTTCCAAAACATTAAAAAAGCCAGACTACGGTTTGCAACTGCACATGGGGACAAAGATCTTACTTCTTGGAGAAATGTCCTCTGGTCTGATGAAACAGAAATAGAACTGTTTGGTCATAATGACCGTCGTTATGGTTGGAAGAAAAAGGGGGAGCCTTGCAAGCCGAAGAACACCATCACAACCGTGAGGCACGGGGGTGGCAGCATCATGTTGTGGGGATGCTTAGCTGCAGGGGGGACTGGTGCACTTCACAAAATAGATTGATTCATGAGGAAGGCAAACTATGTGGATATATTGAAGCAACATCTCAAGACATCAGTCAGAAAGATATAGCTTGGTTGCAAATGGGTCTTCCAAATGGACAATGACCCCAAGCATAATTCCAAAGTGGTGGCAAAATGGCTTAAGGACAACAAAGTCACGGTATTGGAGTGGCCATCACAAAGCCCTGACCTCAATCCTATAGAAAATGTGTGGGCAGAACTGAAAATAGCATGTGTGAGCAAGGAGGCCTAGAAACCTGACTCAGTTACACCAGCTCTGTCAGGAGGAATGGGCCAAAATACACCCTACTTATTGTGGGAAGCTTGTGGAAGACTACCCAAAATGTTTGACCCAAGGCAATGCTACCAAATACAAATTGAGTGTATGTAAACTTCTGACCCACTGGGAATGTGATGAAAGAAATAAATGCTTAAATAAATAATTCTCTCAAATATTATTCTGACATTTCACATTCTTAAAATAAAGTGGTGATCCTAAATAACCTAAAACAGGGAAATCTTACTTGGATTAAATGTCAGGAATTGTGAAAAACTGAGTTTAAATGTACTTGGCTAAGGTGTATGTAAACCTCCGACTTCAACTGTAGATTGCATTTGGATCACTGTTACAGTGCTAATTAGGCTGTTACTGGATTCGTTCTGACATTTCTTGATTTCTTGTTGTTCTTTCTGTTTTCTTGTTCTATAAATGTATTATTTGTGTACCTGTTTGACATTACTGCATTTTTAGGAGCTAGTAACGTAAGCATTTTGCTGCAACTTCTATAACATATGCTAAACTGTGTACGCAACAAATACATTTTGGTTTGATTCAGCAGGCTGTTTATCCAACTGAAAGGCCTAGTGCCCCACATGCTCTACCTGGGTCTGTGATCTGTAATTGTGTCATTTCCTGAAAGCCACAAGAACAATCCACATTGTACACATCGAGAGGGCCTCTGAACCCCCTTTGAAACCAACACATACCACCTCATTCGAAAGACTGCCACAGAGAATCAAAGAGAGTGAGAGACAAACTGTTTGTCTAATCAGAGAACAAGCGCTCTCTCTCTCTCTCTCTCTCTGATGTGGGGGAGAGAAACTTTAGCCTGTTCCATTGACGTCAACACAAAGACGCAAAGCAATCCTACTCCACCAACAGAACAAGGTGTCCTTCACTCCCTGTCTCAGCCTCTGTCTCTACCTCTGGCTTTGTCTGCCTCTGTAAATTCTTCTGCTTCTGTTTTTAGCTCTGTCTCTGTCTCTGGTTCGTCCTCTGCCTGTGACTGCCTCTGTGTCTGCCTCTGTGTCTGCCTCTGTGTCTGCCTCTGTGTCTGCCTCTGCCCCTCCCTTTGTTTCTGTCCCTGCCTCTGCCTCTAATGCTACCTCTATCTGTCTCTGCTTTGCCTCTGACTTGTATGCCGGTATCTGCTGCTCTGTCTCTGCCACTGTCTCTGCTTTTGTCTGAAACTATTAGTAGTAGTATTACGTATTTCAATAGTTACAATGTCATTATCACTATCAACCCTTTTGAAAATCTATGAACTCGCTCTCTTTAAAAGAGA
The DNA here is from genome assembly GCF_013265735.2 of Oncorhynchus mykiss. Classification (NCBI taxonomy): domain Eukaryota; kingdom Metazoa; phylum Chordata; class Actinopteri; order Salmoniformes; family Salmonidae; genus Oncorhynchus; species Oncorhynchus mykiss. Next base: position 1,810,202 of record NC_048586.1, on the reverse strand, counting down.
ACATTAATTCACTTCCTCATCAGCACTGTCCTGTAAGCACTGCTCTAATGCCCAGCAGTGTAAGCATTAGCTTGAGCAGTATCATCAACAAGGGCCTGAGTGCTGAGAGTGGAGCAGATTATATTGCAAACATGAGCAAAATGTTTATGCTCTTCATGGCATGTGTCAAATGAGTTGTTGTAATTCAAATCAAATCAAAATGTATTAGTCACATGCGCCAAATACAACAGGTAGAGCATAGACCTTACAGTGCAATGCTTAATTAAGAGCCACTAACCAACAATCCAGTTTTAAAAAATACAAATAAGAATAAGAAATATTAAAGAGCAGCAGTAAAATAACAATAGCAAGACAATATACGGGGGGGGGGGGGGGGGGGGGGGGGCCTTCCTCTGACACTGCCTGGTATAGAGGTCCTGGATGGCAGGAGGCTTGACCCCAGTGATGTACTGGGCCGTACGCACTACCCTCTGCAGGGCCTTGTGGTCGGCGGCCGAGCAGTTGCCATATACCAGGTAGTGAAGCAACCAGTCAGGTAACTCTCGATGGTGTAGCTGTAGAACCTTTTGAGGATCTGAGGACCCATGCCAAATCTTTTCAGTCTCCTTCAGGGTGAAAAGGTTTTATCGTACCCTCTTCAAGCCTCTCTTGTTGTCCTTGGACCATGTTAGGTCGTTGGTGATGTGGACACCAAGGAACTTGAAGCTTTCAACCTGCTTCACCACAGCCTCATCGATGAGAATGGGGTCGTGCTCGGTCATATTTATCCTGTAGTCCACAATCATCTCCTTTGTCTTGATCACATTGAGGGAGAGGTTGTTGTCCTGGCACCACACTGCCAGGTCTCTGACCTCCTCCCCATAGGTTGTATCGTCGTTGTTGGTGATCAGGCCAACCACTGTTGTATCATCGGCAAACTTAATGATTGTGTTGGAGTCGTGCCTGGCCATGTAGTCATGAGTGAACAGGGAGTACATGAGGGGACTGAGCACACACCCCTGAGGGGCCCCTGTGTTGAGGATCAGCGTGGCAGATGTGTTGAAACCTACCCTTACCACCTGGGGGTGGCCCGTCAGGAAGTCCAGGATCCAGTTGCAGAAAGAGATTAGTCCAAGGGTCCATAGCTTAATGATGAGCTTTGAGGGCACTATGGTGTTGAACGCTGAGCTGTTGTCAATTTATTTTTATATTTGTTTTACCTTTATTTAACTAGCAAGTCAGTTAAGAACACATTCTTATTTTCAATGATGGCCTTGGAACAGTGGATTAACTGCCTTGTTCTGGGGCAGACTGACAGATTTTTACCTCGTCTTGGAACCTTTCGGTTACTCGTTCAACGCTATAACCACTTGGCTACCTGTCACCCCAATGAAAAGCATTCTCACAGGTATTCCTATTGTCCAGGTGGGAAAGGGCAGTGTGGAGTGCAATAGAGATAGCATAATCTGTGGATCTTTTAGGGAGGTATGCAAATTGGAGTGGGTCTAGGGTTTCTGGGATAATGGTGTTGATGGTGTTGATGTGAGCCATGCCAGCCTTTCAAAGCACTTCATGGCTACAGACGTGAGTGCTACGGGTTGGTAGTCATTTAGGCATGTTACTTTAGTGTTCTTGGGCACAGGGACTATGGATGTCTGCTTGAAACATGTTAGTATTACAGACTCGGACAGGGAGAGGTTGAAAAGGTCAGTGAAGACACATGCCAGTTGGTCAGCACATGCTCGGAGTACACATCCTGGTAATCCGTCTGGCAGGCTCGTGTCACTGGGCAGCTCTCGGCTGTCTAGTCCGTAATGGTTTGCAAGTCCTGCATATCAGACGAGCGTCAGAGCCGGTGAAGTACGATTCGATCTTTGTCCTGTACTGACGCCTTGCCTTTTGATGGTTCTTTGGTGGGCATAGAGGGATTTCTCAGCTTCCGGGTTAGTGTCCCGCTCTTTGAAAGCGGCAGCTTTATCCTTTAGCTCAGTGCGGATGTTGCCTGTAATCCATTACTTCTGGTTGGGGTATGTGCGTACGGTCACTGTGGCGACGACATCATAGATGCACTTTTCGATGAAGCAAGTGACTTTAATTTATTTATTTATTTATTTAACCTTTATTTAAACAGGTAGGCTAGTTGAGAACAAGGTCTCATTTACAACTGCGACCTGGCCAAGATAAAGCATAGCAGTGTGAACAGACAACAACACAGATGGAGTAAACAATAGACAAGTCAATAACACAGTATAATTTTTTTTTTATTAAAAAAGGAGTCTATATACATTGTGTGCAAAAGGCATGAGGAGGTAGACACATAATTACAATTTTAGCAGATTAACACTGGAGTGATAAATGATCAGATGGTCATGTGCAGGTAGAGATACTGGTGTGCAAAAGAGCAGGAAAGTAAATAAATAAAAACAGTATGGGCATGAGGTAGGTAAATTGGGTGGGCTATTTACCGATGGACTATGTACAGCTGCAGCGATCGGTTAGCTGCTCAGATAGCAGATGTTTAAAGTTGGTGAGGGAGATAAAAGTCTCCAACTTCAAAGATTTTTGCAATTCGTTCCAGTCACAGGCAGCAGAGAACTGGAAGGAAAGGCGGCCAAATGAGGTGTTGGCTTTAGAGATGATCAGTGAGATACACCTGCTGGAGCGCGTTCTACGGGTGGGTGTTGCCATCGTGACCAGTGAACTGAGATAAGGCGGAGCTTTACCTAGCATGGACTTGTAGATGACCTGGAGCCAGTGGGTCTGGCGACGAATATGTAGCGAGGGCCAGCCGACTAGAACATACAAGTCGCGGGGTGGGTGGTATAAGGTGCTTTAGTAACAAAGCAGATGGCACTGTGATAAACTGCATCCAGTTTGCTGAGTAGAGTATTGGAAGCCATTTTGTAGATGACATCGCCGAAGTCGAGGATCGGTAGGATAGTCAGTTTCAATAGGGTAAGTTTGGCGGCGTGACTAATGTGGTGTACTCCTCAATGCCATCGGAAGAATCCCGTAGCATATTCCAGTCTGTGCTAGCAAAACAGTCCTGTGGTTTAGCATCTGCTTCATCTGACCACTTTTTTATTGATCTAGTCATTGGTGCTTCCTGCTTTAGTTTTTGCTTGTAAGCAGGTATCTGGAGGATATGATTATGGTCAGATTTGCCAAATTTGAGGGCGAGGTAGAGCTTTGTATGTGTCCCTGTGTGTGGAGTAAAGGTGGTCCAGAGTTTTTCTTCCCTCTGGTTGCACATTTAACATGCTGACAGAAATTTGGTAAAAATGGATTTAAGTTTCCCTGTATTAAAGTTCTCGGCCACTACGAGCTCCACCTCTGGGTGGGCATTTTCCTGTTTGCTTATGGCAGAATACAGCTCATTCAGTGCGGTCTTAGTGCCAGCATCTGTCTGTGGTGGTATGTAGACAGCTACGAAAAATACAGATGAAAACTCTCTAGGTATATAGTGTGGTCCACAGCTTATCATGAGATACTCTACCTCAGATGAGCAAAACCTCGAGACTTCCTTAGATATTGTGCACCAGCCTTTATTTACATAAATACATAGTTAGCCGCCCCTTGTCTTACCAGATGCCGCTGTACTATCCTCCTATACAGCGTATAACCAGCCAGCTGTTATGTTGATAATGTGGTCATTTAGCCACGACTCCGTGAAGCAAGAGATACAACAGTTTTGAATGTCCCGTTGGTAGTTTAATCTTCCGCAGTACGTCATCAATTTTATTTTCCAAAGATTATTTTCGGTCATAAGGACGGTAACAGCAACATTATGTACAAAATAAGTAAAAAAATAAGTAAAAAAAGGCAAAGAAACAAACAAAAAAACACAATTGGTTAGGAATAAAACGTCAGCTTTGTTCTCTGGCGCCATATTAATTCTACAATGGAATAGGTTACTTTTTTGTTTTAACGCAATTCGTTTCCTTTCAGTAAAAGAGATCCCTTCACAAACATGACTACTTAACGCAATACATTTCCTTTCAGTAAAAGAGATCCCTTGACAAGTTCATTTAACCGGGTAAGTATCTGAGGAGAAATTCCATTTGATAATAGCTGACCCTTCCTGGTCTATTCAAACAAACCTTTATGTACAACTACCAATTTAAACATCGATGGAATGTTGCTTTTTCCTTTTAAATGTTGAAGAAACTTTGGCTTTCTCTTTTTAAACATTGCTTAAATGTTGCTCTCTTTCCCTGGCCCATCTGAGAGTATACTAACTGCATAATGTTGAAGGAACATCGAAGGAATGTTGCTTTCCCTTTTTAAACATGCTCTCTCTCCGCAGTCCATCTGAACAGACTATACTATACTACTGTAGGCCATAACATTAAAGGAATGTTGTGTTCCTTTTTAAACATGCTCTCTCTCCACAGTCCATCTGAACAGACTATACTATACTACTGTAGGCCATAACATTAAAGGAATGTTGTGTTCCTTTTTAAACATGCTCTCTCTCCACAGTCCATCTGAACAGACTATACTATACTACTGTAGGCCATAACATTAAAGGAATGTTGTGTTTCTTTCATAAATGTTGGTTAAATATGAATTTCTCTCTCTGTGGCCCATCTAAAGAGACTTTACTAGGGCCATATATATCCTGCTGATTATCTAGATCAATGGTTCTCAAACTCTGTCCTTAGGGACCCCCGGACGTTTCACAATGATGTTGTAGCCCTCAACTAGCTCACCTGATTCACATAATGAGTTGACCAGTTGAATTGAGTGTACTAGCTGTGGAATAGATCAAACACCAGGAATGTCTGGGGGTCCCCTAGGAGAGGATTGAGAACCACTGATTAAGATGACTTCGGCTGGACACCCTGTCACACAAGACTGGCCGAAATAAACAAGACATTTCTGCAACACCCAGTAATCAATATCAGGATGGCTTCAGTACCAAACATCATTTTTATCAGCAACGAAACAAAGCATTCATACAAATCATAAATCTGAGAGCGATTTAAATCCGGGGAGAGTAAGCGAGAGGGGGAAGAAGGAGAGAAAGAGAGAGAGGGAGACGGGTATAGAAAGAGAGAAATAGATAGAGAGAGAGAGAGAATGTCTGTCTCCCTGCCTAGCCCCTAATGATTTATTTTCTACATTTCCGCGAGCGAGAGATTTGTCCATACACAGTGACAGGTCACCTTCAAATGCCAGTGGCAGACTGTTCATCACCATGCACACAAGCATCTCATCGCTGTGAGTAAATATTAAAGGAAAATAATCCAATTGATTGTGGATGGGGCCGAGAGGCGTCCCCGCCATATATTTCACTCAGGGAGCTAATGCCGTGGCCCGCGTATCCACACCAACACACACATATGCATGCGGATCCACACTCATGCATACACACACACAGACATGTACATGCGCACACACACACACACACACACAAATAAACACAGACATGTACACGCGCACACACACACACACACATACAAATAAACACAGACATGTACACGCGCACACACACACACACACACACACACACACACACACACACACACACACACAAATAAACACAGACAGGTACACGCGCACACACAAATAAACACAGACACGTACACACACACACACACACACACACACACACAGACATGTACACGCGCACACACCACTGCTCCCTTCAACAGAATGATGATTCTTCAAGGAGTGCGATCTTATGTGTGGCTGGCAGGCCATGTGCTCAAGGTTTCAGTTTATACTGTAAAAAGATAAAACAGTTTCTTATTAACTCCATTGTCATTCTTATTAGCTCTTATTTGCATTTGTCTTGATTTTGGTAACCGCGTGGCCTTGTTTTCTCATTTGTCGTTGTCTTTCTTTTTATTGGTCTATTCTCGTGGATTGATGACTTTAGAGCTCATGCAAAAAGTATGAAAGCAGATCGGCAATCCTTTAAGTAGACCACAACAAATATTTAGGATACTCAATAAGTGACAACAAACACACAAATATATAAAGACAACTTTATCCCATTTCAACGACATGAAAGCAGATCTAATGAAATGGAACAATCTTCCCATAAGTCTTACAGGTAGAATAAACCAGCATGGCTCCCAATGTTTTTACATGTATTCTGGGTAATAGCAATACCCCACCGAAGACATTCTTTAAAAAAGTATACTCAGTCACCATAACAGACATTTGACATCTTCCTAAGTCTGAGGGTGGTTTTAACCTTCCAGATCTGGAATTGAATAAACACGCTACCCAAGGCTTTTACCTATGTAGTTAAATGCACTAAAGAGGAACAATGGTTACATACTGAAGATGCTCATCCCCAGAATCTTTTTACGTTTCTGTTTTCACAGGATAAAGCTAAGAATATTAACAACTTCATAGTTAAAAACAATATAACAATATGGAAGTAAATGAAACGGACTCAACAAGAACCAATATCACTCCCTAAAAAACACAACCTTATGGAACAATCCTTGGATAGCTTTTCACAATTCACTGGTAAATTGGTCCAGATGGAAAACTAAAGGCATAGAAACTGTAAATAATTTGGGAAACGGAAATACATTTATTTCCATGGCAGAATTAATACGTCATTTTGGACTGACCAATGTAGATGGAGGGAAAGTTGGAGCATAACTAACGAAATTACAGTTCATTAAAAGTTATGCTTAACCCAGTATAAGCTAACGTATAGAATGTATTATACAGGAGACACAATTCACAAATTCTACAGCACAACGGCAGAGTCATGTCATAAGTGTAAAACACATAATGACTCAATAATCCATGCTTTCAGGGAACGCTATAAAGTCTGGAAGTCGTGGGCGGAGCTAGAACGTTGGGTGTCAGAAGTATTCTAACGTAAACTTATTTTAAATCCATCATTCTGCATATTTCAAGACATGACATAGGAGTGACATAGTGAGTTACCCAGTGGACTGGACAATTCTCTTCTCATCACTCATCTTGAAAACAGGTATACTAAAAACCTGGAAATCAATCAGCCAATATTAACACATTGGAAAATATGATTTCAATGTTGAAACTGCGTGGGCTACGGAGAGAAACAAAATGGTGAAGTTTCAGGCCATGTAGTGGAAAGTGATGTGGGCACTGGAGATGGGGGGGGTGTGTGATGTAATTGATGTTTGTATGATGTTGTCATTTGTATGTGTATGTTTTGTATTGTTTAAAAAATATCAAATAAAACCGTACAACATTTTTTTTTTAAGTATTGTGCTTCTTTGTTCATACTGCTTAGTACTTCTGTCGAAATGTATTCATGAATCGAGACACTTAGCAAGAGTAAGTGAATCGAAAACACTATTTAGCGAATCAAAGCTTTAGGGATTACATGGATCCTATAATTTGTAATGGGCTCATAATAATTCATCACTATATTATCATTTTCCACAGTACACTAAGTGGCTCGGTGGCAATATTAGCTAAATCTGTCTGTATTTCTGGGCTAATAATTAATTGAAATGGCACATATTGAAAAAGCAATGATTAAATTAAAGAAATTAGAGACTGAGTTAATGGCTAATAGCTTTGGGATACAGTGTTTATGGATTAAATAGTAGTATTTAACAACCTCTATGTTGTTTTTAGATGGGATTTTACAGTGCAGTAGAGACAGAATGTACCATTGCATTACAAAGACTTAGACAATGTGTTTAGATCTATATTCAAATGCACAACAATTGTACAAATAAATAAATAAAAGGAAAACAAAAAATAGTTTGTAGATGTTTCAACTGGACCTGCATTCTCTGAACTACCTACATTGGGCTCCACACTTGCAAGAATAGTTATGTTGGGACTCCAGAACCTTAGCTTGACAGCTACTGTACGGGTGCATTGATTCTTGGAGTGGCGAATGTACAGCATTGTTTCAACACGAGCTGTATGTAGATGAGATCTGCAAACTCTGATCCTCGCCTTGCTTATGCGTGTGTGTGTGTGTGTGTGTGTGTGTGTGTGTGTGTGTGTGTGTGTGTCTGTGTCTGTGCGTCTGCATATGTATTCATACCTGCATTGACATCTGGATGCATGTCTTTGTGTGAGTGTGTCTGTGTGTGTGTGTGTGTGTCTGTCTCTGTGTGTGTGTCTCTGTGTGTGTGTGTGTGTGTGTGTGTGTGCATATGTATTCATACCTGCATTGATATCTGGATGCATGTCTTTGTGTGTGTGTGTGTGTGTGTGTCTGTGTGTGTGTGTGTGTGTGTGTGTGTGTGTGTGTGTGTGTGTGTCTCTGTGTGTGGTGTGTGTGTGTGTGTGTGTGTGTGTGTGTGTGTGTGTGTGTGTGTGTGTGTGTGTGTGTGTGTGTGTGTGTGTGTGTGTGTGTGTGTGTGTGTGTGTGTGTGTGTCTGTGTCTGTGTCTGTGCGTCTGCATATGTATTCATACCTGCATTGATATCTGGATGCATGTCTTTGTGTGTGTGTGTGTGTGTGTGTGTCTCCGTCTGTGTGTGTGTGTGTGTGTGTGTGTGTCTCCGTCTGTGTGTGTGTGTGTGTGTGTGTGTGTGTGTCTCCGTCTGTGTGTGTGTGTGTGTGTGTGTGTGTGTGTCTCCGTCTGTGTGTGTGTGTGTGTATGTGTGTCTCTCTGTGTGTGTGTGTGTGTGTGTGTGTGTGTGTGTGTGTGTGTGTGTGTGTGTGTGTGTGTGTGTGTGTGTGTGTGTGTGTGTGTCTGTGTGTGTCTGTGTGTGTGTGTGTGTATGTGTGTCTCTCTGTGTGTGTGTGTGTGTGTGTGTGTGTGTGTGTGTGTGTGTGTGTGTGTGTGTGTGTGTGTGGTGTGTGTGTGTGTGTGTGTGTGTGTGTGTGTGTCTGTGTGTGTGTCTGTGCGTCTGCATATGTATTCATACCTGCATTGATATCTGGATGCATGTCTTTGTGTGAGTGTTCATGTGCACTTGCATCTGTGTGTATGAAGGTCACACTGACTGACTCACCCACGCTGGAGCTGAGATCTCCGTTCTCGCCATCGGCCCCATGCTGGTTGGCGTTGCTGTGGTAGCTGCTCATCACCTCCAGCTTGATCTTCTTCACCTTCATGGCCTCGGCGATGGCCGCGTTGGCAGCTGCCGCCGCCGCTGCTGTCAGCCCTGGACACCCCGCACCAGAGAGAACAGGACACAGTTAGATACACACTTAGAATGCTATACTTCGTGGGTCTAGAACGAGGGGCGGCGGCATCTTTTTTAAAGGCTTTTAAAAAGGTTTTATATTAAACATCGTGTGAATGATCTTAGGAATTATTCACACATAATGAACAACAAGCATTTACAAATATACATTTATTATGGAACTTTATCATAAAGTGTTCGGGCAATTTGCTGTGTACAAATGATTATAATCATGTTCAAGGCCCCGACCATCCACTCGGACCATGGCTGAATCTAGTTGCCTATTCCTGGTCTAGAGGTTAGAGCATCTTCCTACAGCACATATACATACACCTGTGTACCCCAGTCCCACTGCCATTCTGTCACACACTTCTTGTTACTCTTCTGTCTGTATCCTACAGTATCACGAAATGTGTACGCATCAAAAGAAAGGGCATCATACAAATATAACCTGAAGACCTTCTACATGTGTTGTCGGAGCGTCAAAGAGATAAGAGAACTATTCATGCATGCATACAGCATATTACATACTGAATATGTACAGTACATACATCAAGAATACAACTGTACACACACTACCGTTCAAAAGTTTGGGGTCACTTAGAAATGTCCTTGTTTTTGAAAGAAAATCAATTTTTTTGTACAATTAAAACAACATCAAATTGATCAGAAATACAGTGTAGACATTGTTAATGTTGTAAATGACTATTGTAGCTGAATCCCACAAATGCTGATGCTTCAGATACTCAACTAGTCTAAAGAAGGACAGTTTTATTGATTCTTTAATCAGGATAATAGTTTTCAGCTGTGCTAACATAATTGCAAAAGGGTTTTCTAATGATCAATTAGCATTTTAAAATGATAAACTTGGATTGGCTAACACAACGTGCCATTGGAACACAGGAGTGATGGTTGCTGATAACGGGCCTCTGTACGCCTATGTAGATATTCCATTAAACATCTACCATTTCCAGCTACAATAGTCATTTACAACATTAACAATGTAGACACTGTATTTCTGATCAATTTGATGTTATTTTAATGGACAAAAAAATGTGCTTTTCTTTCAAACACAAGGACATTTCTAAGTGACCACAAACTTTTCAACAGTAGTGTCTATATGTTTAATTACAAACTTATTATATACTGTATTAAAACATAAATACTTGAACGGAAAACATGTTGGCGTAGCACAAAATACCAGTCCCATGTTCTATGAGAGGAGCATTTCATGCTGCTGACAACATCACAACGTTACTGTGTAACTCTACGCAGCCTGTTCCCCCACTGGCTGGTAGACATCTTATGACATGAAATAGCTTTACAGCAGGTTACCAAGTAGACGAGATGTTGTTTTGTACATGTGATTGCTATGAACGTGTTGCTGGCTCTCTCTCTCCCAACTAACACTGTATTGACGTCACTGTGTGCTTTGATAGGAACAGATGAATTCAGGAAAACATATATGCGATGGCATGCCATTATTTCTGCTTATGGGCGGGGGGTTGTTGTATGTGCGTGGAAGTGTGTGTTTGTGTGTGTGTGTGTGTGTGTGTGGGGGGGGGGGGGGGGGGGGGGGGTATGCGTGTGTACAGTGCCTTCAGAAAGTATTCATATCCCTTATCACTTATTCCACATTTTGTTGTTGTTTTTAGTTTTTAATTTAACCTTTATTTAACCAGGTAGGCTAGTTGAGAACACCTTTATTTAACCAGGTAGGCTAGTTGAGAACACCTTTATTTAACCAGGTAGGCTAGTTGAGAACACCTTTATTTAACCAGGTAGGCTAGTTGAGAACACCTTTATTTAACCAGGTAGGCTAGTTGAGAACACCTTTATTTAACCAGGTAGGCTAGTTGAGAAAGAGTTCTCATTTACAACTGCGACCTGGCCAAGATAAAACATAGCAGTGTGAACAGACAACAACACAGAGTTACACATGGAGTAAACAATAAACAAGTCAATAACACAGTAGAAAAAAAGGAGTCTACATACAGTGTGTACAAAAGGCATGAGGAGGTAGGCAATAAATAGGCCATAGGAGCGAATAATTACAATTTAGTAATGAATGATCAGATGGTCATGTGCAGGTTGAGATACTGGTGTGCAAAAGAGCAGAAAAGTAAATAAATAAAAACAGTATGGGGATGAGGTAGGTGAATTGGGTGGGTTATTTACAGATGGACTATGTACAGCTGCAGCGATTGGTTAGCTGCTCATATAGCAGATGTTTAAAGTTGGTGAGGGAAATAAAAGTCTCCAACTTCAGCGATTTTTGCAATTCGTTCCAGTCACAGGCAGCAGAGTACTGGAACGAAAGGCGGCCAAATGAGGTGTTGGCTTTAGGGATGATCAGTGAGATACACCTGCTGGAGCGCGTGCTACGGGTGGGTGTTGCCATCGTGACCAGTGAACTGAGATAAGGCGGAGCTTTACCTAGCATGGACTTGTAGATGACCTGGAGCCAGTGGGTCTGGCGACGAATATGTAGCGAGGGCCAGCCGACTAGAGCATACAGGTCACAGTGGTGGGTGGTATAAGGTGCTTTAGTAACAGAACGGATGGCACTGTGATAAACTGCATCTAGTTTGCTGAGTAGAGTATTGGAAGCTATTTTGTAGTTTTACTATGGTAAGTTTGGCGGCGTGAGTGAAGGAGGCTTTGTTGCGAAATAGAAAACCGACTCTAGATTTGATTTTGGATTGGAGATGTTTGATATGAGTCTGGAAGGAGAGTTTACAGTCTAGCCAGACGCCTAGGTACTTATAGATGTCCACATATTCTAGATCGGAACCATCCAGGGTGGTGATGCTAGTCGGGCGTGTGGGTGCAGGCAGCGAACGGTTGAAAAGCATGCATTTGGTTTTACTAGCGTTTAAGAGCAGTAGGAGGCCACGGAAGGAGTGTGTTAGAGCTTGAATTGTAAATTGATTATTGATACACACAATGACAAAGTGTATTTTGATTCTGTACAGGCTTCCTTTTTTTCACGTTGTCATTTAGGTTAGTATTGTGGAGTAACTACAATGTTGTTGATCCATCCTCATGTTTATCCTATCACAGCCATTAAACTTTGCAACTGTTTTCAAGTCACCATTGGCCTCATGGTGAATTCCCTGAGCGGTTTCCTTCCTCTCCGGTAACTGAGTTAGGAAGGACTCCTGTATCTTTGTAGTGACTGGGTGTACTGATACACCATCCAAAGTGTGATGAATAACTTCACCATGCTCAAAGGGATATTCAGTGCCTGCTATTGTTTTGACCCATCTACCAATAGGTGCCTTTCTTACTTAAGTATTACTTAAGGGGTATCTGTACTTTACTTTACTATTAATATGATAACTATTATTATAACTTGTACTACATTCCTAAAGAAAATAATGTACTTTTTACTCCTTACGTTTTCCCTGACACCCAAAAGTACCGGAAAATTGTCTAATTCATGTACTTATCAAGAGAACAACCCTGGTCATCCCTACTGCACCTGATCTGGTAGACTCACTAAACACTTAGTTTGTGAATTTTGTCTGAGTGTTGAACTGTGCCCCTGGCTATCCGTACATTAAAAAAGCAAGAACATTGTGCTGTCTGGTTTGCTTAATATAAAGACATTTAAAAATATATATATACACTTTAACTTTTGATACTTAACTATATTTAAAACCAAATATTTTTAGACTTTTACTCAAGTAGTATTTTACTGGGTGACTTTCACTTTTACTTGAGTCATTTTCTATGAATTAATCTTTACTTTTACTCAAGTAAGACAATTGGGTACTTTATGGGTACAATTATCTGGACCTTCCAGATAATTGTATGTGTTGGGTACAGAGATGCGATAGTAATTTAAAAAGCATTTTAAACACGACTACTGCACAAAGAGTCAGTCAAAACAACGTATTATGGGACTTGCAAACAGGATGTGTGTTTTTGAATAATGTGGAAATGGAGCAAGTACAGGTGATTGAACTGCTAGGTGTAAACTCCCTGGAATGCAAACTGTCATGGTCAAAACATATACATGCAACGGTAGCTAAGACGGGGGGATAGGTCCTTCTGTGATAAAGCGTTTCTGCATTTCTATAAACAAACAAGTCTTATAAGCCCTAGTTTTGTTGGACTACTGCCCAGTTATATGGTCAAGTGCCACAAAGAGGGAAATAGGCAAATGACAGTTGGCCGACAACAGAGCAGCATGGCTAGCCCTTTGACGCAGGAACAAATACTTGAGGATATTGGAAACCCTCTGGCCGAGTCGTGAAGAGAAGTTGTGAAAGATGAGTGTGGGGGTAGGCATGGTTTCAATGTCCGGCACATCATGTCTCATTACCACATTGTAAAGGGTGAAGTATGCAGCTGGTCCAAAAGGTAGGTGGCACACCACCAGGCCATCTGGCTGTCCTCTGGTTTCATGAACAATGACCAGGTCTGTAACACTGTTGGCTTTACAGGCTTGTATCAGAGCATTGATCTCATGACCTCCTCTACTCCACAGAGAGCTAATAGCAATGACATGCAATCATGTCAATCTCTCCTGGCTCAAAATACTGCAAAACTATGTGTTGGGCAGACAACACCACCCTCTGGAGAGCCCTGCGGTTGTGGTCGGTGCAGTTGCCGTACCAGGCGGCGATACAGCCTGACAGGATGCTCTTGATTGTGAATCTGTAAAAGTTTGTGAGGGTCTTAGGGGCCAAGCCACATTTCTTCAGCCTCCTGAGGTTGAAGAGGCACTGTTGCACCTTCTTCACCACACTGTCTGTGTGGGTGGACCATTTCAGTTTGTCAGTGATGTGAACGCCGAGGAACTTGAAGCTTCCACCTTCTCCACTGCGGTTCCGTCGATGTGGATAGACACGTGCTGCCTTTGCTGTTTCCTGAAGTCCACAATCAGCTCCTTTGTTTTGTTGACGTTGAGGGAGAGGTTATTTTCCTGGCACCAATCTGACAGGGCTCTCACCACCTCCCTGTAGGCTGTCTTGTCACTGTTGTGGTGAACAGGGAGTACAGGAGGGGGCTGAGCACGCACACTTGTGGGGCCCCTGTGTTGAGGATCAGCAAAGTGGAGGTGTTGTTTCCTACCTTCTCCAAGTCCAGGACCCAGTTGCACAGGTCGGGGTCCAGACCCAGGGCCCCGAGCTTAATGGTGAACTTGGAGGTTACTATGGTCACACAGCTAATTTAGGATTTTGCAATATATTTTGCAATAGAAACAGTGTTATACAGAAAGAACAAAGGCTCATCAACAAATTTCACCTACGTAAAGGGCCAGGGCGAAACAAAATCTATGAGAGCATTATTTATTTAAATACCCTGTAACCAAATTCGGATATAGTTAACAAAACAGGACTTGAGTACAGTTTTCCACATTCAATGATGCAGATATCACTGAGATGAAAAGGGTGCAACCTAGGTCCATGAGACCATGAGACCAGAAGGGTAAAGGAAAACAGTTGTATGAAGGAAACAGTTTATAAAGGAAATGGTCTGTAGCTAACATTTACAGTTGAAGTCGGAAGTTTACATACACTTACAGTAGGTTGGAGTCGTTTTTCAACCACTCCACAAATTTGTTGTTAACAAACTATAGTCTTGGCAAGTCGGTTAGGAGCAATTTCCAAACGCATGAAGGTACCACTTTCATCTGTACAAACAATAGTACCCAAATATAAACACCATGGGACCACACAGACATCATACCGCTCAGGAAGGAGACGTGTTCTGTCTCCTAGAGATGAACGTACTTTGGTGTGAAAAGTGAAAATCAATCACAGAACAACAGCAAAGGACCTTGTGAAGATGCTGGAGGAAGCAGGCACAAAAGTATCTATATCCACAGTAAAACGAATCCTGTAACGACATAACTTGAAAGGCCACTCAGCAAGGAAGAAGCCACTGCTCCAAAACCGCCATAAAAAAGCCATAAAAATGTCCTCTGGTTTGATGAAACAAAAATAGAACTGTTTGGCCATGATGACCATTGTTATGTTTGGAGGAAAAAGGGGAACGCTTGCAAGCCGAAGAACACCATCCCAACTGTGAAGCACTGGGGTGGCAGCATCATGCTGTGGGGGTGCTTAGCTGCAGGAGGGACTGGTGCACTTCACAAAAGAGATGGCATCATGAGGTAGGAAAATTACGTGGATATATTGAAGCAACATCTCAAGACATCAGTCAGGAAGTTAAAGCTTGGTCGCAAATGGGTCTTCCAAATGGACAATGACTCCAAGGATACTTCCAAAGTTGTGGCAAAATGGCTTAAAACCTCTCTGGGATATGTGGGACACAAAATGGCTTAAGGATAACAAAGTGAAGGTATTGGAGTGGCCATCACAAAGCCCTGACCTCAATCCTATGGAAAATTTGTGGGCAGAACTGAAAAAGTGAGACTCAGTTACCTGCCTAGAAACCTGACTCCGCCCTTGCTGTCTCTTCCTGGCCGGTTCCCCTCTCTCCACTGGAATGCTCTGTCTCTAACTCTATTACAGGCCCCCAAGGTAAGTTGGTGGTTGAAGATATCCCTCTCTTTAACTCTCCAAGTTAAACAATTTAAAGGCAATGCTATCAAATACTAATTGAGTGTATGTAAACTTCTGACCCACTGGGAATGTGATGAAGGAAATAAAAGCTGAAATAAATCATCCTCTACTATTATTCTGACATTTCCCATTCTTAAAATAAAGTGGTGATCCTAACTGACCTTGGATTAAATGTCAGGAATTGTGAAAAACTGAGTTTAAATGTACTTGGCTAAGGTGTATGTAAACTTCCGACTTCAACTGTAGATACTACATTCCATTAAATAGCAGTTCAACCAAAACGTTGAGGTAAAATGGTCTGCCGCTGAACGATTTAAAAAAAATCTGTCCTGAAACAAACAGTGTACATACGGAATTTGGTTGACATGTAGACTCTTGACAGGACAAGCCAACATATGAGTCTATCTTAGCTGTCACATTTCAGAGGCGTGACTCGAGAGCAGCTATTAGCTGTGTGACGTAAGTACAAGGAGAGGCAGAAATGGAACATGTACCTCTAATTCACAACACACACACATAAATGTACACACACTAAACTCCTCTCTCAAGCAGCAGATATGCAGATGGCAATAGCCACTCTGAGCCACTGACATGGAGGTGCATATCATTTACAGCCTTGTTTGCATCTTAAAATATATTGGGACCATATTGACAAACAGTACACATCTTGTCACTGAGGTCCCTCTCATTTGCACTGGCTGCTCTGCTGTTCCATATGCATAGAAACGACACACACACACACACACACACACATACACACACACACACACACACACACACACACACACACACACAGAGAGGCTTGGTAAGAAGGTGATACTTCTCTCCACATAATAAATGTGGCCACTGCCCAGCCTGAAGGTCACCTTTAATTTCTGTCTAATGGCTGAGAGTCAACTGTTTTCCAAATGAGACGTATGCAGAGCAGACTACAGAGTAAATATTGAAATCACCTCCGGGGCTGTTGCTAAAATAAATTCCTCCACAAATCAGGTGCAGCTCCAAGGACTGTTAGAGTTCAGCATATCTCTGATGCATTGTGATGTACGCATTTGGAATGTATCTTTCACCCACAGTGTAGTACTGACGTACACTGAGTATACCAAATATTCAGAACACCTTCCTCATATTGAGTTGACCCCCCCCATTTGCCCTCAGAACAGCCTACATTCTTCGGGGCATAGGTTCTAGGAGGTGTCGAAAGCGTTCCACAGGGATGCTGGCCCATGTTGACTCCAAAGCTTCACACAGTTATGTCAAGTTGGCTGGATGTCCTATGAGTGGTGGGCCTTTCTTGATACACATGGGAAACTGTTGAGCGTGGAAAAACCCAGCAGGATTACAGTTCTTGACACAAACTGGTGGGCCTGGCACCTATACCCTGTTCAAAGGCACTTAAAACTTTTGTCTTGCCCATTCATCCTCTGAATACCACACATACACAATTGTCTCAAGACTTAAAATCCTTCTTTAACTTGTCTCCTCCCCTTCATGTACACTGACTGAGGTGGATTTAACAAGTGACATCCATAAGGGATCATAGCTTTCACCTGGATTCACCTGGTCAGTATATGTCATGGAAAGAGCAGTTGTTCCTAATGTTTTGTCTACTCAGTGATTATTGTGAATAAAAAATATGATCAAATCATCAGCGATATAATCCATTGTGATGTTGAGAGAAATTACTGAAAGGCGTGTCTGCCAAGAGACACTTTTTGGCAGAACATTTTACAAGTTTTACAAAAACTGGCAAATTTACCAAGATCTGCCAAGAGGCGGATCTAAACGGACTTGGTCTCATTTGAGGCAGATGGTTTCAAACAGGTAGATTATCCTCTTTATCATTTTCAATCCATCACACTGTCCACCCACCCACCCCGACCCCCCTCCTTCCGACCCCCACACTATCTTCATAGAACATGTGACAGACTCTATAAATCGAAACCTTTGTTCCTATAATTGTTTCATTTCAGCTGATCAATTGTCACTTTCTCATACAGCAACTCGCACCCACCTAACACTCAATCTAATAAGGAGGTATCAAGATCTCCAAACTATTAAAATGACTGGACGTCTAAATGTCGAACGGCCCACCCCACTCCCTACTCCTAATCTGGATTCATTACTATGTAAACAAAATGATCCCGACATCATGGATTCTAAATGTCGAACGGCCCATCCCACTCCCGACTCCTAATCTGCATTCATTACTATGTAAACAAAATGATCCCGACATCATGGATTCTAAATGTCGAACGGCCCATCCCACTCCCGACTCCTAATCTGCATTCATTACTATGCAAACAAAATGATCCCGACATCATGGATTCTAAATGTCGAACGGCCCATCCCACTCCCTACTCCTAATCTGGATTCATTACTATGTAAACAAAATGATCCCGACATCATGGATTCTAAATGTCGAACGGCCCATCCCACTCCCGACTCCTAATCTGCATTCATTACTATGCAAACAAAATGATCCCGACATCATGGATTCTAAATGTCGAACGGCCCATCCCACTCCCGACTCCTAATCTGCATTCATTACTATGTAAACAAAATGATCCCGACATCATGGATTCTAAATGTCGAACGGCCCATCCCACTCCCGACTCCTAATCTGCATTCATTACTATGTAAACAAAATGATCCCGACATCATGGATTCTAAATGTCGAACGGCCCATCCCACTCCCGACTCCTAATCTGCATTCATTACTATGTAAACAAAATGATCCCGACATCATGGATTCTAAATGTCGAACGGCCCATCCCACTCCCGACTCCTAATCTGCATTCATTACTATGTAAACAAAATGATCCCGACATCATGGATTCTAAATGTCGAACGGCCCATCCCACTCCCGACTCCTAATCTGGATTCATTACTATGTAAACAAAATGATCCCGACATCATGGATTCTAAATGATGAACGGCCCATCCCACTCCCTACTCCTAATCTGCATTCATTACTTTGCAAACAAAATGATCCCGACATCATGGATTCCTTCAAAGTCACCTTTGAAAATTCAGACAGCCAGACTCATCTCATAGACACACACAGAGACAATCCTCTTTGGCCACAAACAAACAGCACAACAGGGTCATGTTCATTAGGGCAGGCAACGTTTGAAAAAAATCATTAACAGGAAAGACAAAATGTGTGCTTCTCATTGGACCAGGTAGTCAGTCCATCGCTGCTTCAGTCCATTTCCTTTCATTTGGTGCATAATGCACATGATCCAGTGTTGCGTTGTACAGAGTCGGCCACACCACACCAGCTGGAAGAAAAATGGCATTTTGCTGAGCGCCGCCCCATTTCAACAAATGGAGAATATCACGGAAGGAGAGTTGGAAAACGGGGAATAACGGTGACGAGGTCTTGATAGTAGCCCTCGAAGCAGCTGTCATATTAAATAATAATGAAGCGTCTATTAATATGCAAAGGAAGTGGCAGCCTCGACTGGCTGAATGCTGCCATGCCTCTGCATATTGTCAGGATCTTCATCGTTAATTAACATGCGAAGCTGCCCATAACCTGCCCCCAATGTCAGAACATTTCTCTCTTACAACAAACGCCCACCCTGATGCCACAGCCCTCCGTAACACCAGCGTGCGCAATTCAATTACATAAAATCAGTATTAACTCCTCATCGGTACACAAAAGAAAGATGGAATTTTGCAGCTCTTTTGCCCTTCTCTCTATAGAAAGGCAGTGCTTTATCTACTGTGTAATGTCAATTTATTTGTATCTGGAGGGCACCCACACCCACATGAACACGCACAAACTCCAGAGTGGCGCAGCGGTCTAAGGCACTGCATCTCCGTGCTAGAGGCGTCACGACATACCCTGGTTTGATCCCGGGCTGTATCACAACCGGTCGTAATCGGGAGTCCCGTAGGGCGGAGCACAATTGGCCCAGCGTTGTCTGGGTTAGGCGAGGGTTTGGCCAGGGGTAGGCCGTCATTGCAAATAAGAATGTGTTCTTAACTGACTTGCCTGGTTAAATAAAGGTTAAAAAATAAATACAAAAACGTGCACACAAAAGCACGCACGCACGCACGCACACACGCACGCACACACACACACACACACCGACTCACACACACACACACGCACACACACACACACACACCGACTCACACACACACACACACACACACACACACACACACACACACACACCGACTCACAAACTCACCTACTCACACACACGCAACTACACACACACACAAATACATAAAGGGTGTTTCATTAAATGGAAACCACAGCAAGCGGCACTGGTGTAAGGTGCAAAACATACACATATCAAGAATGTCTCTCACATAAAAATTCTCTCAAAAGATGAGTGCCTGATTCATTGGGAGGAAAGCATACATTCAAACTTTCGCAAAACATCAAAAGTGCCCATTTTCAAAGATTGGTTGAACAATCTCTGTCAACCTTTGAAAAGCTTGCTGTGGGAAATTAAAACAAACAAACCACCGCCCCAAACAAGACGTATATTACAGTGAGTGGAGTTTCCATGCATTAGTTATGGCACTTCACTTAAAGCCCCCAGGCAGCCATGGGAGATTAGGTTATTGGGTGATTTGCCGGATTTGGTGCAATGCATCATGGGGTGAATTTTCCGGGCTCGTTTTTGTTAATTGGAGTCACCTGCTCGGCGAAGACGGGGGGACTGGGTAGTCAGCGGAGAGATCGATGGGGAACTTCATTTGTAAATCTAACATCAGGAGCAACAATTACATGCCACTGTGTACAAAACATGTTATTTTATTCTCTCTTTTTTTGCTGCACGTATTAACGACGCAGTGTGTGTTATCCGTTACCCAGTACATGGAATAACCAAATATTTGGCTAATGCTTTTTAAAGGGGATCCATTGGTTTTGAAGCCGTTTTGGTGCTGGGGGGAGTATGACGTGCCACCTGCCATAACCATTCACGACAGTGTGCAATGTGTCAGTTTTGTGATGGATCGATTAATGTGTTTGGACACATACACGAACGTGTGTTCCATTGCTAGTAAAATAAAATACGTATGATCTATATGATCACGTTGCATCATTTTGAAGTGTAAATTGTGGTAACTTTGTTACGAACTTGTCCTTAAATATGTACAATAATCAATCCACAGAAGCCAGTTAGGGAGAAAGTTCAGCCATCTTGGCTTTTGCAGCCACAAACAGAAAGGCAGTTGCACCAAAAAAAAAACAACTCTATTACTTTATCTCTCTCCCCTGAATACCCTGACTAAATGTCAAGATCATAGACTCCCTCCAGGCTTAAAGGGGAGGGATATCAAAAGGCTGTTCTGTTGCTTTATGTTCCACTAAATAAAACCATGGCTTTCTCATCTTTGCTGTTCCAAATAGCCTTTGAGTCCAAACAAGACACATGGAGTCTGTGACATCACCACACTCCCAGAGTTCAATGCTGGGCGTTGATCTGTGAGCCTCCATTATTAAGGACGTAGCCAATTTGTGTCTGCTATTGAATTTGAAACACTTCTCAGATGCATGTTTTTATTCTGGCTTTGAAAGAAAGAGATGAGACAATGTGTACGTATGTAAGGCAGGAAGCTTTTCAGAACTACTCGAGTGCAGCAAAATCTTGGAGGCAAACTTGTAAGGTTGCGGAGAAAACATAGCAAATGATATGCACTGTAGTTGTCAGGGTTTCTTTCTGCTTGGTTTAATATAGCAAAAATAAGAGTAAAGAAAACCCTAATCACGGTACAATATTAGTAAAGAAGGAAAAAGGAAAATAAATATGTAAATCAGAGCACTTACATCAAAGCCGTCACAATGCAACCAGCCACAAACAGAACAAAAGCATTAGCTGCAATAAGACTCGCCCGGGGGCGCATTTGGGAACAAACGGTTGTTGTTGATTCTTGTGGTGATAAAGCTTGCTTTAGCATCAACCATGCCTATGTACATACACCAGTGGAGTGGAATTAATCACACTAATTAGAATGCTCTCAAGGCGAAACGCAACATCTACTGAAAATAATCAGAGAGAAAAGGATGCCACTACAATTTATTGGACTGGCATCTCCCTCGGTCTCTCTCTCTCTCTCTCTCTCTCTCTCTCTCGCTCTTTCTCTCTTTCTCTGAGTTTAGGATCAGTTTTGTGTAAAAGAGTTGAAATGAGCGACTGGTAGTGGTGTGTTTGCATGTGTCACTTCGCTCTGCTTGCCTTTAAGAGGACAGATTAGAGGGAGGCGGGGAGTGCTGTGGGGATGTTGAGGGTATGGAGGATTGTTTCAGTGGCAAGAGTGTGTTTGTGTGTAAACACTTAGTGTGTGTGTAAGAGTACAAATGTGTGTGTGTGTATATATACATGCAGCATATGCAAACGCATGTGCTTATGTATATGCCTGTCTGTTTGTGTGTAACTACAGTACACACCTGAGGATGGGAATGTTCCAGGGGACATGAGGCCGGGGACAGAGTGTGGCATGATGTGTGGGTTCTCTGGTGATGTCACACTCTGGCTCCTCTTAGGAGGTCTGCCCGGTCTGGAGCTGGAGGAGACAGAAGAGAAAAGGATTTAACTTTTGATGTCTTCTATTGAGACTTACCTAAAAAACACCACAATACCCTTCTGTGAAACCTCTCCCACTCCACCCTAAAAAAGTCCAAGAGAATGATGGAAAGGGAGGATTTAAGAGGGACGGGATAAGCAGGTGTAGACCGGGGGAGATGAGAGAGACAAGAGGGGATGAGTAAAGGAGAGATTGGCAAGTGAAAGAGGGTGAAAAAGAGAGATGTTGCAGATAAAGATGACAGGTGGGAGGAAGAGGCAACAAGGATAACAACTGAGATGAAGAAGAGATATAGAGATTAGGGAGATAGAGAAATACATGCAGAAATAAAGAGGGATGAGAGATGGAGGAGTGGGGATGAGAGTGAGAGGGGGAGAAAGAGAGGGTGTGAGGTGTTAACATTTTGGACCACTCCAGGATGTCTTTCCATTCCAGAAAGCCAACACTTTTTTTTTTTTTTTACCTTTATTTAACCAGGCAAGTCAGTTAAGAACAAATTCTTATTTTCAATGACGGCCTGGGAACAGTGGGGTTAACTGCCTGTTCAAGGGCAGAACGACAGATTTGTACCTTGTCAGCTTGGGGGTTTGAACTTGCAACCTTCCGGTTACTAGCCCAACGCTCTAACCACTAGGCTACCCAGTACCCTGGTACTGTAAATAAATTCCCTTTTCAAGGACAGTAGCTATCTGCCACTCCAACATAATAGACTTCCCATAACTAATTAGAGTACATGCTGAATTCCTTTGCTTTATGGAAGATCAACCACTTTTGTATTCAGAATTCATCGGCCAAACCTTGTTACCTGCTCCCATGTATTATTATCTCAGCACACTATTTGAATTCCCTCGTTTGCATATACTAAAACTTAGCCATCGCCTCTGCATTCTGGCAGCCCTCTCAGCCTGGAAATTACATGTTAACCTGTTATAATTATTGCAGTCAGGCCACACTATTGATTTATGGGACTTTGAAAAAAAAAATGCATGTGTAGTTCTGGTAATGAATGATATTTTAAGGTTCTTCAGGAAATTAAAAGCCACTGGCTGCCTTGGGAAATGTTCCTCTGGCTTGATTTAATGCGACGCCGTAGCTTGGAGGTGGTGGAGAGACGAGGTGATTTGGTGATTCAGACCTGTTGGACGTTTCTGATGGGCCCCCTTTAATTACTGCAAACGAGATGGGGCACAGACTTGGAAGTGATAAATGACTCCTCTGGCTTACTGTTGTAGAAGCAGAAAAAGCCTTCAGAGCTGATGTTCCCTGGGTATGTATATCCCCCATATCTTACTCAGTCACTTATTAATAAGTATCACAATCGATATCTACTCTAGTTGGATTAGTTATAGTTACAAAAAGCCTATGGGGTTGAATCGTAATAATATGTGACTTGTTTCAGGAAACTAGGCGTATGTCACAAGTCACGACTTTACAGGAAAGACAATTGAATGTTTATTAGATTTTCTTCTCAAAATGTGTTTTTTGGCAGAAATGCCTTCTGGAACATTTGAACTTTCATGTGCCTTAACAACAAACATGTAGGCCATCTGTAAATACAAAGAAAGTTAGTAAATTACGAGTCTAGTTGGTTTAGCCACAGAAGAAGCCAGGAACCTTCCCTCTAGCCATGATTGGCTGAGATAATGAGGGGCTGGATATGCTGAGAGATGATTTTCAGATTGTTCTGCGGTGCAGCATCTTGTGTCTATAAAATGAACTGTTCGTTATGTGTAATCCTTTCTACTGCAGTTTTTTTCTGAAATATATCACGTTAGCCATGGAGAACTGCAAATATGTTGCTACTGCTCTCAATAACATTGCTGCCCTGAATTTATCAGGCGCTATCGACAAAGGTCAGAGGGAAAAGGCTGTGATGGACTAATTTCAGGAGGACTATTCTTATGGCATTGCACACGGTCAACTCCCTAGATTATATGCATAGAGGCAGGTCCCTAGTAGGGAAGCCAGACCGTCTGGCCTGGATGCAGGAGGTTGATGGCACAATCATAGGGAATGTGAGGAGGTTGTTTGCTGGCCCTTTATTTGCTGAAGGCCTGACCCAAATCCCAGTAATCCCGAGGTACGCAGGAAAGATCAGGCTTGTAACTCCCAGCCAGAGGAACACTAGAGTTGGAAGTCTTCAGACGAGCAGGACCGGAAAGGTCTTGAGATTTGCTGGCAGGTGAATTGGCATGAAAGATTCCATCCCAGAACTCTTCCTGAAGGCCAGTCAATCTGAGGATTATGGGTGGAAAGCCACGGATGTCCAAGAACCAGGGGAAGTTCAGAGTGCACCAGATGAAACTGGATAAGCTCCACATGGTCATCCAAAACTCGTAGCTGAATAGGCATGGTGAGTTGCTTCACCTTCCCAGACCCTAGGGGTTGACCATCCAGTGCAGTGACCGACAACAGAGTGTCCAGTTTAGTGACTGGCAGCTTCTGTTGGCGAGCTAATGTGCGATCCAGAAAACAGCCGGTAGCCCCAGAGTCTATAAAAGCAGAAATGTCCAACTGCCCATTGTCCCACTGCATGTTGGCTGGAAGCAAGGTGCATGCCGTGTCGGCAGCTGGAGACTGTATCTGACTCGCTGGTATTCTCCCAATTACTGACGAGTCAAACCCGTTCTCCCGTCAGCTCGGGACAGGAGGCCCGGAAATTTCCGGACTGTCCACAGTATTGGCAACGTTGCTCGTTAATCCTGCGCCTTCTCTCCAGAGCGGAAAGACTTGTTCGTCCCAATTGCAACTACTCCTCAGAAGGATATCAGGGGGATCCAGAGCCGAAATGAGAACTTGGGATACCGGACCAGCAGGCCAAGCATAAGGCAATGGCCCAAATGAATAATCGCTTCCCTTAGCAGAGCTAGAAACACTGGAACCAACTTGGGAATCCATCTGTCCTGTCATGACAACGTTCCGAAGCCGGTGTTCAATCCGGATGGCCAGAACAATAAGCTCTTCCAGAGTGTCAGGGTTGTCCCGAGACGCCAGTTCATCATTGAGAACCTCGCTGAGTCCGTTCAGAAAGACTGAGTAAAGTGCCTCTGTATTCCAACAACTCTCAGCAGCGAGCAGCCGAAAATCAATGCCGTAATCCGCTACGCTCCGGCTGCCCTGCCAAAGCGCAATGAGTCTTTGAGCAGCATTCCTGCCACTGATGGGGTGATCAAAAACCCTACTCATCTTCTGGGTGAAGCTTTTCCCATTGAAACAAATGTCTGATTGCTGCTCCCATATGGCCGTGGCCCAGGACAGAGCCTGTCCTGAGAGCAAGGCAATGACATATGCCACTCTGGAATGCTCAGTAGGAAATGTTAATGCCTGCAGCTCGAAGACCAGCAAATATTGGAGCAGGAACCCACGACAACTCCCAGGATGCCCCTCATAGCGCTCAAAGTTAAAGCTTACTGTTAACTAGCTAGCTGACGTTAGGTTTCTGGCTCACTAGCTAACATTGTGTATGATGTGTGTAGTAATATTATCTCAGAGAGCCAATTGCATTGCTAGTTATAGCCTAACATTAGCTAGCTAACTAGCTAACATTTTACCTCTTTGGTTAACTTTAGGTAGCTATAACAATCAGTTTGTATTGCTAGTACTCTATGGATCAGGATTATGGTTCATTGTTTAGCTAGCATGTCTAAACAAAAGACTCCACTTCGCCGGATGCTTACATGACTCATCAAGTTAGCCAGGTGTGTCTGACGGTGATTACAGCCATCTATTGTATAATAATGCTAACATATTTGTATTTGGAATTTGTCTTTCAGCATCAGAACACGCCTGTCTCTCCTCACAAGGAGAATGGTCTAATGTCTCCCATCAGAAAGACCTGTAGAACACACCTGTCTCTCCTCCACCAGTCATACAAGGAGAATGGTCTAATGTCTCCCATCAGAAAGACCTGTAGAACACACCTGCCTCTCCTCACCAGTCATACAAGGAGAATGGTCTAATGTCTCCCATCAGAAAGACCTGTAGAACACACCTGACTCTCCTCACCAGTCATACAAGGAGAATGGTCTAATGTCTCCCATCAGAAAGACCTGTAGAACACACCTGTCTCTCCTCACCAGTCATACAAGGAGAATGGTCTAATGTCTCCCATCAAAAAGACCTGTAGAACACACCTGACTCTCCTCACCAGTCATACAAGGAGAATGGTCTAATGCCTCCCATCAGAAAGACCTGTAGAACACACCTGACTCTACTCCACCAGTCATACAAGGAGAATGGTCTAATGCCTCCTATCAAAGCGAGAGCTGTCCCAAGCAAGCACAGGTTACACCTGAAGCATGAGGACTTGCGGCGAGTTGTGAACTTCAATAACTATGCAGAGGATAATTCAATAATAATACCAGGAAGCCACCCAGGACACAATCACTTTGGTGGGAAGCTGCTGCCATCTCTTGTGACAAAAGCAGTGGTGTGGCATCTCTACAATGAATCGATGACAACAACTGTTATGTAAAGCATAAACAAAACATCTTTAGATTATTTCCTTTACCTCCAACACGATTGGCACTACTTTTATTGATCTCACATTATTTCTGTATTTTCCAGAGGTACGTGAAGGTGGGCTGTCTTTCCTTAAGAAATCTGTGGAGAAGATCTCTGCCCCACATCTCAAGCACTAAACCCAGGACAGACCTGTGCTGGCAGTGCAAGAGGAACAACTATCAGGTCTTCAGATCTGCCAGAAGCTGTTAAATCAGCAAAGCTGAAGAAGCAAGAGCAGCATCTCCTGCTTGTTCAGAGTGAGCGGTCTGTCTGCCAGAAGATGGTTGCTGATTGCTAGA
The DNA here is from genome assembly GCF_013265735.2 of Oncorhynchus mykiss. Lineage (NCBI taxonomy): Eukaryota > Metazoa > Chordata > Actinopteri > Salmoniformes > Salmonidae > Oncorhynchus > Oncorhynchus mykiss. The sequence continues at coordinate 1,783,214 of NC_048586.1, read as the reverse complement.
CCACCAGTCAAGACCTGCAGTTGTCTCTGGGGGCCCTACTGAACCAGCAAGCGAAGACATCAGGATACATTACATCTTAGATTTTGCTCAACAAGTAAGCAACATTTCTTCCTTTATACTGATTAAGGACATATATGCACTACCGTTCAAAAGTTTGGGGTCACTTAGAAATGTCCTTGTTGTTGAAAGAAAAACCATTTTTTGTCCATTAAAATAACACCAAATTGATCAGAAATACAGTGTCGACATTGTTAATGTTGTAAATAACTATTGTAGCTGGAAATGGTAGATGTTTAATGGAATATCTACATAGGCGTACAGAGGCCCGTTATCAGCAACCATCACTCCTGTGTTCCAATGGTACCTAGTGTTAGCTAATCCAAGTTTATCATTTTAAAAGGCTAATAAATTGTCATTATATCATATATTAAGCATGAATCAGTTAAATTAGGCATTGAACTTGAACCCTGTAACAATCCCAAATCTAGCTGTCAGACAGTTGTTAGTTTTGAGATCTCAGAAATGTAGTGTTATTGTCACACCCTGACCATAGTTTGCTTTGTATGTTTCTATGTTTTGGTTGGTCAGGGTGTGAGCTGGGTGGGCATTCTATGTTACATGTCTAGTTTGTCTAGTTCTATGTTTGGCCTGATATGGTTCTCAATCAGAGGCAGGTGTTCGTCATTGTCTCTGATTGGGAACCATATTTAGGTAGCCTGTTTGGTGTTGGGTTTTGTGGGTGATTGTCCTTAGTGTCTTGATGTCCTTGTTCTGTGTGTATGTGCACCAGTATTAGGCTGTTTTCGTTACGTTTTTGTAGTGTTTGTATTTAGATTCGTGTTGCTTCAGTTTAATAAACATGGATCGCAATCTACACGCCGCATTTTGGTCCGACTCTCCTTCACACGTAGAAAACCGTGACAGTTATGTGATGAAAACAATTTTCATGGGCACACAAATCCAAAAATAATAAATGCAATTGAAAAATTGAATGCTTCTAACCAAAAGAGTCAGCATACCTTGATACTTAAAACCTAAAATCGATACTGTCATTAACGTGGTTCTTAAATAATTATGCATAATACTTGTTGGATGTGCATTTGGAGTAGAGCTGTTTAATTACATTGTGATAGTTTCACACATCATCTCATCCAGGAAGGACTGTTCCGAATGACGGCCAAGTGATTAACAGCTGTTGTGATAGTGCATGCAATGTGACAACATCCCAAGTGATTAACAGCTGTTGTGATAGTGCATGCAATGTAACAACAGCCCAAGTGATTAACAGCTGTTGTGATAGTGCATGCAATGTAACAACATCCCAAGTGCTGTAAAAAAAAAAAAAGGTGTTTGTGAGGAATGTCCAGAATATTCTGGTGTGTCATTCGTTATGCCGGTGAAGACGGTTGTGCCTGGATCCACGTTGGATCTAATATCCCTGGCGAATTGAGGTTGATCATCTGTGGTTGTCTGCTTGATTTACAGCAGGGTCTCGGTAGGTTTAAAAGAGAAAGCATAAAGGTCATGAGTTCATGTTTTCATATGTTTTTGTGCCTTGGATTGGACCCCGAGTCGACTGTGTGCAATTGTGCTCTTGCCCTGGATATAATGACAATAAATGACGTAGCCTAGTGGGGTTTTTTTCACCATATGAATTGGTCATGAAATAGCATGACAAATTCATGTTCTATTCCACGTCACACCTGCAATTTGAAACAATACATGGGTCTTGAAGTAGCCTATTTGAACTTGCATTTGGAGCTCAGATATCCAAGCACTGGAATAGGCCTACCTCAATGTGGTGGTTGAAAAGTCCTTGTACTTATTGTAGCCAATTTATACATTATCCTGTGATTTCATCTTCGATCAGTTTTTGTGATTGAAGGGTGTTGACCTACTCTGTTGCGGTAAAATTTTGTGCGGTTATTATAAGGAAGACAACATCTCATTCAACTTTCCATACAAATCCTTCCATTAAAAAAGGAACCTGGTTTCTGGTCACTTTCTCGTTATAAAAACAGCGACAGTGAGATTAATGCTACCGCTATTAACGGCTTCATTATGTGTGCCTGCGTCGCCACATAGGCCACAGAAAGATCGCCATGCATGCATCCAATCTATTTAGTCTAAAATCTATTTAGTTTAAAAAGTCCCCAAAATTCCTTGAATTTGACTTGCTGTATGAACCCTGCTTAAATGATGTATAGTTCTAGGCCATCGTTTTCCAAACTCGGTCCTCGGGACCCCAAGGAGTGCACGTTTTGGTTTGTGCCTTCACACTACACAGCTGAATCAAAGCTTGATGATAAGTTGATTCATTGAAACAGCTGTGTAGCGCTAGAGCAAAAACCAAAACGTGCCCCCCTTGGGGTCCTGAGGACCAAGGTTGGTAAACCCTGTCCTAGGCCTCTGTTGTTGCATAGGTGAAGTTATGGGTCAATTTGCATCAATTACATTTTATTCCTCAAAGTACACATATGGAACTCCATGAAAATCTTTTATTTTTTGTTTCAAACCATTTAGAAATGTCGATCCCCATGTCACACATTGGCCCTATTATTTAAAGACCCATATATAGAGTGTGTGAGCGGAGCAGACATTTAACTGAACACACAAAAAACATAATGCACTTTGTACTTTGAGGCGCTAAGCCTTTTTAGGGCTTTCAAACGCCAACTCCTCTCCTAATGTACCAAAAGTCTGTGGATTTTGTCAGTGTACATACATTAGAAAGTTTATATTAAATTCAATCAAAGTATAGTGGCTGGTGGGGATGTACTTGGGGAGAGTGGGTCCACAGAGAGACTGAAGTGAGATGAGTGGAGGCCACATACCTACAGTACTTCAGAAAAGTGTCTGATGCCCTGCCAGTAATCTCATCCCAATCCCTCTCCACTCTCACCAACAACCACCATTGAATGTTAGCTATAATGACAAACAAGGAATAATGATGACTCCACATCTTCTCCCAATCTGTCCAGAACTCTTATTCATTTTACAGCAGATTTGCAAGTCACGAAAATAATTACAGTTACATTGTAGGATAATTAAATCCTTCCTTCTCTCTTTCCCAAGCCAAACCCATCCCTCTCCACCTCCCATTTTTCTTCCCCCTTTACCCCACCCAAGCCAAGCTTGTCCCAACCTCTCAACCTTAACCACCCTTAACCACCCTTGCCAACCCAAGGTTGTCCCAAGCTACCATCCTTGCCCACCCAAGCAAGGCATGTCCCAACCTCCCATCCTTGCCCACCCAAGCTATGCTTGTCCCAACCTCCCATCCTTGCCAACCCAAGCTATGCTTGTCCCAAAATCCCATCCTTGCCAACCCAAGCTATGCTTGTCCCAACCTCCCATCCTTGCCAACCCAAGCTATGCTTGTCCCAACCTCCCATCCTTGCCCACCCAAGCTATGCTTGTCCCAACCTCCTATCCTTGCCAACCCAAGCCATGCTTGTCCCAACCTCCCATCCTTGCCAACACAAGCCATGCTTGTCCCAAAATCCCATCCTTGCCAACCCAAGTTATGCTTGTCCCAACCTCCCATCCTTGCCAACCCAAGCTATGCTTGTCCCAACCTCCCATCCTTGCCAACCCAAGCTATGCTTGTCCCAACCTCCCATCCTTGCCAACCCAAGCTATGCTTGTCCCAACCTCCCATCTTGTTTCACCCTCCCTTCATCTGACCCACTTACACCCATCTATCCATCCACTGTCATTCATACCAGCCCAACATATACCGCATGCATACACACACCCATTCTCTCCCACCTTCCTATACATATTCACCATCCCTCACATAAACACACACACCTACATCCATTGAACAGTTATTAACATACATGTGATTTTAGAAGACACATGATTTTTTAAGGCACAGTGATTTTATTAGGCCCATTCCCTTATGGGATGAGGAGCGAAGAGGTGTCTTTGGTGGAGAAGTTAAATTGATAAGTCCTGACACTGCTGACATTTTGGCTCCAATTTTAAGCACCAGTACTGTTCCCTTCCCCATGCCGGAAAATATTTATTTTATATAGGTGACCAGTTAGCAGACATAGCATTTTATCACATCATCGAGATGTGTAAAAAAAATGTGGATTGAATCGTCTCCTCAGATCTACACTATTAGACAAAAAGTCACTATCTAGAAGCTAAAAGGGTTCTTCGGCTGTCCCCATAGGAAAACCCTTTGAAGAACCATTTTTGGTTCCAGGTAGAACCCTTTTGGGTTCCATGTAGAACCTTCTGTAGAAAGGGTTCTACATGGAACCCAAAACAATTCTATCTGGAACCAAAAAGGATTATAATTTGAGACAGACAAAGTACCCTTTTGGAACCCTTTTTAAAAGAATATCAACAGCAGTATGGCATTTACTTACTTTTGAGAAAATAGGTTTTATGCCCAAACAACAGGAGTAGAGGTTGAACTCAATTGACAATTCCACAATGATTTAATTGTCAGTGCGGTGTATCAGTTCCGACCGTCTCAGCAGTTTAATATATTCAGTCTTTTTTCTTTATGTGAGGTTTATTTACATGTATGCAACTTAACGGAAGGGAGGAGGGGGGGGGGGGGAGAGAGAGACAGAGAGCCCAAATGAGTGTCCGTTCAACCTGGGGACATCTGGAAATATAATTTCCCATTTCTACAGAGCCACTATCTCTTTGATCTTATGAGAGGGAGAGATCGCAGACAGTTTTGCTGTCATCACTTTCACTTGTTTCACCGTCTGAATTATTTATGGAAGACCTCAATAGACGGCATGTGATGGGTAAAAGGATTTCTTCAAACAAAGACAAAGTTTGGATCTGATGGCCCAGAGGAGACCAGAGGATGCGGGTTCAGGTAGAAATTAACAGTTTAGAGGAAGTCATATTTAGATAGGCTAGAAGGAGATCTGTCTGATGATTTAGAGGGGTGGCCTTTCAGCTTGGGATGCAGTGGACTACACAGCCCTGGTGGTAAATGCTTTTCGACAACCAAATAGGATGTGTGATATTGTCTGAAACAGATATAATTTGGCCACTGCACGTTGTGGTCATAGTCATGAAGAAGGTCTGGGACATAATTAATAACCATGCATCTCTGCACAGTTTAGATTAGAATACATTTAGCATGACTGTAAATTCCCCATGTGTAATTTAGTCACGTTAACTATTATTTTCTATTACCCCATGCAAAAATGTATACTGAACAAAAATATGAATGCAACAAGCAGCAATTTAATACATTTACTGAGTTAAGAGTTCAGGAAATCAGTCAATTGAAATGAATAAATCAGACCGTAATCTATGGATTATGGGCAGGGGAGCAGCCATGGGTGGACCTGGGAGGGCATAGGCCCACCCACTGGGAGCCAGGCCCACCCACTGGGAATCAGAATTAGTTTTTCCCCCCAAAAGGGCTTTATTAGAGAAATACATTTTCATTTTCAATTTCATCAGCTGTCCGGTTGGCTGGTCTTAGACGATCCAGCAGGTGAAGAAGCCGGATGTGGAAATCCTGGGATGTTGTGGTTACACGTGGTCTGCGGTTGTGAGGCCGGATGGACGTAATGACAAATTCTCTAAAACAACATTAGAGGTAGCTTATGTTAGAGAAATGAACATTCAATTATCTGGAAACAGCTCTGGTGGACATTCCTGCAGTCAGCATGCCAATTGCACGCTCGCCCAAAAATTGAGACCTGTGGCATTGTGTTGTCTGACTAAATTGCACATTTTAGTGTGGGCTTTTATTATCCCCAGCACAAGTTGCACCTGTGTAATGATCATGCTGCTTAATCAGCTTCTTGATATGCCACACCTGTCAGATGGATGGATTATCTTGGCAAGGGAGAAATGTGAAACAAGGATGTAAACAAATTTGTGCACAAAATTTGAGAGAAATAGACTTTTTGTGCATATGGAAAAATTCAGCGATATTATTGACCAAATACTTATTTTCCACCATAATTTGCAAATAAATTAATTAAAAATCATACAATGTGATTTTCTGGATTTTTTTTCTCATTTTGCCTATCATCGTTGAAGTGTACCTATGATGAAAACTACAGGATTTGCACAATTTGTGGCTGACTAAATACTTTTTTGCCCCACTGTAAGTATTCAGTCTCTTTGCTACGACACTCAACATTTTGCTTAGGTGCATCCTGTTTCCATTGATCATCCTTGATTGGAGTCCACCGGTGGTAAATTCAATTGATTGGACATGATTTGGAAAGGCACACACCAGTCTATATAAGGTTCTACAGTTAACAGTGCATGTCAGAGCAAAAACCAAGCCATGAGGTCGAATGAATTCTCCGTAAGGCTCTGGGACGGAATTGTGTTGAGGCACAAATCTGAGGAAGGGAACCAAAAAAAATTATGCATCTTTGAAGGTCCCCAATAACACGGTGGCTTAAATGGAAGAAACCAGCTAAAGGGAGCAATCGGGGGAGAAGGGCCTTGGTCAGGGAGGTGATCAAGAACCCCATAGTCACTCTGACAGAGCTCCAGAATTCCTCTGTGAAGATGGGAGAACCTTCCAGAAGGACACCCATCTCTGCAGCACTCCACCAATCAGGCCATTATGACAGTGGCCAGACGGAAGCCACTCCTCAGTAAAAGGCACATGACAGCCGCACAATGACTCAGACCATGAGAAAGAAGATTCTCTGGTCTGATGAAACCAATATTTAACTTTTTGGCCTGAATGCCAAGTGTTACCTCTGGTGGAAACCAGGCACCATCCCTACAGTGAAGCATGGTGATGGCAATATCATGCTATGGGGATGTTTTACAGTGGCAGTGACTGGGAGACTACTTCGGGTCGAAGGAAAGATGAATGGAGCAAAGTACAGAGAGATCCTTGATGAAAACCTGCTCCAGAGCACTCAGGACCTCAGACTGGGGCGAAGGTTCACCTTCCAACAGGACAACGACCCTAAGCACACAGCCAAGTGTCGTGTCTTTGGCTATGCCGGATTAAGTGATATGACATGCTATGCTATGAAATAATGTATCCGAAATTAATTAATTAGCTGATTGAGCTAATCCTGTAAATGTAATTAACTAGAGAGTCGGGGCACCATGAAATAATATTTATAGAGCTGTTATCTTCCAAATAAACTCTTAAAGACCTAGTAATATTTTACATCAATAGCAGTCAATATTAATCGTCATCTTAATTCAGTCGCATCTGAAAGTTGTAAATTCTTGGTTATCTGCACGAACCCTGGCTAACAAGTTGAATCAGCAATACAAAATTGGGTTTAATCATTTATTTACTAAATACCTAACTAATCACACAGAAATACACATACACATAATTAAATCATAACTTGATTACAAATTACGTCATAAAGGAAAACGTCCCTAGCGGGCGGAACAGATATGACAGATTGTTACACAAAAGAAAAGGGTCTGGGTTTGAGTGAAAGAGCGGGAAGACTGAGGAACAAAGGGTGAAGCTGTGCTATCGTAAATACAGTATCTTATGCATTCTAAATTACCACCCATTTGGAAAAGGAAAATGCAATAAATATTTACTCTGAGCTGCGCTTCGGTAGGTTGGTGGTAGATGGAAGGCTGTGTTGCCCAACCGAGTCCTTTGAAGGATGTCTCTGGTTGTCAATTGGATACGTTGTAGTAACGTCGTTGTGTGATAGACGGGATACTCTGTCTGTTCCTTCCTAACCCACGTTTGCAGCGGTTGTTGCTAACTCAACGGCTAGGAGGTATCACTTCTGTAGTGAATAAGAGTTCAAAGTTCATACCATTCGCAACCAAAGCTCACACTGATGTTGGCTTCGTTCTGTAGTTATTATCTGAACCATTCTGACATCGGACCGTCGTCCTCACGTTCTCGGAACAGAAGGTTACATTGTCGTCAAGGCTTTATATAGGAAGGGAGAAAAGGTGTGTGCTTCATAGTTTACAACCTATGTCTCTTCACGTGGGCGGATCCACTGAGTCGGGCCTAATTCACTCATGAAAACCCAAATCTCACATTTTAGAAGCTAAAATCACATTTCATCCCATCACAAATAATTTCATATTCAAACATTTAAATTCAAGAACAATTCCATGTGAATCCGATTACTCTGATGTGTAGACTTTCCACTGTAGAATTTATGTCATCTTATCATTGATGAGAATGTCTCAGAAGACAACCAAACTGACATCATATTCATTAAGTACCACTGCATAAATTCAGTTGGTCGGATTACCAGAATATAGTTAATTTCCCCCCACCTTCTGATGTTCCCAGAATCTCTATGTTAACCAATGGTTTTGCAAATGTAACATCAGAAGGGTAGAGAGAGGAAAAAAGGGGGGGGGGGGAGTATTTATGACTGTCATAAACCTACCCCCAGGCCAACATCATGACACAAGACAACGCAGGACTGGCTTTGGGACAAGTCTCTGAATGTCCTTGAGTGGCCCAGCCAGAGCGAGCCCTGACTTGAACCCGATCGAACATCTCTGGAGAGACCTGAAAACAGTTGTGCAGCAACGATTTTTGTTTGATCAAGAAAGTGCTGTTTCTATCCCTACAGATACATTTCCTTTCATTCAATCATGTATTTAAAAAAAAATATTAGCAGTTGGTGGCATTGGCTAGGTAAGCAAAACCAAAGTGTGGATTGCAGTCTCTCCTTGTCTATAGACTGCTATCAGGCTATACAGTGGCTTGCAAAAATATTCACACCCCTTGGTATTTTTCCTATCTTGTTGCCTTACAACCTGGAATTAAAATAGATTTTTATGGGGTTTGTATCATTTGATTTACACAACATGCCTACCACTGTGAGGATGCAAAATCATTTGTATTGTGAAACAAACAAGAAATAAGACAAAAAAACTGAAAACTTGAGCGTGCATAACTATTCACCCCTCCAAAGTCAATACTTTGTAGAGCCACCTTGTGCAGCAATTACAGCTGCAAGTCTCTTGGGGTATGTCTCTATAAGCTTGGCACATCTAGCCACTGGGATTTTTGCCCATTCTACAATGCAAAACTGCTCCAGCTCCTACAAGTTGGGATGGGTTACGTTGGTTACACTACAAGTTGGGATGGGTTACACTACAGCAATCTTTAAGTCATACCACATATTCTCAATTGGATTGAGATCTGGGCTTTGACTAGGCCATTCCAAGACATTTATATGTTTCCCCTTAAACCACTCGAGTGTTGCTTTAGCAGTATGCTTAGGGTCATTGTGGTGCTGGAAGGTGAACCTCTGTCCCAGTCCCAGTCTCAAATCTCAAGAATTTCCCTGGATTTAGTGCCATCCATCATTCCTTCTATTCTGACCAGTTTCCCAGTCCCTGCTGATGAAAAATATACCCACAACATGTTGCTGCCACAACCATGCTTCACCGTGGGGATGGTATTCTTGGGGTGATAGAGTTGTTGGGTTTGTGCCAGACATAGCGTTTTCCTTGATGGCCATGAAGCTACATTTTAGTCTCATCTGACCAGAGCACCTTCTTCCATATGTTTGGGTAGTCACACACACCTTTGGTGAACACCAAACGTGTTTGCAATTTTTTTTCTGTAAGAAATTGCTTTTTTTATGGCCACTCTTCCGTAAAGCCCAGCTCTGTAGTGTGAAAGGCTTAAAGTGGTCCTATGGACAGATACTCCAATCTCCGCTGTGGAGCTTTGCAGTTCCTTCAGGGTTATTTTTGGTCTCTTTGTTGCATCTCTGATTAATGCCCTCCTTGCCTGGTCCGTGAGTTTTGGTGGGCGGCCCTCTCTTGGCAGGTGTGTTGTGGTGCCATATTCTTTCCATTATTTAAGAATGGGATTAAATGGTGCTCTGTGGAGTGTTCAAAGTTTCGGATATTTTTTATAACCCAACCCTGATCTGTACTTCTCCACCACTTTGTCCCTGACCTGTTTGGAGAGCTCCTTGGTCTTCATGGTACCGCTTGCTTGGTGGTGCCCCTTGCTTAGTGGTGTTGCACTCTGGGGCCTTTCATAACAGGTGTATATAGACTGAGATCATGTGACAGATCATGTGACATTTAATTTGTTTAATAAAGTCCACCTGTGTGCAATCTATGTGACTTGTGAAGGTAATTGGTTGCAACAGATCTTATTTAGGGGCTTCATAACAAAGGGGGTGAATACATATTCACACACCACTTTTCTGTTTTTTATTTTTCAGATTTTTTTTAAACAAGTTATTTTTTAAATTTCACTTCACCAATTTGGACTATTTTGTGTATGTCCATTACATGAAATCCAAATAAAATTCAATTTAAATTACAGGTTGTAATGCAACAAAATAGGAAAAACGACAAGGGGGATGCATACTTTTGCAAGGTACTGTAGATTGCCTTCAGAATGTATTCATAACCCTTGACTTATTCCACATTTTGTTGTGTTACAGTCTGAATTCAAAATGGATTAAATATATTTTTTCTCACCCATCTACACACAATGTCCCCTAAACAACAAGGTGAAAACAGTTTTTTTTTATTTTGCTAATTTATTGAATATGAAATACAGAAATATCTAATTTACATAAGTATTCATACCCCTTTGATATGACATGCCAAATTGAGCTCAGGTGCATTCAATTTGCTTTGATCATCCTTGAGATGTCACTACAACAACTGGATTGGAATCAACCTGTGGCCAATTCAATTGTTTGGACATGATTTAGAAAATAAAAACATGTCTATATAAGGTCCACAGTTGATAGTGCATGTCAGAGCAGAAACTATACCATGAAGTCGGTAGATCTCCGAGGTAGAATTGTGATGAGGCATCCATCTGGGGAAGGGTATAAAACAATTTCTAGTGTGTTGAAAGTTTGCAAGAGCACAGTGGTCTCCATCATTGGGAAATGGAAGAAATATGGAACTACCTCAGACCTAGAGTTGGCCGTCCAACCAAACTTATCAACCGGGCAAGAAGGACCTTGGTGAGGGAGGTGACCAAGAACCCAACGACCACTCTGACAGAACTACAGAGTTCCTTGGCTGAGATTGTAGAACCTGCCAGAAGGACAACTGTCTCTACAGCACTTCACCAATCTGGGCTTTATGGGACAGTGGCCAGACGGAAGCCACTCCTGAGAAAAAGGCCCACGGCAGCATGCCTGGAGTTTGCAAAAAGGCACATTACAGACTCAATATTATGTGGTCTGATAAGACAAAATGTAACTCTTTGGCCTGAATGCAATGCGCTATGTATGGAGAAAACCAGGTACAGCTCATCACACATCCAACACAATCGCCGCCAAAGGTGCTTCTACAAAGTATTGACTCTGTGTACTTAGGTAAAGTAGATATTTCTGTATTTAACATGCAAAAATGTGATAAATTGTCTAAAAACATGTTTTCACTTTTTCATTATGGGGTATTGTGTGTAGATGAATGGGAAATGTAATTCATCCATTTTGAATTCAGGCTGTAACACAGCAAAATGTGGAATAAGTCTTGGCGCATGAATACTTTCTGAAGGCGATGTAAGTCATGTTGTAATGTGGGTGAAGTGTCCCTTTAATTTGGGTCCAATAATAAACCCTTTAAGCATCAATACAAACAGCCACTCCTCCTTTTGTGTTTGCTCCATAATCAGTGAAGTCACATACTGTATCTCTGGCTACAATTCAGGAAATGAAATAGGACACCACCAACCCCAGGGGCGTGGGCCAGTAATATATGTTACGAATCGAGGAATTCTCAAGTCCTTTGTCAGTTTTGCTTCCATGGTGAAAAGAAAATAGTGGCTCAACTTTCCTTGAACCACCACACTTTCTTTAATGGACTGGGTCTGTGTTGACCAAACAGCGAACGTCACAGAACCTGATCCAACACACTTCGCTGCCCAGGCAATCAGATTACACAAGGCTGAACTATTCACTTTGCCGTGCGAGTCCAATTTCTATGCAACAACGCAATAAAAGGCCGATAATACAATGATTGTTGTCACTCCCCTTTATAAGAAAGCAGACATGAGGTGATCCTGTATAATAACAATACATCAGATATCACATCACTCTTTCAGATCGCATGGAGCAATACCTCCGCCCTATCAGACTGTTCCAGTCGACAACAGCTACGAATGAACAGGATCTTGTTACGGTGAATGATGTGATTATTATTCTTACCGCAAATTACATTAAATGTAGTGATTATGATCTGCTAGAAATCAATATAAACCAGAGCACGGTGTCTTTATCTCCAAGTAAGCAAATTGTTCCTTACAAATCATCTAACAGTGACATCAGATTAGGTTATCAATGTAGGCCACAGTCTGGGTCAATTTTATGTGCGTTAGATGTCAGGTTTACCAAACTATTATTTTGTGTTGTTTAAATCGAGCCATTAACCTTTTTATCTCTGTCTTCTGTTTGATGTCTCTGAAAGGAGTAACAGAGAGAGATATTTATTACATTTCCACCCGGTCGGCCAAAACAAGCGAGTGAATCGTTACGTGTGTAAACAAAGCTTCCCCTCTCCAGGCCTCTGCCAATCAAGCCTTATAAAATATTAACCCAATGTCATTGCCCTTTTCAAAATCTCTCACCTAGAATTCCCTAATTGTTCCTTTTCTTTATCTCGGCAGTGCAGCAAGTAAATAAATTAACAAAATAGTTTTTATCGCTCCCGCATAACCTTTTAACTGAGGGATTATCTGGGGTTTATTTTTAATTTCTCCACCTGGCGATAGCAGAGCGCTGCCCATTGATTGGTTTGCTGAGGTGGTGACCAATACCAGCAATGGAAACAAGGTCCTATTGATAGAACAAAAACACAGTTCCTGCCCTTCTGACTCCGCGGTCAAAGGGAGAAAAAAAAATGTTAGGAAGCGTTTTAGATAGAAACACCAGGTCTGAATGTGCTGAATTAATATTTTCTGATTTGGTTCAATCAAGTTGCTCTAATATGCATGCAATTCCCCAAAGGTTATCTCTGTGTTTGTTTGAAGGACAGGAAACAACAAGCAATTTACCTTCCCTGCAGATAAGATAGGATTGTTGGTAAAAGGGATACACCCTCAAATGAAGCATTTAACTTCATAGTAATGGGAAGGAATTTAGTAATTAAGTATACCGTCATGTTGTTTATTCTAGTTGTTTTGATCTAAAACCTATTTTCGAAAATTAAAATAGACAATGTATGTTAATTTTTTTTTAAAAAGCTTTACCTTTATTTAACTAGGCAAGTCAGTTAATAAGAACAAATTGTTATTTTCAATGACGGCCTAGGAACAGTGAGTTAACTGCCTTGTTCAGGGGCAGAACGACAGATTTTTACCTCTGGGATTCAATCTTGCAAACTTGTGGTTACTAGTCCAACGCACTAGGCTACCTGCCGCCCCACAGGTAGGGTGACCAATCAAAAATGCATATTTTGACCAATGGGTGAAATGCATGTGAATTGCATAGATAATCCTCTAAGAAAACCAACCAATGGTCCAAACCTCTTGTCTCTATCATAATACGTTCAAAACATAATGGAGTTTTTACACTCGCACCTGTCACTGCGGCCGAGCTTCCTGCCATTCAGGACCTCTATACCAGGCAGTGTCAGAGGACTGCTCTAAAAATTGTCAAAAGACTCCATCCACACAAAGCTCTATGCTAATGCATGGCAAGCAGTACAAATGGAAGAAGTCTGGAACCAACAGAAACCTGAACAGCTTATAAGCCATAAGACTGCTAAATAGGTAGTTAAATACTGTAGTTAACCAAATAGCTACAAGACTATCTGCACTGACCATTTTTGTGCTAACCTTTTTGACCCATCACATATGCTGCTGCTACTATTTACTGTCACTTTATGCCTAGTTATATGTACATACTGTCTCCACCTCAATTACCTCGTACCCTTGCACATCGATACTTTGTATATAGATAGTCAGGTTATCGTTACTCATTGCACATCGATACTTTGTAGATAGATAGTCAGGTTATCGTTACTCATTGCACATCGATACTTTGTAGATAGATAGCCAGGTTATCGTTACTCATTGCACATCGATACTTTGTAGATAGATAGCCAGGTTATCGTTACTCATTGCACATCGATACTTTGTAGATAGATAGCCAGGTTATCGTTACTCATTGCACATCGATACTTTGTATAGATATAGCCAGGTTATCTTTGTATATATATATAGCCAGGTTATCTTTGTATATATATATAGCCAGGTTATCTTTGTATATATATATATATATATATATATATATATATATATATATATATATATATATATATATATATATATATATATATATATATATATATATATATATATATATATATAGCCAGGTTATTTTTGTATATAGATAGCCAGGTTATCTTTGTATATATATAGCCATGTTATCTTTGTATATATATAGCCAGGTTATCTTTGTATATATATATAGCCAGGTTTTCTTTGTATATATATAGCCAGGTTATCTTTGTATATATAGAGCCAGGTTATCTTTGTATTTAGATAGCCAGGTTATCTTTGTATATAGATAGCCAGGTTATCTTTGTATATATAGATAGCCAGGTTATCTTTGTATATATATATAGCCAGGTTATCTTTGTATATATATATAGCCAGGTTATCTTTGTATATAGATAGCCAGGTTATCTTTGTATATAGATAGCCAGGTTATCTTTGTATATAGATAGCCAGGTTATCATTGTATATAGATAGCCAGGTTATCTTTGTATATAGATAGTCAGGTTATCTTTGTATATAGATAGCCAGGTTATCATTGTATATAGATAGCCAGGTTATCATTGTATATAGATAGCCAGGTTATCTTTGTATATAGATAGCCAGGTTATCATTGTATATAGATAGCCAGGTTATCTTTGTATATAGATAGCCAGGTTATCTTTGTATATATATATAGCCAGGTTATCTTTGTATATATAGATAGCCAGGTTATCTTTGTATATATATATAGCCAGGTTATCTTTGTATATATATATAGCCAGGTTATCTTTGTATATAGATAGCCAGGTTATCTTTGTATATAGATAGCCAGGTTATCTTTGTATATAGATAGCCAGGTTATCTTTGTATATAGATAGCCAGGTTATCATTGTTTATCCATTATTATTTTGTATTATTATGTGTTTTACTATTCTATTATTTCTCTATTTTCTTTCTGTCTTCATTGTTGGGAAGGGCCCATTAGTAAGCATTTCACTGTTAGTCTCCGCCTGTTGTTTAGGAAGAATGTGACAAATAACATTTTATTTGACTTAATTTGTAGGATGGTCCAAATTAGGTTGACTAAATCAATGGTTACCAGAAAATACAAAGTGGTCATAAATCAGGAAAATGTTTTGTTGTGTTACAAAGTGGGATTAAAATTGATTTAATTGTAATTGTTTTGTCAGCGATCTACACAAAACCATCTGTAATGTCAAAATGAAAAGAAAATTATAATATTTGTAGGAAAATATAAAATAAAAATAAAACACTAACATATCTTGATTAGATAAGTATTCAACCACCTGAGTCAATACATGTTAGAATCACATTTGGCAGTGATTTCAGCTGTGAGTCTTCCTGGGTAAGTCTCTAAGAGCTTTCTACACCTGGATAGTGTTAGAATCACCGTTGGCAGCGTTTATAGCTGTGAGTGTTTCTGGGTAAGTCTCTAAGAGCTTTCTACATCTGGATTGTGTTAGAATCACATTTGGCAGCGTTTATAGCTGTGAGTGTTTCTGGGTAAGTCTCTAAGAGCTTTCTACATCTGGATTGTGTTAGAATCACCTTTGGCAGCGTTTATAGCTGTGAGTGTTTCTGGGTAAGTCTCTAAGAGCTTTCTACATCTGGATAGTGTTAGAATCTCCTTTGGCAGCGTTTATAGCTGTGAGTGTTTCTGGGTAAGTCTCTAAGAGCTTTCTACATCTGGAATGTGAAACATTTGCCTATTATTCTTCAAAAAATTATTAAACTCTGTCAAATGGGTTGTTGATCCTTGCTAGACAACCATTTTCAGGTCTTGTCATAGATTTTCAACCATTCACTGTCTTCTTGGCAAGATACTCCAGTGTACATTTGGCCTTGTGTTTTAGGTTATTGTCCTACTGAAAAGTCCATTCATCTCTCAGTATCTTGTAGAAAGCACTGAACTAGGTATTTTTTTATTTTTTTTTGTCATATCCAATTGCGATCCAATTACGATCTTTTCTCAATGCTGCAACTCCCCAATGGGCTCGGGAGAAGAGAAGGTTGAGTCACGTGTCCGTCGAAACATGACCCGCCAAACCGCGCTCCTTAACACCCGCCCGCTTAACACGGAAGCCAGCTGCACCAATCCGGAAGTCAACTGATGACCGAAGTCACCCTGCAGGTGCCCGGCCCACCACAAGGAGTCGCTAGAGCGCGATGAGCCAAGTACTGCCCCGCCGGCCAAACCCTGTCCTAACCCCGACGATGCTGGGCCAATTGTGCGCCACCCTATGGGGACTCCCGGTCACAGCCGGTTGTAACCACAGCCTGGGATCAAACCCAGGTCTGTATTGACGCCTCAAGCACTGTGATACAGTGCCTTAGACCAATGCGACACACGGGGGGGCAATGTGTTTTTGTTTTTTTTTATCCTGAAAAACTCCTCAATCGTTAACGATTACAAGCATACACATAACATGATACAGCCATCACTACTGTATGTTTGAAAATATGGCGAGTGGTACTCAGCAATGTGATGTATTGGATTTGCCCCAAACATAACACTTTGTATTCAGAACAAAAAGTGAATTGCTTTGCCACATTTTTTGTAGTAGTGCTTTAGTGCCTTGTTGCAAACAGGATACATGTTTTGGAATATTTGTATTCTATACAGGCTTCCCTCTTTTCTCTCTGCCAGTTAGGTTAGTATTGTGGAGTAACTACAATGTTGTTGATCCATCCTCAGTTTTCTCTTATCACAGCCATTAAACTCTATAACTGTTTTAAAGTCACCATTGGCCTCATGATGAAATCCTTAAGCGGTTTGGATGCTGTGCAAGATTTAAGGCTACCTGACAGGCTTACCATTGAAGTCGTCATCTTTCTTCTCAAATCCAGAGGACATAAAACAATATAGAGGTGAGATGGATATCGATTTTGAGACATGACATGTAGCATTTTCATATATTAGTATACACTTCTCATATGAATACGAAGATCCTGTTCTTTTTCAAAGACATCTCACATAAACAAGCGTATCTCTGTGAAACATCAAAGTCTTTTACATTTCATTCAGCTCATGTCATGCTAATATTGCTACTTGCGGAAACAACTTAGAAGACAATGACCCCAAAATGTAAAATCCTAAAAAGTGTGTGTGATAAAGCTGCACTACTCTGTCAATAGAGCTTGGTGCTTATTATAGGATGTATTAGCTTAGGAAATCTGACATAATTTATATAAAAGACCCCACTGAACGATTCAGAACATGAACGATCATGTTTGTCTTGGTGAAATGTATTTTATAACATAAGAAAGTGAAAAATCATCACCAAAGTAAGTTTCTACCCACTCCGGGCAGAGTGGGTAGGCAGAGTGGGTAGGCAGAGTGGGTAGGCAGGGTGGGTAGGCAGGGTGGGTAGACAGAGTGGGTAGACAGAGTGGGTAGGCAGAGTGGGTAGGCAGGGTGGGTAGGCAGGGTGGGTAGACAGAGTGGGTAGACAGAGTAAGTAGGCAGAGTGGGTAGGCAGGGTGGGTAGGCAGGGTGGGTAGACAGAGTGGGTAGACAGAGTAAGTAGGCAGAGTGGGTAGACAGAGTGGGTAGACAGAGTGGGTAGGCAGGGTGGGTAGGCAGGGTGGGTAGACAGAGTGGGTAGGCAGAGTGGGTAGACAGAGTGGGTAGACAGAGTGGGTAGGCAGAGTGGGTAGGCAGAGTGGGTAGGCAGGGTGGGTAGACAGAGTGGGTAGGCAGAGTGGGTAGGCAGGGTGGATAGACAGAGTGGGTAGGCAGAGTGGGTAGACAGAGTGGGTAAACAGAGTAAGTAGACAGAGTAAGTAGGCAGAGTGGGTAGGCAGGGTGGGTAGACAGAGTGGGTAGGCAGAGTGGGTAGGCAGGGTGGATAGACAGAGTGGGTAGACAGAGTGGGTAGACAGAGTGGGTAGGCAGGGTGGGTAGACAGAGTGGGTAGACAGAGTGGGTAGGCAGGGTGGATAGACAGAGTGGGTAGGCAGAGTGGGTAGACAGAGTGGGTAAACAGAGTAAGTAGACAGAGTAAGTAGGCAGAGTGGGTAGGCAGAGTGGGTAGACAGAGTGGGTAGGCAGAGTGGGTAGACAGAGTGGGTAGACAGAGTGGGTAGGCAGGGTGGGTAGGCAGGGTGGGTAGACAGAGTGGGTAGACAGAGTAAGTAGGCAGAGTGGGTAGACAGAGTGGGTAGGCAGGGTGGGTAGGCAGGGTGGGTAGACAGAGTGGGTAGAGTGGGTAGACAGAGTAAGTAGGCAGAGTGGGTAGGCAGGGTGGGTAGGCAGGGTGGGTAGACAGAGTGGGTAGACAGAGTAAGTAGGCAGAGTGGGTAGACAGAGTGGGTAGACAGAGTGGGTAGGCAGGGTGGGTAGGCAGGGTGGGTAGACAGAGTGGGTAGGCAGAGTGGGTAGACAGAGTGGGTAGACAGAGTGGGTAGACAGAGTGGGTAGGCAGAGTGGGTAGGCAGAGTGGGTAGGCAGGGTGGGTAGACAGAGTGGGTAGGCAGAGTGGGTAGGCAGGGTGGATAGACAGAGTGGGTAGGCAGAGTGGGTAGACAGAGTGGGTAAACAGAGTAAGTAGACAGAGTAAGTAGGCAGAGTGGGTAGGCAGGGTGGGTAGACAGAGTGGGTAGGCAGAGTGGGTAGGCAGGGTGGATAGACAGAGTGGGTAGACAGAGTGGGTAGACAGAGTGGGTAGGCAGGGTGGGTAGACAGAGTGGGTAGACAGAGTGGGTAGGCAGGGTGGATAGACAGAGTGGGTAGGCAGAGTGGGTAGACAGAGTGGGTAAACAGAGTAAGTAGACAGAGTAAGTAGGCAGAGTGGGTAGGCAGAGTGGGTAGACAGAGTGGGTAGGCAGAGTGGGTAGACAGAGTGGGTAGACAGAGTGGGTAGGCAGGGTGGGTAGGCAGGGTGGGTAGACAGAGTGGGTAGACAGAGTAAGTAGGCAGAGTGGGTAGACAGAGTGGGTAGGCAGGGTGGGTAGGCAGGGTGGGTAGACAGAGTGGGTAGACAGAGTAAGTAGGCAGAGTGGGTAGGCAGAGTGGGTAGACAGAGTGGGTAGACAGAGTGGGTAGACAGAGTGGGTAGTCAGAGTGGGTAGGCAGAGTGGGTAGACAGAGTGGGTAGGCAGAGTGGGTAGACAGAGTGGGTAGACAGAGTGGGTAGACAGAGTGGGTAGACAGAGAGGGTAGGCAGAGTGGGTAGGCAGAGTGGGTAGGCAGGGTGGGTAGGCAGAGTGGGTAGGCAGGGTGGGTAGGCAGAGTGGGTAGACAGAGTGGGTAGACAGAGTGGGTAGGCAGAGTGGGTAGACAGAGTGGGTAGACAGAGTGGGTAGACAGAGTAAGTAGGCAGAGTGGGTAGACAGAGTGGGTAGACAGAGTGGGTAGACAGAGTGGGTAGGCAGAGTGGGTAGGCAGAGTGGGTAGGCAGGGTGGGTAGACAGAGTGGGTAGGCAGGGTGGGTAGACAGAGTGGGTAGGCAGGGTGGGTAGACAGAGTGGGTAGGCAGAGTGGGTAGGCAGAGTGGGTAGGCAGGGTGGGTAGACAGAGTGGGTAGGCAGGGTGGGTAGACAGAGTGGGTAGGCAGGGTGGGTAGACAGAGTGGGTAAACAGAGTAAGTAGGCAGGGTGGGTAGACAGAGTAAGTAGGCAGAGTGGGTAGACAGAGTGGGTAGACAGAGTAAGTAGGCAGAGTGGGTAGACAGAGTGGGTAGACAGAGTGGGTAGACAGAGTGGGTAGGCAGAGTGGGTAGACAGAGTGGGTAGACAGAGTAAGTAGGCAGAGTGGGTAGACAGAGTGGGTAGACAGAGTGGGTAGGCAGAGTGGGTAGACAGAGTGGGTAGACAGAGCTGGTAGGCAGAGTGGGTAGACATAGTAAGTAGGCAGAGTGGGTAGGCATAGTGGGTAGACAGAGTGGGTAGACAGAGTGGGTAGACAGAGTAAGTAGGCAGAGTGGGTAGACAGAGTAAGTAGGCAGAGTGGGTAGGCAGAGTGGGTAGACAGAGTGGGTAGGCAGAGTGGGTAGACAGAGTGGGTAGACAGAGTGGGTAGGCAGAGTGGGTAGACAGAGTGGGTAGACAGAGTGGGTAGACAGAGTAAGTAGGCAGAGTGGGTAGACAGAGTGGGTAGACAGAGTGGGTAGACACCCTATAACAGGACATTTGTTTTTCACACATTCCCAGCCCACAAATAGTTATGTACACATAAGACATGATACATGAGAACATATTCATCCATCCATCTTTTTTTCTCATCCATCCATCCATCCTCATCTCTTATCTGTATCATTTATTTGCATTGAGCCTCTGTTGCTTTATCTACATCAACTTTTCCTCGCACCTGCCAGATAGTCCCTGGCACAGGTAGCCACGTCTCCCTTATCACATCCAGATAGCTGCATTATTATTGTGTGTGTGTGTGTGTGTGTGTGTCTACAAAAAAATGAATTATTTCCTAATAGCAGCTGCAACAGCTACATCCGTAGGTATATGGTGAGACTTTTGTCTTGGAACAGTATATCACAGATCAAATGCAGTGGAATCAAAGAAGGGTATAGAGTTAGCAGCATCAATCCCACTAAAACACACTTCTGAAAGGCAGGTCTGTAGATCCTGCTTCAGTGCCTGGCTCTACTCTATGGGCTCCTTCCATGGGCTCTGGTCAAACGTAGTGTACCATATAGGTAATACAGTGCCATTTGGGACGGATCCATGATGTTCAGATTAGATGAATGGGGAGTTCTGAGTGTTCTTCCTTCCTGGTTCCTTTTGTCTGTGGTAACCGACTGATTAGCAACATGGTAGGATGGTGGTACAGAGGAAAGCATGCCCACGTAATGTGGTTCCTTCCTTTGTCTGTATTTACCTGTAGTGTACTCTGTAACGAACCAACCAGACCGATGCTGGTGTGGTGCTGTATGCTCAACATGGTCTCATTTGAACTTGTAGAAAAGTGACAGTGTACTTATACGTCATCTGTATGTCACCTGAGCTGATTTATTTCTTATGAAATGTCTGGTATGCTAGCTACTGACAACTTCCATTAAAATGTACTCAATTTAAAGTGCATTACAAAAAATAATGTGCATAAAAAAATTGCTGTTTATTCTAACACATCGTTAATGGTTTAAAAACTGGTTTCATAGTTGAGCGTTCCACAATGGTGATGCCTAGATTGTGTAGTATGAGTTCTATGGTTTTTGATAAGGAGTAAGGAGACGACTTCCTACATCCTGGGAATTGATGAGCTAACTCCTAATTGGTTGACTTATCCATGCCTAATGGACGAGTCTCTTAATTAAAAAGATACTGTACCAAACGTTATAAATCAGATAGGGCTCAAAGTAAAACGCCATTAATCAAATGTACGAGAGTCAACAGTTCCAGGAAAGCCTAAATGAGATTGTGAGATGTTTTTGTTTTTTTTACTCCTACCCAATATGTATTCATTGCAATTCCCTTCAGTTCAGCAAAACTCAGCAAGTCTTATTTTCAAACTGTAAGGAAATGTCATCTAACCACACACCGACTGATCTCTCTTTTTCATGAACTGCGATGCATATGAAACAAGTCTTCAAAACAAGGCTTTAAAACAAGGCTTTAAAACAAGGCTTTAAAAAACGTATCCAGTCAGGGTGCCTTTGAGGATATTTAATTAAAATCTAATCCTGCATTCATTAAGGCTCACATAAATTAAGCTGTCATTCATAAGATTTATGGATTCTCATTTGCATATTGCATACAATTCATCAATTACTCAAGTATGAAAGGAGCACATTTTCCTTGGAGCTGCCTGCTAGCCTGCCAACATTTGAAATGAGAGAAAGAGCAGGACTGTCAGGCATTCAGCACAAACTTTCTCCACAATGTCTGCGCCACTGATTCATCTCATTTCGGAGGCATCCCTTACAAGATTCTACACAGTCCAGCTGCACTTTTCAATTATTTATCCTGTCCTCACAACTAACATAATGAAATACAGACCGGGGCAAAAATGGAATGTGAGGGGGTAACTTTAGTCAAAGTCTTTATGTATATAACTTTGGATGTTTATAAATGACAGAGAATGGGGTTTAAAGAGAACCTAATGGAAGGGTCATTGAGCTGTTTTATTGTGAATGCTGTCAGGCAAACACTCAGCATGCCGTAATATTTCATGTTCTATCCGGAGTAGGAGACATCCACCAGGCATGCTGACAGAGAGAAAGTGAGAAGGAGGGAGGGAGAGAGAGAGAGAGGGAGACTGAGAAAGAAAGCTGAAGAGAGGAGGGAGAGAGTGGGAGGGAGAAAGAGACAGTGAAAGAAAGAGGGGGGGGGGGAAACAGGAACGAGTAAGGGTGAAAGAAAGAGGGAAGAGAGGCTTACTGCTAAAACACGTGAAAAAAAACTCATTTTTATGGGACGGGGAAAATGCAGTATGGAGTAAGTGCTTAAAGCGAGCCGAGCATGAAATGCGTCTAAGATGAAAAGGTCAGTCAAAAACAAACAGAGGACCAGTCGGCGAGGAGGAGGAAGGGGAATTAATTGACTCATTAATATGCACGGCTAATAAAGCAGTGTGCAAATCCTAAAACAAAAATCATTGTCAACCATTTCCCTTTAATGGCCCCTTATTTTCAGCTTGAGGAGATTCGGCCCTGCGGTGCATATCAATCTTCAGTAGGGGTGTACTTCCTGTTCCCTTTCTCCCTTGTTCTCTTTCCTTTCACCTAAACAGGCGAGGGTTAACCTCAATGTTGTGTGTGCATGTCTTCCCCTAGCAGACAAAGGCAGAGTTGTTTTGTGTAGAAGGATTAATTGAGAATTAATCTGGGTTTCTGGCAGGAAACAGGCCGACAGTAAGGAGCGAAAGTCATCCTGAAGGGTAGTTAATTGGTTCCCCGTAGCAAAATATTAAAAAAGCAGCTGCATTTCTACCGACATCGAGAGGCATTTGGAATTTCAGATGAATCCTGACCTCATTGTTTTCTGAATATTATTGTCCTTGAGAGTTGACTTTAGATCGAGTCAATAATTAAGATGTTTTAATTTGATTGTGATTCGACGGGGTTACAATTATGAAACCTGCTTGATTATAACAATATAGCTGTGAGAGATTAATCTATACGAAAGGATGAGAAATTATTTCAAAATCAATAGCTGACAAGCCATTAGTCAACATCACAAATAATAATTCCATCTAACACACTTAGACAGAGCACACACAGCAACTAAATAATTTGCTAGGTTTTCTATATCTCTCATGCAAACACACGTACACAGAAAACGCACATACATAAAAACTCTTTCTCCCCCTCTCTCTCACACACACACACACACACACACACACACACACACACACACACACACACACACACACACACAGTATCTTTCTCTCTCCTTCTCTGCCACTAGAGCGTTTGAACTTGGTAATTGTACAACCAGATTGTCGGATGTGATTAATTTCAGGTCTAAATGTACACAACACAGAGAGAGGATGATGTAACCATAATATGGGCAGGCAGGAGAATGACTAACAGCAGAGGGAGAGAGATCAAGCAAGAAAGGAAAGGAGAGAGAGAGAGATCAAGGAA
This sequence comes from Oncorhynchus mykiss, assembly GCF_013265735.2. Lineage (NCBI taxonomy): Eukaryota > Metazoa > Chordata > Actinopteri > Salmoniformes > Salmonidae > Oncorhynchus > Oncorhynchus mykiss. Next base: position 1,759,487 of record NC_048586.1, on the reverse strand, counting down.
GGAAGAAAGGAAAGGAGAGAGAGAGAGAGAGAGAGAGAGAGAGAGAGAGAGAGAGATCAAGGAAGAAAGAAAGGAGAGAGAGAGAGATCAAGGAAGAAAGGAAAGGAGAAAGAGAGAGAGATCAAGGAAGAAAGGAAAGGAGAGAGAGAGAGAGATCAAGGAAGGAAGAAAGGAAAGGAGAGAGAGAGATCAAGGAAGGACGAAAGGAGAGAGAGAGATCAAGGAAGAAAGGAAAGGAGAGAGATAGATCAAGGAAGGAAGAAAGGAAAGGAGAGAGAGAGATCAAGGAAGGAAGAAAGGAAAGGAGAGGGAGAGATCAAGGAAGGACGAAAGGAGAGAGAGAGAGATCAAGGAAGGAAGAAAGGAAAGGAGAGAGAGAGAGAGAGATCAAGGAAGGACGAAAGGAAAGGAGAGAGAGAGATGTTTAAAGGCTTGTAAAAAACACAATTGAAATCCCACTCTCGCACTGTGTATTTTCTGCGTTATTAATTAAGTACCTTAATTTGATTGTTTTCAATTATAATGGTAAAAAAAAAAACAGTGAAGAACAAACACCATTGTAAATACAACCCATATTTATGTTTATTTAAAAAATATATATCATATTTGTACATAATATGGCATTTGAAATGTCTTTATTATTTTGTAACTTTTGTGAGTGCAATGTTTACTGTCATTTTTCTAAATAGTTTATTTCCCTTTTGTTTATTAACTATTTCACTTGCTTTGGCAATGTAAACATGTTTCCCATGCCTATAAAGCCCCTTAAATTGGAGAGAGAGAGATATAACACACTCAATGTAAACATGTTTCCCATGCCTATAAAGCCCCTTAAATTGGAGAGAGAGAGATATAACACACTCAATGTAAACATGTTTTCCATGCCAATAAAGCCCCTTAAATTGGAGAGAGAGAGATATAACACACTCAATGTAAACATGTTTCCCATGCCAATAAAGCCCCTTAAATTGGAGAGAGAGAGATATAACACACTCAATGTAAACATGTTTCCCATGCCAATAAAGCCCTTAAATTGGAGAGAGAGAGATATAACACACTCAATGTAAACATGTTTCCCATGCCAATAAAGCCCCTTAAATTGAAGAGAGAGAGATATAACACACTCAATGTGCATATGTTTTCCATGCCAATAAAGCCCCTTAAATTGGAGAGAGAGAGAGATATAACACACTCAATGTGCATATGTTTTCCATGCCTATAAAGCCCCTTAAATTGGAGAGAGAGAGATATAACACACTCAATGTGCATATGTTTTCCATGCCAATAAAGCCCCTTAAATTGGAGAGAGAGAGATATAACACACTCAATGTGCATATGTTTTCCATGCCAATAAAGCCAGTTAAATTGAAGAGAGAGAGATATAACACACTCAATGTGCATATGTTTTCCATGCCAATAAAGCCCCTTGAATTGGAGAGAGAGAGAGATATAACACACTCAATGTGCATATGTTTTCCATGCCTATAAAGCCCCTTAAATTGGAGAGAGAGAGATATAACACACTCAATGTGCATATGTTTTCCATGCCTATAAAGCCCCTTAAATTGGAGAGAGAGAGATATAACACACTCAATGTGCATATGTTTTCCATGCCAATAAAGCCCCTTAAATTGGAGAGAGAGAGATATAACACACTCAATGTGCATATGTTTTCCATGCCAATAAAGCCCCTTAAATTGGAGAGAGAGAGATATAACACACTCAATGTAAACATGTTTCCCATGCCAATAAAGCCCCTTAAATTGGAGAGAGAGAGATATAACACACTCAATGTAAACATGTTTCCCATGCCAATAAAGCCCCTTAAATTGAAGAGAGAGAGATATAACACACTCAATGTGCATATGTTTTCCATGCCAATAAAGCCCCTTAAATTGGAGAGAGAGAGATATAACACACTCAATGTTAACATGTTTTCCATGCCAATAAAGCCCCTTAAATTGAAGAGAGAGAGATATAACACACTCAATGTAAACATGTTTCCCATGCCAATAAAGCCCCTTAAATTGGAGAGAGAGAGATATAACACACTCAATGTTAACATGTTTTCCATGCCAATAAAGCCCCTTAAATTGAAGAGAGAGAGATATAACACACTCAATGTGCATATGTTTTCCATGCCTATAAAGCCCCTTAAATTGGAGAGAGAGAGATATAACACACTCAATGTAAACATGTTTCCCATGCCAATAAAGCCCCTTAAATTGGAGAGAGAGAGATATAACACACTCAATGTGCATATGTTTTCCATGCCTATAAAGCCCCTTAAATTGGAGAGAGAGATATATAACACACTCAATGTGCATATGTTTTCCATGCCAATAAAGCCCCTTAAATTGGAGAGAGAGAGATATAACACACTCAATGTGCATATGTTTTCCATGCCTATAAAGCCCCTTAAATTGGAGAGAGAGAGATATAACACACTCAATGTGCATATGTTTTCCATGCCTATAAAGCCCCTTAAATTGGAGAGAGAGAGATATAACACACTCAATGTGCATATGTTTTCCATGCCAATAAAGCCCCTTAAATTGGAGAGAGAGAGATATAACACACTCAATGTGCATATGTTTTCCATGCCAATAAAGCCCCTTAAATTGGAGAGAGAGAGATATAACACACTCAATGTGCATATGTTTTCCATGCCTATAAAGCCCCTTAAATTGGAGAGAGAGAGATATAACACACTCAATGTGCATATGTTTTCCATGCCTATAAAGCCCCTTAAATTGGAGAGAGAGAGATATAACACACTCAATGTGCATATGTTTTCCATGCCTATAAAGCCCCTTAAATTGGAGAGAGAGAGATATAACACACTCAATGTGCATATGTTTTCCATGCCAATAAAGCCCCTTAAATTGGAGAGAGAGAGATATAACACACTCAATGTGCATATGTTTTCCATGCCTATAAAGCCCCTTAAATTGGAGAGAGAGAGATATAACACACTCAATGTGCATATGTTTTCCATGCCAATAAAGCCCCTTAAATTGGAGAGAGAGATATATAACACACTCAATGTGCATATGTTTTCCATGCCTATAAAGCCCCTTAAATTGGAGAGAGAGAGAGATATAACACACTCAATGTGCATATGTTTTCCATGCCAATAAAGCCCCTTAAATTGGAGAGAGAGAGATATAACACACTCAATGTAAACATGTTTCCCATGCCTATAAAGCCCCTTAAATTGGAGAGAGAGAGAGAGAGATATAACACACTCAATGTGCATATGTTTCCCATGCCAATAAAGCCCCTTAAATTGGAGAGAGAGAGATATAACACACTCAATGTGCATATGTTTTCCATGCCTATAAAGCCCCTTAAATTGGAGAGAGAGAGATATAACACACTCAATGTAAACATGTTTCCCATGCCAATAAAGCCCCTTAAATTGGAGAGAGAGAGATATAACACACTCAATGTGCATATGTTTTCCATGCCTATAAAGCCCCTTAAATTGGAGAGAGAGAGATATAACACACTCAATGTGCATATGTTTTCCATGCCAATAAAGCCCCTTAAATTGGAGAGAGAGAGATATAACACACTCAATGTGCATATGTTTTCCATGCCTTTAAAGCCCCTTAAATTGGAGAGAGAGAGATATAACACACTCAATGTGCATATGTTTTCCATGCCTATAAAGCCCCTTAAATTGAAATTGAATTGGGAGAGAGAGAGGAAGCGGTTGGCATATTTAGATACATGCACAGTGCCTGTTTATGTGGCCCCACTCTCACGCCGCTATAGTTCACTCCAAAGCAGGGCACTGATCAATTTGTTCAGTTGTGCTTTAAATGCTGTTTACAACAATAACATCCCAGCTAACAGAGCAGGAAGGCAGACACATACGCACATACAAGTAAACACACACACACACACCAGGGAGTGGGAGAGAGAGAGGTTCAGAAGGAACAGAAGGAACAAGCTCAACATTCCCAGACGAGCATTTTTGCTCCTGTTAAGGAGGAATCAAAGCCCAGTGCTCCTCGTCACAACGAGGAAACATCCAATTACATCTGTGAGTACTTCTCTGTGATCCTTCCGGAACAATCTCAGGCTGACTGAGCTCACAGAAGCACCTATGGCAGCCAATGAGAGTCCCCAAGAAGGTTTGTCATATAATTGAAAGAAATGGTCACAAGCAGAATAGACGGTGTGTTTGTTCTGGCAGTTTAGCGGTATTACAAGGCTGGCTATAAAACCGTGCGGACAGCTCAGAGCTTCCAGGAAGGCTGTTTGATTGGCTGGCTGGCATTTTTTGGGCCTACGGAGTTCACAGCTGCAGTGAGAGAACACTGCTCTTTCAGTTGAGTTGGTAAAAGCAGTGCAGAGGTAGAAGATGGTAACTGCTGTTTGAATTAACAGGAACTAAACTAGAGTTTTTAATCTCGGTGCTGAGCTAGTTTATAGCCGTTTATTGCTGTAGACCATGGCGTGTTTGTTCTACAATGTTACATATGTCCCTTATCAACTAATGTGAATGAAGCTAAGCAGCAAAGGTTATAATGGCTGGAGTCATTTTTGCTTGTTCTCAGCAATTAATAGCTTTTAAATAATTGTGTCGAAATGCAGTAAATCCGATTCTTAAAAAGAAATCTTTGGTGAGGGAAAGAAAATCGTTGGAGGTAAAATTTTACCAAATCTCACCACTGAACATGTATTGAATCGAACATATTTGAAAAACATAGGGCAGATACAAATGAACAGTTGAAACAGGTATTCAATACAATGCATCGTAGTTTAAACAATTTGACAGCCCGTCATTTGTCTGTGTGTATTATTTACTGCATGGCTTTGCTATATGCTATATAGTTTAGGCCTTGCCTTGTAACTGCAGGTATGAATTTATGTATCCTAATAAGAGCTTATGTTCATCATGGTAGATAACACGTGCTTAAATCGTTATTAAATTACATTAAACAGCAATATTCTCTGTACATGTTGGACTTGGCAAATCTGGTACCGATTGCCTACACCGAATATAATTTTACGCACAGTTGGGGGTGCCCTGGGTATACCTCTCATCTATGGGAGTAAAAGCTAGGCTCCTTCCCCTAGCTCACAGGGAACACCAGCAAGACAAGAGAAAGAAAACACTTGACTTGGCCCGTACGCTGCACTAGTTAACTCACTCCACAATGACTGATTGGTATCAGACTGAAGAACACACAGTAAGACTAAATAAAGTTTCTGCCACCGTGTCTTATGGCCAAAAAGAGCTTCTAGACATCAGGACAGCGATTACTCACCCCGTACTGGAGGAATAGTTTTTCTTTAACAAGTCCGACGAGAAGGATTTACTTCAGACGCCCAACAAGGCCCTCATCCCCGTCATTTGCAGGAGAAAGAGACAGAGGTATCGGGGACGAAGGTCTGGGTGCCTTGTAAGGATCTGAAGGTGAGTGTGTAATCTACCTTTACCATCGGTTCTATTAGCCAACGTACGATAATAAAATAGATAATAAAATAGACGAACTACGAGCACATATTTCCTACCAACGAAACACCGTAATATCTGTTTCACAGTCATGGCTAAACGACGACATGAATAAAATACAGCTGGCATGTTTTACTCTTTTTCGGCGGGATAGAACAGCGGCCTCCGGTTAGACAAGGGGTGATGGTCTACGTTTATTTGTAAACAACAGCTGGTGCACGAAATCCTCAAGGTTTTGCTCGCCTGAGGTAGAGTATCTCATGATAAGCTGTAGACCACACTATTTACCAAGAGAGTTATCATCTGTATTCTTCGTAGCTGTCTATATACCCCCACAGACCGATGCTGGCAATATGACCACACTCAATGAGCTGTAATGGCCATAAGCAAACAGGAAAACCCTCCTCCAGAGGTGGCTCTCCTAGTGGCCGGGGACTTTAATGCAGGGAAACTTAAATCTGTTTTACCTCAATTCTACCAGCATGTTAAATGTGCAACCAGAGGGGGAAAAAAACTTGAGATCACTTTTACTCCACACACAGAGACGCGTACAAAGCTCTCCCTCGCCCTCCATTTGGCAAATCTGACAATAATTATATCCTCCTGATGCTTGTTTACAAGCAAAAATGGAATCAGGAAGCACCAGTGACTCGATCAATAAAAAAGTGGTCAGATGAAGCAGATGCTAAGCTACAGGACTATTTTGCTAGCACAGACTGGAATATGTTATGGGATTCTTATGATGGCATTGAGTAGACCACATCACGTCGTCACCACAGTGACACTGCGTACCTACCCCAACCAGAAACCATCGATTACAGGCAACATCCGCACTGAGCTAAAGGGTAGAGCTGCCGCTTTCAAAGAACGGGACTCTAACCCGGAAGCTTATAAAAAGTGCCGTTATGCCCTCCGACGAACCATCAAACAGGACTAAGATTGAATCATACTACACCGGCTCCGACCCTCGTCAGATGTGGCAGGGCTTGCAAACTATTACAGACTACAAAGGGAGGCATAAGCCACGAGCTGCCCAGTGACATGAGCCTACCAGGTGAGCTAAATTACTTCTATGCTCGCTTCGAAGCAATTAACACTGAAACATGCATCAGACCATCAGCTGTTCTGGATGACTGTGTGATCACGGTCTCCGTAGTCAATGTGAGTAATACCTTTCAACAGGTCAGGCCACAGGGCCAGAAGGATTACCAAGATGTGTACTCCGAGCATGTCCTGACCAACTGCCAAGTGTCTTCACTGACATTTTCCAACCAACCCTGACTGGGTCTACCAATACTAACATATTTCAAGAAGACCACCATAGTCCCTGTGCCCAAGAACACCAAAGTAACCTGCCTGAATGACTATTGACCCGCAGAATTCACATCTGTCACCATGAAGTGCTTTGAAAGGCTGGTCATGGCTCACATCAACACCATTATCCCAGAAACCCTAGACCCACTCCAATTTGCATACCACCACAACAGATCCACAGATGATGCCATCTCTATTGCACTCAACACTGCCCTTTCCCACCTGGACAAAAGGAATACCTATGTGAGAATGCTATTAATGGACTACAGCTCAGCGTTGTACACTACAGTGCCCTCAAAGCTCATCACTAAGCTAAGGACCCTGGGACTAAACACCTCCCTCTGCAAATGGATCCTGGACTTCCTGACGGGCCGCCCCCAGGTGGTAAGGGTAGGTAACAACACATCCGCCACGCTGATCCTCAACACGGGGGCCCCTTAATAAGGGGTGCGTGCTCAGTCTCCTCATGTACTCCTTTTTCAGTCATGACTGCATGGCCAGGCACAACTCCAAAACCATCATCAAAACCATCATTTGCCGATGACACAACAGTGGTTGGCATGATCACAGACAACAATGAGATGCAATGAGACAGCAATGAGATGCCTATAGGGAGGAAGTCAGAGACCTGGCCAGGTGGTGCCAGAATAACAACCTATCCCTCAACGTAACCAAGACTAAGGAGATGATTGTGGACTACAGGAAAAGGAGGATCGAGCACGCCCCCCATTCTCATTGACTGGGCTGTAGTGGAGCTCCAAGTTCGTTGATGTCCACATCACCAACAAACGATCATGGTCCAAACACACTAGGACAGTCGTGAAGAGGGCACGACAAAGACTACACAAACTCTTGGTGTCTTGGCTTTCTCTCTTTCTCTCCCTCTCTCCCTTGCTCGCATTCTCTTGCTTGATGATGTAATTGTTTTATGTATAACCTGACGAGACATATATCTTGAGGCAAGGCAACACCTGAGAGTTCTCTCTCTCTTGCTGACATTTTCACTCTCTCTCCTGCTCGGTCGCTTTGTGTTTTCTCTCTACCCTACGTATCTCTCCCACCCTCTCTATGATGAATTGTTTGCTACATCTCAGTGACTAAAACCCTTCAACATCTTAAAACCCGGTTTTGTAATAAGGCCTAGGTGCCGGGAGACGGGAGACAGCATGATGAATATCACAACAGACAGCTCCAATATGGGACCATTTTGCCCGATCGATATCTCGCCTGCAATCTCAGAGAATAGGAGTCTGATATTAGTCTACACAGTGTATTACAGATGATGTACATTTCTCTCCGTTCTGCACTTGCAGTGAACCTGGGATATATTTCATTCTGCGGAGTAAGGGAGTCTCGTACAGCGACGCTTTACATACGTGGAGTCATGAACAGCGTGTAAACTAATCATAGCATGGCTCTCTGAACTGTAGCCAGACGCATCTGCTTGGAATTAGCATAGCATGTGACACCACCAACCGCAGCCACCAAAATGGCTTGTTTGACACGGGGATGCCTGGCGAATGAATGGCGAGGAGCGTTACTGGCGAGGAGCGTAACAGGCCGTTATTCATGAAGTGGCTCTGAAAGTTTTGTAACAATGTTGACAGAGAGTTCAGACAGTTCAGGCTATTAAGAGCAGTGGTAAGTAGTGGTAGGGTTACAAATTGATTAAATATTTTAAATGAGAGTGAATTTCTGAGTGGTGAAGTTATTACTTACACGTTGGAAAGTGTATCAATACACCCAGTTATTACAAAGATACAGGTGTCATTCCTAACTCAGTTGCCGGAGAGGAAGGAAACCGCTCAGGGATTTCACCATGAGGCCAATGGTGACTTTAAAACACTTACAGAGTTTAATGGAAAAACTGAGGATGGATCAACAACGTTGATACCCCAGTCAAAAGAAGGAAGCCTGTGCAGGAAAAAAAATATTCCAAAACGTGCAATAAGGAACTAAATTAAAACTGCAAAATAAATGTGGCAAAGAAATTAACTTCATGTCATGAATACAATGTGTTATGTTTGTAGCATATTCAACACAAAACATTTCGGAGACCACTCTTCATATTTCCTAGCATGGTGGTGGCTGCATCATGTTATGGTTATACTTCGGCAAGGACTAGGGAGTTTTTGTTGTTGATAAAAATAAATGGAATAGAGTGCCTTGCAAAAGTATTCATCCCCCTTGGCGTTTTTCCACACTTTGTTGCATTACAACCTGTAATTTAAATTGATTTTTATTTGGATTTCATGTAATGAACATACACAAAATAGTCCAAATTGGTGAAGAAAAATGAAAAAAATGAAAAGTGAAGGGAATGTAGGGAATGACCTTGAAGTCATGTCTAACATTAGCTACTACATTACTCTCATTGTAGTTTAGGGTGCGTATCTAATATTGTGATTCAGACCGTACATAAGATACAGTTAAAACACTTGCCATATAAGGAAGTCAGTCAATTGAAATATATTCATTAGGCCCTAATTTATGGATTTCACATGACTCTGGGAATACAGATATGCATCTGTTGATCACATGTACCTTCAAAAAAAAAGCTAGGGCCGTGGATCAGAAAATCAGTCAGTATCTGGTGTGACCACCATTTGCCTCATCCAGCATGACACATCTCCTTCACATAGAGTTGACCAGGTTGTTGATTGTGGTCTGTGGAATGTTGTCCCACTCCACTTCAATGGCTGTGTGAAGTTGCTAGATATTGGTGGGAACTGGAACATGCTGTCGTACACTTCGATTCAGGGCGTCCCAAACATGCTTAATGGATGACATGCCATGGAAGAAGGCCTTGCATTATCATGTTGAAACATGAGGCGGCAGATGAATGGCACGACAATGGGCTTCAGGATCTCGTCCCGGTATCTCTGTGCATTAAAATAGTGATCGCAAAAATGCAGGTGTGTTCTTTGTCCGTATCTTATGCCTGCCCATACCATAACCCTACCACCATGGGGTACCATGTTCACAACGTTGACATCAGCAAACCGCTTCCCCACACGACGCAATACACACTATGTGCCATCTGTCCGGTACAGTTGAAACCGGGATTCATCCGTGAAGACCACACTTCTCCAGAGTGCCAGTTTCCATCAAAGGTGAGCATTTGCCCACTGAAATTGGTTACGAAGCCAAACTGCAGTCAGATCAATACCCTGGTGAGGACGACGAGGACACAGAGGAGCGTCTCTGACGCTCGACTAGCATCACCACCCTGGATGGTTCCGACCTAGAATATGTGGACATCTATAAGTACCTAGGTGTCTGGCTAGACTGTAAACTCTCCTTCCAGACTCATATCAAACATCTCCAATCTAAAACGAAATCTAGAGTCGGCTTTCTATTTCGCAACAAAGCCTCCTTCACTCACGCCGCCAAACTTACCCTAGTAAAACTGACTATCCTACCGATCCTCGACTTCGGTGATGTCATCTACAAAATAGCTTCCAATACTCTACTCAGCAAACTGGATGCAGTTTATCACAGTGCCATCCGTTTTGTTAATTAAAGCACCTTATACCACCCACCACTGCGACCTGTATGCTCTAGTCGGCTGGACCTCGCTACATATTTGTCGCCAGACCTCCTGGCTCCAGGTCATCTACAAGTCCATGCTAGGTAAAGCTCCGCCTTATCTCAGTTCACAGGTCACGATGGCAACACCCACCCGTAGCACGCGCTCCAGCAGGTGTATCTCACTGATCATCCCTAAAGCCAACACCTCATTTGGCCGCCTTTCCGTCCAGTTCTCTGCTGCCTGTGACTGGAACGAATTGCAAAAATCGCTGAAGTTGGAGACTTTTATCTCCCTCACCAACTTTAAACATCTGCTATCTGAGCAGCTAACCGATCGCTGCAGCTGTGCATAGTCCATCGGTAAATAATCCACCCATTTTACCTACCTCATCCCCATACTGTTTTTATTTATTTACTTTTCTGCTCTTTCGCACACCAGTATCTCTACCTGCACATGACCATCTGATCATTTATCACTCCAGTGTTAAACTGCTAAATTGTAATTATTCGCCTACCTCCTCATGCCTTTTGCACACAATGTATATAGACTCTTTCTTTCTTTTTTCTACTGTGTTGTTGACTTGTTTATTGTTTACTCCATGTGTAACTCTGTGTTGTTGTCTGTTCACACTGCTATGCTTTATTTTGGCCAGGTCGCAGTTGTAAATGAGAACTTGTTCTCAACTAGCCTACCTGGTTAGGAAGCAGCTTAAGGTAGAGAAATTAACATTCAATCCTCTGGCAACACCTCTGGTGGACATTCCTGCAGTCAGCATGCCAATCGCATGCTCCCTCAAAACTTGAGACATCTGTGGCATTGTGTTGTGTGACAATACCGCACATTTTAGAGTGGCCTTTTATTGTCCCCAGCACAAGGTGCACATGTGTAATGATCATTAATCAGTTTCTTGATATGCCACACCTGTCAGGTAGATGGATTATTTTGGAGAAGGATACATTCTCAGTAACAGGGATGTAAACAAATGTGTGCACAACATTTGAGATACATACACTTTTTGTGTGTATGTCAAATGTCTGGGATCTTTTATTTCAACTCATGACACATAGGACCAACACAGTACATGTTGCGTATATAGTTTTGTTCAGTGTGTTTTATACTTTGTACATAGCCATAATATAACTTTTGAAATGTCAAAACATACTTTTGTGAGTGTAATGTTAAATTTTTTTGTTTAGTATCTACTTCACTTGCTTTGGCAACGTAAACATATGTTTCCCATGACAATAAAGCCCTTAGAATTGACAGAGAACATAAATAAATAAATAAAAGAGAGAGAGACATAAATAGAGGAGAGAGAGAGAGACATAAAGAAATAGAGAAGGAGAGAGAGAGACATAAATAGAGAAGGAGAGAGAGAGACAAAAAGAAATAGAGAAGGAGAGAGAGAGACATAAATAGAGAGAGAGAGACAAAAAAAATATAGAGAAGGAGAGAGAGACAAAAAGAAATAGAGAAGGAGAGAGAGACATAAATAGAGAAGGAGAGAGAGACAAAAAGAAATAGAGAAGGAGAGAGAGAGACAAAAATAAATAGAGAAGGAGAGAGAGAGACATAAATAGAGAAGGAGAGCGAGAGAGACAAAAATGAATAGAGGAGAGAGAGAGACAAAAATAAATAGATGAGAGAGAGACAAAAATAAATAGAGAATGAGAGAGAGAGAGAGAAGAAAATAAATAGATGAGAGAGAGACGAAAATAAATAGAGAATGAGAGAGAGAGAGAGAGAGAGAGAGAGAGAGAGAGAGAGAAAAACAAAATAAGTGTAAGTACGAGTGACTGTTAGGGGGGATAAGCTCAGGAAACAATTATGTTTTTCTTCTCTTCAACAGAGTACAGAGGGGGACACGTCAGGCAAGCTAGCAGCCATTGTTAGGACAGTCTGGCATATCCCTATTGTTGAATATCAATACCAGAATGGGCCAAATAAAATAATAAAACATCAATTTCACATCACTGGTCAACCTAGCCCACCATGGGACTCTGAGCCAACTTCTAAACTCCCTTTTGATCATAGTGTAACAATAAGATAGAGAATGATGCTACAGTATGTATATAGGAACAAGCTGCTACTACTATAAAAATAATTAGGATACATCAACTTCAGAAAAAACTAATGGAGATAATTATTTTGTGATGAACAGCACGATTTGGACTATATGAGATGAACAAAGCTTCACTTTTTTAAGAGGAGCCTGGAGGCATTGCAGGCTCCGCTGTATTCCCAATAGACATTTGTCTACTGATACCGCCAGCGTGCTTTTAGCTTTCAGCTCTGGCGCAAACGCCTGTACAATACTCTATGGAGTTGAAGAACTACACTCTTAGAAAAAAGGGACTACTTAGAACCATAGAGGGTTCTTCGGCTATGATAGAGCCCTTTAGGTTCCAGGTAAAACCCTTTTGGGTTCCGGGTGGAACCTTTTCAGCAACGGGTTCTTAACTTTGAGGCGTACAAGCACTTGGATGTGATCATTCTACAGCGGTCCCTGCAGAGTATGCTCAAATCGGTGTGATTAGAACACTTTATTAGAACGTCTAGTTAAGATTGACGCAACAGTCAACGCTTGAGCTGACCACACAATTGTTTCACAGAAACATTTTGCACAAACAGTCTTTACAACTTTATGTCCTCAATGTGGGCAGTTTATTTTTGGCTGCAATATTCAGATATTCACAGAAGTAGCAACAGCATAACACAATCATCCAAACTGTGAAATGTAGGCTACATTAGTCCTAGCTCTAACTGAGGAAACACTGACCTAACACAATCATCCAAACCGTGAAATGTAGGCTACATTAGTCCTAGGTCTAACTGAGGAAAGAGTGCGCTAACACAATCGGTCATATTTACAGTAGCTAACTCTCCGCTGACAGAAACCATCATTTCAATGAGCTAATAGCAATTACTATTTACAATTTATCACATCATGGGTGAGTTCACAAGTGATCAAAATATTTGAGTAAAACACTTTATAAAAGTCTAAAGTAATCCAACGGAGGGTAGAGTTTGTGAGCGCTGCCATGTTTGTTTTTCCACGTCAACCAAAGATAAGAAGAGATGACAAGATGAGTTGGGTCTGTTTGCAGTGTGCATGTTGAGGGGCTGTGTCGTCTAGCATCATTCATTTCTCATCATTAAATTCCAGAAGTTTACTTGAAAGACCAGTTAAGCATCCCTTCACCTTGTTTTGTTATAATATCTTTGGTCTGACAGATGTTTACGTGACACCCAGAATGCATTGTATGATGTCAACAAACATGGCTTCACAAAGAGCTGGCAATTAGCTTAGCATTAGCTCATCAAAATAAGTACAGCCTTGAAAAAAATATTTTACACAAATCATGTGTCTATTACAATCTATGCAAGAATCAGAATGCATGATTCTTGAAAATATGTTCTTGAAAATGTGAATAAAACAGTAAATAAATTATCACAACATAAACCATTTTTTGATAAGGGAGGCTTCTCGGCACTCCCACTCTGAGCCATTCAGTGTTGTTGCTTATGTATGAGCTAAGCTGCTGCATTAGCAATGTCTTTCAAAAGGAGGCAACTCACAAATCAAGAAATTCTGGAGATATAAAAAAATTCTGACAATGAGTTTGAGTTTGAAAGTTAGGAATCAGATTCTGACGGTGACAGTGAGGAGCTGCCCCCCAACCTTGTGGCCATTGAGGACCCTGAATCTGAGGACCACTTGCCCACCGACGAAGTCCCAGGTCCCTCTGAAGATGGTAACGGAGGCAGACCAACAAAAAAAAGTGAAGTACGGGGAGGTCTGCGGTAGCTGGAAGGTCGAAAGCCATTTCACCCCTCCTGGCCCTGCTGTTGGCTTTGATGAGTCCTAGCCTGGAGTGCAAAGCCCCTTGCCATCTCCCTCTGAGGCAGAGTGATTCAAGCTGTTTGTGTCAGAGGAGCTGGTGGGAGACATAGTAGAGGAGACCAATCGCTATGCCTTGGAACTACAGGAGAAGAGAGAGTCAGGAGCGAGGGGGACGGTTCGCTAAATCTTTTCCAAGACTGCTTCCTAGTTCTGCTGCTACTGCCAAACTAAATGACCCCCTACACAAAATAATAAATGTTCTTACCAGCCCGACATCAGCATTTGGTCAGGTCTTTGTGCCATACAACACAACCTATGCATTGGTGAATCCCTGTTGGTATGGAAAGGTAGGCTGGCGTTCCGTCAATGCATTCCCTCCAAAAGGCACCGGTTTGGGGTTCAAGGTCTTTGTCATGTGTGACATGAAGACAGGATTTGTCCAGGACATTATAGTCTACACAGGGTCCACCACTGACATCCAACATTATGAGGGGCTTGGGGTGTCCGGGTCCGTGGTGATGACCATGCTGGCTCCTCATCTCAGCAAGGGACACACTTTGTATGTGGACAATTGTTACAGCAGTCCCACACTCTTCCAGCTTCTGCTCTCCAACAGCACAGGGGTCTATGGCACAGTTTGGTCGAACAGGAAGGAGGAGGTGGCGTTCAAGAAGAACGATCAACAGCTGGCAGTAAAGTGGCCTTATAAACGTGACGTCCATGTCTTCTCCACAGTCCATACAGCAACCATATCAGCCACAGGGAAGGTGGACCACCTGACGGGAGAGAGAAAGATCAAACCAGATGATGTGCTTGACTATAACCTCAAAATGGTGGCAGTGAATATGGCGAATGTGATAAACAGCTTTGTGGAAATGCGCTCGAAAAACAACCAGAAGAAGACATTTTTTCATCTGATCGATACTGCTGTCCTCAATTGCCACATAGTTCACCGTCAGCTAACAGGTGAGATGATACTAAACAAGGTGTTTGTCATTGGATATACAGTTCGCATACAAATCACATACAGTTCCATATTGAAATTATATTGGCAATATCACTCCCTCATCCTCCCCACTCCCTCTCCTTCTCCCACATAGGTGAGGTAATTACCTTCCAAAAGTACAGAGAGGACCTCATAAGAGCTGCTGGAGGAGCACCACACCCCTCGGCGTCCATCCACTGCGGGCGATCCTGCTGCAGACCATTCCCTACGCCTCACTGCATGGCATTTTCCCTCCGAAGTCCCTCAAACTGCTTCTCAAGGCAGTTGCACACTACTACATACTATATAGTATTATTTTAGTGTACTGTAAACGATCTGTATCGGTTCAAATGAGCATTCTAGAGCTTTGCCTGTCTACCGGAAGTTGATGCTGTTGCTATGCAAGTTCTTGCTAGCTTGTTAGCATAACAAATGACTAGCTAAAAATGTTATGATTTTGGTTGTTTTCGTAAATTCAATCTGGAGTGTCAGATTGTCCGTTTTTAAATTTGGAACGTTCAGAGCGCACACTGGACGCTCTGGCCGAGGAGAAAGGCTGATTCGAGCATTCGACAGCAGTCAAGAATCCAAGCTAACTGGCTAACGTTGGCTAGCTACTTCCAGACACAAATGAGACAGAGAACACCTCACTCTGACTATTTTACTCGCCCTAGCAGAGCGGTTAGGCTGATTTCATGTTAGCGTTGTTGACTGTAACTGTGCTGCTGGCAACAATTTAATTATGCTTTTTTTTTGCCAACGTTTACTAACACTGGCCATATTCAACAGGTGTTGAGCATTCATAAATTCACCAGTTACTCTGCACGAGAGGGATTTGAAATCGGAGTAGATAGTCAGAATAATCTATGTCCATTGAAACGACTATACCACTTAGCTAAGAATGATGTGAATAATCAAGTCAATAAACGTTGGATAGTTAGTTAGATAGCAGATATTTAACAATACTGCCTGGCAAGTTCAATGCATTAGTAGCCAACTAACCTTCGGTAACTAAGTTAGCTAACATACCGGTACATTCTGCTGTAATGCTATGTGGTTCGTAAGGATAGCGTAGCTAACAAATTGTCAGTCAACATAACATGTCACGTAAATAATTTGAAAAGTCATTACTTTATTACATTGCTCAACATTTTCTTAAAATGTGTCATAATTAGTTAAAGCAATGAATTTGTATCTGCTTTGGTTGGACTTCGGCTTTACATTTTCTGACATTTTCTTGTGAGGCCACGCCCATTTCCGGGAGACTTGCATTATGGGCCTTAAAAGCACGGAAATAGTGTCCACTGCAGATGAACTTCATATTTTGGTGAATTTAATACGACATCCGGGAACTTTTGGCATACTAACTATATCCATACTTTGACCAATAAGCATGCTATATACTCAATTCAAGTCACAAATAGTACGGTTAGTGTAGTTAGTATGAGTATTCGAACACAGCTCATGTGTTTACCTTGTGACAAACCCAAGCACTATTAGGCACATCCGCAGGAATTACTGACTGACTGACTTGACAGGTGACCTGCCAAGATACCTTTTTATTTTCTTCACTAAATTAATATTTAAAGATGGGTTATGTATATTTATAATGAAATGGCAGTTGTCAGTCTTTACTTGCTGTTTTTTTTTTTTTATCTTTCTAGTAAAAATAGTGTCTTTGTTGTTCAACCACTACTACTACTTCAATACAACAGACAACCATTAGATATATGGATATTCATTTCCAGGCTGCTCCAGTAAAACTGTAAAGGAGATCAAACAGTAGGTTGTTAGCTGACCTGAAACTTCAGCTAGAAATATGTCCAGTTCCAGGCAAGTTCAATACCGTTTCTGTGTTTCTAAAAGCACAGAATAAAGAGGAATTGGTAGTAATCTCTATACAATATCAAGATACAGCAATAAAACAATATTACAGTGAAGTAACATAATAACACTGCTATAAAAATACTACGTTGCATTGACAACATGGCAATTATGAATGATATACATAAGACACAGCAATAAACTTTAAATGAGGAGCTTCACAAGGGCACCACAAGGGGGCAGGGTAGATGCTATGCTAAACCAACAAAAAAAAATGTGCAGGCCATGGTGATGATAAGGTTAGGGCACCTTCAAAGGATACAATACAAGCTAATATTCTCTGATACCATTAGCATTGTTTTACAAAACTAATAGAAGAATGTAGCTATAGAGTATAACACCATAAAAGGTTAAGAAATGAGTACCTCAGGTGTCCGCGGTTATAAAGGAATACACACAGACTACATTATGCTCCATACATACATACGGTGTGCTCCAGTACAAATGACATGAAACAATATACATAAACGATTATAATAACGTAATAAGGCACTTACTTTGATAGGAATGCACACAGGTCCAAAGTCATTATCAGTAAGGAAAACAATGCTGGCACCAGTCGGAAAATGTGAAAAGTCCAGGCAGGTTCTGTTCTGATTAGAGATGCGCAAATGTCTGCATACTTGACTGGGGGCTTGGGCTCTCATCGGAGAGAGCAGTTCGCCCGGCTCATCTAGCTAATCCTCGCCCAAAATAAGCATAGCATGCCTCAAACGTAAATTGTCTGCCAGTGAAATGGGCTACTTCTTTGTGAATTAATAAGCAGGCTAAATTCACCTAATTTCAGGCAATTGTTTGAAATGTTGGAACATAGCCCATAGACAAGTTGCAGGACAACGTTCCTTGGTTTGAGGGCAGCTTGAGTTAACTCTCCAGTCGTGTAATACATTTTTTGGGGAACCATGAGAGCATTTTGATCTCGCGCGCATAAAAAAAATGCACGCCGGGCAAATCGTTACAGATATTTGGAACTCAGGCGTAAAAAGGCTCAAATGTTATTTTAGGGATCCTCGTTAAGTAAAAGGGTTGTTCTAAATGGTGTTTAAGAGCTAAAGGAGCTGCGTTAGTGTACAGTTAGCTGCTAAAATAGCTACATCAGTGGTAACCATTACCGTTAATCTGGTAATCTTGTCTATTTCACCTCCTCTCTCTTCGAAATATCAGGAGCTGGGAGGGATAATTAAAAACGTGTCAGGTGAAAGTCCAACGAGCCTCTTTGCCACTGAGTGTTCATCGCTTTCCATCGTTTTGTTCATCTTATTAACCTGCTCACCGTACCTTAAAATGAAATATTTAGACCCCTACATGTGAATTAAAACTGCTGCCCGCCCTTCAGTGCTTTGAATTATTCTTTATTCAGAAGGAGGATAAGAGGAAGAACTTCCCATCTTCCACATCCACTTTTCTTAAACGCTTATATCCAAGTCCCAATGGTCCTTCCCTTATCCTCTCCGCCTCCAAACACACTGCCCAGGTCTGTCATGCCTTACTCCTCCTCCTCCCTCACTCCTCTTTCTTTCTTTTCTCTTTCTTTCTCTCTTAATTCTAACCTTGCTCTGCCCTTGTCATCAAGCCACTGAAGCACAAAGCCAGGGAGCAAAGGGAGTGTTTACTAATTTCCACACTACATTATCTAGCTATTAATCACAACCTGCACTGTAGCACCACGCCAAAAAAAACTTCTGGATAAAAGGCACATCTCTGCAGCTACCGCTATCTGCCCCCAAACTGCCATTGATCCTAAAATGGTCTCTTCAAAATAACTTACATGGATGATAATCACTGACATGGATAATATACATCTAGCTGGTGTATATCGGTGTATATCTAGCTGGATAGTCACTGACATGGATAATATACATCTAGCTGGTGTATATTGGTGTATATCTAGCTGGATAGTCACTGACATGGATAATATACATCTAGCTGGTGTATATCGGTGTATATCTAGCTGGATAGTCACTGACATGGATAATATACATCTAGCTGGTGTATATCGGTGTATATCTAGCTGGATAGTCACTGACATGGATAATATACATCTAGCTGGTGTATATCGGTGTATATCTAGCTGGATAGTCACTGACATGGGTAATATACATCTAGTTGGTGTATATCTAGCTGGATAGTCACTGACATGGATAATATACATCTAGCTGGTGTATATCGGTGTATATCTAGCTGGATAGTCACTGACATGGATAATATACATCTAGTTGGTGTATATCTAGCTGGATAGTCACTGACATGGATAATATACATCTAGTTGGTGTATATCTAGCTGGATAGTCACTGACATGGATAATATACATCTAGTTGGTGTATATCTAGCTGGATAGTCACTGACATGGATAATATACATCTAGTTGGTGTATATCTAGCTGGATAGTCACTGACATGGATAATATACATCTAGTTGGTGTATATCTAGCTGGATAGTCACTGACATGGATAATATACATCTAGCTGGTGTATATCGGTGTATATCTAGCTGGATAGTCAGTGACATGGATAATATACATCTAGCTGGTGTATATCTAGCTGGATAGTCACTGACATGGATAATATACATCTAGCTGGTGTATATCGGTGTATATATAGCTGGATAGTCACTGACATGGATAATATACATCTAGCTGGTGTATATCGGTGTATATATAGCTGGATAGTCACTGACATGGATAATATACATCTAGCTGGTGTATATCTAGCTGGATAGTCACTGACATGGATAATATACATCTAGCTGGTGTATATCGGTGTATATCTAGCTGGATAGTCACTGACATGGATAATATACATCTAGTTGGTGTATATCTAGCTGGATAGTCACTGACATGGATAATATACATCTAGTTGGTGTATATCGGTGTATATCTAGCTGGATAGTCACTGACATGGATAATATACATCTAGCTGGTGTATATCGGTGTATATCTAGCTGGATAGTCACTGACATGGGTAATATACATCTAGTTGGTGTATATCTAGCTGGATAGTCACTGACATGGATAATATACATCTAGCTGGTGTATATCTAGCTGGATAGTCACTGACATGGATAATATACATCTAGTTGGTGTATATCTAGCTGGATAGTCACTGACATGGATAATATACATCTAGCTGGTGTATATCGGTGTATATCTAGCTGGATAGTCACTGACATGGATAATATACATCTAGTTGGTGTATATCTAGCTGGATAGTCACTGACATGGATAATATACATCTAGTTGGTGTATATCTAGCTGGATAGTCACTGACATGGATAATATACATCTAGCTGGTGTATATCGGTGTATATCTAGCTGGATAGTCACTGACATGGATAATATACATCTAGTTGGTGTATATCTAGCTGGATAGTCACTGACATGGATAATATACATCTAGCTGGTGTATATCGGTGTATATCTAGCTGGATAGTCACTGACATGGATAATATACATCTAGCTGGTGTATATCGGTGTATATCTAGCTGGATAGTCACTGACATGGATAATATACATCTAGCTGGTGTATATCGGTGTATATCTAGCTGGATAGTCACTGACATGGATAATATACATCTAGTTGGTGTATATCTAGCTGGATAGTCACTGACATGGATAATATACATCTAGTTGGTGTATATCTAGCTGGATAGTCACTGACATGGATAATATACATCTAGTTGGTGTATATCTAGCTGGATAGTCACTGACATGGGTAATATACATCTAGTTGGTGTATATCTAGCTGGATAGTCACTGACATGGATAATATACATCTAGTTGGTGTATATCTAGCTGGATAGTCACTGACATGGGTAATATACATCTAGCTGGTGTATATCTAGCTGGATAGTCACTGACATGGATAATATACATCTAGCTGGTGTATATCGGTGTATATCTAGCTGGATAGTCACTGACATGGATAATATACATCTAGTTGGTGTATATATAGCTGGATAGTCACTGACATGGATAATATACATCTAGTTGGTGTATATCTAGCTGGATAGTCACTGACATGGATAATATACATCTAGTTGGTGTATATCTAGCTGGATAGTCACTGACATGGGTAATATACATCTAGTTGGTGTATATTGGTGTATATCTAGCTGGATAGTCACTGACATGGATAATATACATCTAGCTGGTGTATATCGGTGTATATCTAGCTGGATAGTCACTGACATGGATAATATACATCTAGCTGGTGTATATCGGTGTATATCTAGCTGGATAGTCACTGACATGGGTAATATACATCTAGTTGGTGTATATCTAGCTGGATAGTCACTGACATGGATAATATACATCTAGTTGGTGTATATCTAGCTGGATAGTCACTGACATGGGTAATATACATCTAGCTGGTGTATATCTAGCTGGATAGTCACTGACATGGATAATATACATCTAGTTGGTGTATATCTAGCTGGATAGTCACTGACATGGATAATATACATCTAGCTGGTGTATATCGGTGTATATCTAGCTGGATAGTCACTGACATGGATAATATACATCTAGTTGGTGTATATCTAGCTGGATAGTCACTGACATGGATAATATACATCTAGCTGGTGTATATCGGTGTATATCTAGCTGGATAGTCACTGACATGGATAATATACATCTAGCTGGTGTATATCGGTGTATATCTAGCTGGATAGTCACTGACATGGATAATATACATCTAGTTGGTGTATATCTAGCTGGATAGTCACTGACATGGATAATATACATCTAGCTGGTGTATATTGGTGTATATCTAGCTGGATAGTCACTGACATGGATAATATACATCTAGCTGGTGTATATCGGTGTATATCTAGCTGGATAGTCACTGACATGGATAATATACATCTAGTTGGTGTATATCTAGCTGGATAGTCACTGACATGGATAATATACATCTAGCTGGTGTATATCGGTGTATATCTAGCTGGATAGTCACTGACATGGGTAATATACATCTAGCTGGTGTATATCGGTGTATATCTAGCTGGATAGTCACTGACATGGATAATATACATCTAGCTGGTGTATATCGGTGTATATCTAGCTGGATAGTCACTGACATGGATAATATACATCTAGCTGGTGTATATCGGTGTATATCTAGCTGGATAGTCACTGACATGGATAATATACATCTAGTTGGTGTATATCTAGCTGGATAGTCACTGACATGGATAATATACATCTAGCTGGTGTATATCGGTGTATATCTAGCTGGATAGTCACTGACATGGGTAATATACATCTAGCTGGTGTATATCGGTGTATATCTAGCTGGATAGTCACTGACATGGATAATATACATCTAGCTGGTGTATATCGGTGTATATCTAGCTGGATAGTCACTGACATGGATAATATACATCTAGCTGGTGTATATCGGTGTATATCTAGCTGGATAGTCACTGACATGGGTAATATACATCTAGCTGGTGTATATCGGTGTATATCTAGCTGGATAGTCACTGACATGGATAATATACATCTAGCTGGTGTATATCGGTGTATATCTAGCTGGATAGTCACTGACATGGATAATATACATCTAGCTGGTGTATATCGGTGTATATCTAGCTGGATAGTCACTGACATGGATAATATACATCTAGCTGGTGTATATCGGTGTATATCTAGCTGGATAGTCACTGACATGGATAATATACATCTAGCTGGTGTATATCGGTGTATATCTAGCTGGATAGTCACTGACATGGATAATATACATCTAGTTGGTGTATATCGGTGTATATCTAGCTGGATAGTCACTGACATGGATAATATACATCTAGCTGGTGTATATCGGTGTATATCTAGCTGGATAGTCACTGACATGGGTAATATACATCTAGTTGGTGTATATCTAGCTGGATAGTCACTGACATGGATAATATACATCTAGTTGGTGTATATCTAGCTGGATAGTCAGTGACATGGATAATATACATCTAGTTGGTGTATATCTAGCTGGATAGTCACTGACATGGATAATATACATCTAGTTGGTGTATATCTAGCTGGATAGTCACTGACATGGATAATATACATCTAGTTGGTGTATATCTAGCTGGATAGTCACTGACATGGATAATATACATCTAGCTGGTGTATATCTAGCTGGATAGTCACTGACATGGATAATATACATCTAGCTGGTGTATATCTAGCTGGATAGTCACTGACATGGATAATATACATCTAGTTGGTGTATATCTAGCTGGATAGTCACTGACATGGATAATATACATCTAGTTGGTGTATATCTAGCTGGATAGTCACTGACATGGATAATATACATCTAGTTGGTGTATATCTAGCTGGATAGTCACTGACATGGATAATATACATCTAGCTGGATAGTCACTGACATGGATAATATACATCTAGCTGGATAGTCACTGACATGGATAATATACATCTAGCTGGATAGTCACTGACATGGATAATATACATCTAGTTGGTGTATATCTAGCTGGATAGTCACTGACATGGATAATATACATCTAGTTGGTGTATATCTAGCTGGATAGTCACTGACATGGATAATATACATCTAGCTGGTGTATATCTAGCTGGATAGTCACTGACATGGATAATATACATCTAGCTGGTGTATATCTAGCTGGATAGTCACTGACATGGATAATATACATCTAGTTGGTGTATATCTAGCTGGATAGTCACTGACATGGGTAATATACATCTAGCTGGTGTATATCGGTGTATATCTAGCTGGATAGTCACTGACATGGATAATATACATCTAGCTGGTGTATATCGGTGTATATCTAGCTGGATAGTCACTGACATGGATAATATACATCTAGTTGGTGTATATCTAGCTGGATAGTCACTGACATGGATAATATACATCTAGTTGGTGTATATCGGTGTATATCTAGCTGGATAGTCACTGACATGGATAATATACATCTAGTTGGTGTATATCTAGCTGGATAGTCACTGACATGGATAATATACATCTAGTTGGTGTATATCGGTGTATATCTAGCTGGATAGTCACTGACATGGATAATATACATCTAGTTGGTGTATATTGGTGTATATCTAGCTGGATAGTCACTGACATGGATAATATACATCTAGCTGGTGTATATTGGTGTATATCTAGCTGGATAGTCACTGACATGGATAATATACATCTAGCTGGTGTATATCGGTGTATATCTAGCTGGATAGTCACTGACATGGATAATATACATCTAGTTGGTGTATATCTAGCTGGATAGTCACTGACATGGATAATATACATCTAGTTGGTGTATATTGGTGTATATCTAGCTGGATAGTCACTGACATGGATAATATACATCTAGTTGGTGTATATCTAGCTGGATAGTCACTGACATGGATAATATACATCTAGCTGGTGTATATCGGTGTATATCTAGCTGGATAGTCACTGACATGGATAATATACATCTAGTTGGTGTATATCGGTGTATATCTAGCTGGATAGTCACTGACATGGATAATATACATCTAGTTGGTGTATATCTAGCTGGATAGTCACTGACATGGATAATATACATCTAGCTGGTGTATATCGGTGTATATCTAGCTGGATAGTCACTGACATGGATAATATACATCTAGCTGGTGTATATCGGTGTATATCTAGCTGGATAGTCACTGACATGGATAATATACATCTAGTTGGTGTATATCTAGCTGGATAGTCACTGACATGGATAATATACATCTAGCTGGTGTATATTGGTGTATATCTAGCTGGATAGTCACTGACATGGATAATATACATCTAGCTGGTGTATATCTAGCTGGATAGTCACTGACATGGATAATATACATCTAGCTGGTGTATATCGGTGTATATCTAGCTGGATAGTCACTGACATGGATAATATACATCTAGTTGGTGTATATCTAGCTGGATAGTCACTGACATGGATAATATACATCTAGCTGGTGTATATCGGTGTATATCTAGCTGGATAGTCACTGACATGGATAATATACATCTAGCTGGTGTATATCGGTGTATATCTAGCTGGATAGTCACTGACATGGATAATATACATCTAGCTGGTGTATATCGGTGTATATCTAGCTGGATAGTCACTGACATGGATAATATACATCTAGCTGGTGTATATCGGTGTATATCTAGCTGGATAGTCACTGACATGGATAATATACATCTAGTTGGTGTATATCGGTGTATATCTAGCTGGATAGTCACTGACATGGATAATATACATCTAGTTGGTGTATATCTAGCTGGATAGTCACTGACATGGATAATATACATCTAGTTGGTGTATATCTAGCTGGATAGTCACTGACATGGATAATATACATCTAGCTGGTGTATATCTAGCTGGATAGTCACTGACATGGATAATATACATCTAGCTGGTGTATATCGGTGTATATCTAGCTGGATAGTCACTGACATGGATAATATACATCTAGTTGGTGTATATCTAGCTGGATAGTCACTGACATGGGTAATATACATCTAGTTGGTGTATATCTAGCTGGATAGTCAGTGACATGGATAATATACATCTAGTTGGTGTATATATAGCTGGATAGTCACTGACATGGGTAATATACATCTAGTTGGTGTATATCTAGCTGGATAGTCAGTGACATGGATAATATACATCTAGTTGGTGTATATCTAGCTGGATAGTCACTGACATGGATAATATACATCTAGTTGGTGTATATCTAGCTGGATAGTCACTGACATGGGTAATATACATCTAGTTGGTGTATATCTAGCTGGATAGTCAGTGACATGGATAATATACATCTAGTTGGTGTATATCTAGCTGGATAGTCACTGACATGGATAATATACATCTAGTTGGTGTATATCTAGCTGGATAGTCACTGACATGGATAATATACATCTAGTTGGTGTATATATAGCTGGATAGTCACTGACATGGGTAATATACATCTAGTTGGTGTATATCTAGCTGGATAGTCAGTGACATGGATAATATACATCTAGTTGGTGTATATATAGCTGGATAGTCACTGACATGGATAATATACATCTAGTTGGTGTATATCTAGCTGGATAGTCACTGACATGGATAATATACATCTAGTTGGTGTATATCTAGCTGGATAGTCACTGACATGGATAATATACATCTAGTTGGTGTATATCGGTGTATATCTAGCTGGATAGTCACTGACATGGATAATATACATCTAGCTGGATAGTCACTGACATGGATAATATACATCTAGCTGGATAGTCACTGACATGGATAATATACATCTAGTTGGTGTATATCTAGCTGGATAGTCACTGACATGGATAATATACATCTAGTTGGTGTATATCTAGCTGGATAGTCACTGACATGGATAATATACATCTAGTTGGTGTATATCTAGCTGGATAGTCACTGACATGGGTAATATACATCTAGTTGGTGTATATCTAGCTGGATAGTCAGTGACATGGATAATATACATCTAGTTGGTGTATATCTAGCTGGATAGTCACTGACATGGATAATATACATCTAGCTGGTGTATATCTAGCTGGATAGTCACTGACATGGATAATATACATCTAGTTGGTGTATATCGGTGTATATCTAGCTGGATAGTCACTGACATGGATAATATACATCTAGTTGGTGTATATCGGTGTATATCTAGCTGGATAGTCACTGACATGGGTAATATACATCTAGCTGGTGTATATCGGTGTATATCTAGCTGGATAGTCACTGACATGGATAATATACATCTAGCTGGTGTATATCGGTGTATATCTAGCTGGATAGTCACTGACATGGATAATATACATCTAGTTGGTGTATATCGGAATATTTCTAGCTGGATAGTCCGCACATAGAAAGGGATTGGAGGCGAAGGAAAAACAAATAAGTGCAACCAAATTAAACAATATGCATTTCAAAAATATTCAAATAAAGTGTGTACATAAAATGTATTAAACACGTTAAACGTATTAAACCACAATGAGGACATCGACTTACCAAGCAAGTTTTCATAAATCATTGGGTACAGTGTAAGAAAAACATCAGAGTAATCTGAAATAGGGGCATAATTCATGTTCAAATTCACAACATAACATTCATGGGCATTTCATCATTAAGACCTTTAGGAAATAATGTCTGGAGGGTGAAGATCCCAAAACATTCTCTTATTCTCAGAGTATTATTGATATCACCTCCCCTGTCTGATATCTTAACTTTCTCTATGCCACAAAATCTAAAGGTAGAAATGTCATGCTTTAGGTCATTAAAATATACTGTGACTGGATAATCCCTGTCGATTCTCCTGATTTAACTTTTATGTTCACTGATTCTCTGTTTGAGAGAACGAGAGATGTTACCTACATAGCAAAGCCCACATGGACATTTAATAATCTAGATAACATGGGTGGTGGAGCCTGTAATAATGTAATTTATTTGGAACCGTTTTCCTGTATGTGGGTGGCGTAAATATTCACACTTCATCATATTGTTGCATTGTGCACAACCTCTGCATTTATAGCTACCATTTGGAAGAGAGAATTCAGCTGGCAAAGCTGGGTCTGATGATAAAACATGCCAGTGTTTCTTGACAGCATCTCCCACTTTTCGTGAGTTCAATGTATATGTGGTGGTGAACATTACGGAGTGCTCTTTAGCTCTAGTGGGTCTTTTTTTGTTGTAGTTCATCTCGTTTTCCCCAATGCCAAATCAAGAGTTTCATCCACACATTGTGGAGAATAGCCTCTTCGTAGAAAACTATTGCACATCTCCACTGTTTTTTCTAGATAGTCCTGGAAATGAGTTGTTGCAAGTTGGGGAGGTGGGTTTCACCCTTAGCTCAAGTTTGGGAGGGGAGGTGAGGTTCACACCTAGCTCGGACATTAGACAGTTCTTTAGTAAAGGTTGAATAGTCTATTGTTCAGCTAATAGCCTGTCCTGCTAGCTTGTGAAAAACGAATAAGAATATTTTTTTTTTCCCTTTCCACGTTAAAGATTCCAATAGATAGTGTTTTTAGCCACAATCGGCCCCAACGAATACATTTGGGCACAGTTGATAGTGTGATGGACTTTTGGCTAGAATGTTGTGGGTTCGAAACCTGCTCCCTTCCTGTTTCATTACAATGTTTCTAGTATATTGCATAGTTACAATGTGTAATCATTGATGTCCCAGGAGCCGGAGTGGTAAACACTGTTGAAGTGTATAATGAATGAGTTTGATACGCCTAGTATTGGATATTGATACGCCTAGTATTGGATATGGCTGAAAAAAAAACTTGCTAAATAGGGATTTACGTTAATGAACTTCATGACAAAAATATATACACAATCGTTTGTCTCTACATTAACTAACATATTCCTCTCAATTGTCCATGTTTTGCTTGACTCGTTATGACGTTATAACTACTTACATTTGCCTCCCCGCAATGTTTTGTCAGCCATCTTCATTGAAGAACTCCACCAGGCAAGGCATCGTTGCTGAAGAAAGTCACCAGGTGGCTCACGTCAAAATCCATCATTGGAACCACTCGATTGGTCATATGAAAAGCTTGGGACCCAAATGCACAATGAGTGCTCTAACTCCCCCTTGTGGTGGTCTGGAGCAATGAAGCCGTGACGCTGGGTACCTCTAAGTCCTGCGGTGCAAGCTCACAACTTTTAAAGGAGGAACCAATGTAGCTGGTTTTTCTATGCATTGTCAAGACCTAACAGCAGCTTTGGGTAAGGTTAAGGGTGGAGGAGTGTGTCTCTTTGTTAACAACAGATGGTGCGCAATCTCTAATGTTAAAGGGGCATTTCACCATGGCTCTACCATGGCATATAGTCATTACTATATTACCAACATAACATTTTTTTGTCATAAACATCACAGTTATCCAAACCACAAGCTAGAACTACCACATTTTCATTGCGCAGGTAGAATCGGGAAGTTTTGACTTCCTGTGTATTCATCTGCACATAGTGAACCACAAAGTCGAACATTCGTAGCGAATGCAGATGTGGCTAAGGTAGATGTGGCATGCCCACCAACATGTTTGATGGCATCGTGTACTTCGAACAAGCAATGTTTTAGACAATGTTTGTTTTTCACTAACATTTGTAATCATGCCAGCGTAGTGTTCTGTGCCTGGCTGTGCTGATAACAAACAAGCACAAAAATGTGCTATCTTCTACCATTCTACCTCCCAGAGATTTACCCCGATGCTGCTGGTGGCTTGCGGCTATGATGTGCCTTTTGGTTTTAGGCTGAACTGATATGATGGGGAATCCATTTCAAAGGCGGCTGAGAAGTGATGCAATACCATCCTTTTTATTTCACAATAAAACAGAAGATTCTCGATTAGAGGTAACCTAATGTAGGCTGGCTTGCTAGCCTAGCTGGTATAGCTAGGCAAGTTAGCTAGCTAGCTAATGTTGCAGTCCTGTATTGAACTCTGAAAGCCATCAGCCAAATCACATTGCTAGCTTTTTTGTATAGACACTGTCAATCAATTTCACCTATGCCTGCCATGATAGTCACTGCTAGTTATGTTCAGCAGCAAAGTAAACATGTTGGTTCGTTGACTGATGTGAGCTAACGTAAGCTAGCTAAATTATACTCTATTGTACAGTTTGAACAACAGTTGAACTGTGCCAGCATAACAACATTAGGATAGACTAGTTGAACATGCATACATGGGCACAGGCAGAGATTACATTTACAACAATATCTAGCCTAAAAATAGAAAGAAACATGGCATAACCCTCAACCTTTGCAAAGTGACCAGACCGTACAAATGTACCTAGGTGGGTAGGCAGACAGATTATACCAACAGCCATGTCTATCAGGCATGCTTAGGCAAATATTTTTATAGTAAAATATGCTTCAGTTTTAGAGATTTATAACAGTAGATTGTTGTGCAATTATTTCTCCTCACTGTTTGTTAATAAACTTAGCTAGTTAGCTTCCTGGATATGCAATACTTGTCTGTTTGGAATCCTATCTTGCATCATGCCTATAATTTTGTGAGATTGAAATGCATCCATGGTCAGGATCATAACTGATGTTAACCCTCATCAATTATGTTACATAGTTAGCTAGTAAAATTAGTAATGTTACACGCTTGCTAACAAGTTACAAATGTGAGGCAGTGTGCATAACTAGTTAGCAGGTGCCAGTCTAACAAGCTAGCCAACACCAGTCATTTTGGCATCAGGTAGCCTAGTGGTTAGAGCGTTGTGCCAGTAATTGAAAGATTGCTGGATCAAATCCCCGAGCTGACAACGTAAAAATATGTCGTCCTGCCCCTGAAGGCGGCAGTTAAAAACACTGTTCCCCGGTAGGCCATCATTGTAAATAAGAATTTGTTCTTAATGTTCTTAATAACTGACTTGCCTAATTAAAAAAAGGTTACATTTATAAAAAATTTTTTTAAATGTGCTATCGTTTGCTGGTAAACCTAGGATTTAGGTGGCTGGTTGTAAGCTTGCTGTTTAGTAGCCATATCTATGACGAAAAATATATATATATTTTTTAAAATGAAATGTAATGCCATGTAATATTTTTAATTGTATATAACTGCCTGAATGTTGCCTTGGCAGCAGCTAATGGGGATCCTTAATAAATACAAGTACAAACTGGGAAAAATTCTTCTGAACGGTCATCCAACTCGGAATTCCAACTAGGGAACTCGGGCCTCCTTCTAGAGCTTTAACTTTCCGACCTAAAGATCACTAACGTCATGATTTGACCTCTGAGCAGTAGATCTCATCTTGATTTTTGACTGCGGAAGTGATCTTGACTCAGAAAAGGTTGGTGACGATAAGCTGTAGACAACACTATTTACCAAGAGAGTTTTCATCTATATTTTTCGTAGCTGTCTATTTACCACCAAAAAACCGATGCTGGCACTAAGACCGCATGCAACGAGCTGTATAGGGCCATAAGCAAACAAGAAAATGCAAATCCAGAGGTGGCGGTGATTTTATGCAGGGAAACTGAAATATTCAATTTTTACCAGCATTTCACCTGTGAAACTAGTGGTGACAAAATTGTAGATCACCTTTACTCCACACACAGAAATGCATCAAATGCTCTTAACCGCTAGGCTACCTGCCGCCTAAACTACAGGACTGTTTCGCTAGCAGAGATTGGAATATGTTCCGGGATTCATTCGATAACATTGAGGAGTTTACCACA
Source organism: Oncorhynchus mykiss (assembly GCF_013265735.2). Lineage (NCBI taxonomy): Eukaryota > Metazoa > Chordata > Actinopteri > Salmoniformes > Salmonidae > Oncorhynchus > Oncorhynchus mykiss. Next base: position 1,728,254 of record NC_048586.1, on the reverse strand, counting down.
TCAGTCACAGGCTTCATTAATAAATTACAGGCAACATCCGCACTGAGCTATATGGCAGGGCTTGCTAACTTTCACGGATTACAAAGGGAAACCCAACTGCGAGCTGCCCAATGATGCGAGCTTACCAGACGAGCTAAATTCCTACTATGCTCAATTCGAGGCAAGCAACACTGAACCATGCATGAGAACCCCTAGCTGTTCCGGACGGAATAGTGAACTCGCTCTCCGTAGTTGTGAGTAAGACCTTTAAACAGATTAACAATTACAAGGCCGCAGGGCCAGACGGATTACCAGGACGCGTACATAGAGCATGCACTGACCGCTGGCAAGTGTCTCCACTAACATTTTCAACCTCTCCCTGACTCAGTCTGTAATACCTACAGTGCCTTCAGAAAATATTCATACCACTTGACTTATTCCACATCTTATTCCACATCATGCGAAAGCATGTGATTAGTAATGTTTGCAAATGTATTGAAACTGAAATAGAGAAACATCTAATAGGTATTTACACACCAGAGTCTAAAATACATAGGTATTTACACCCCAGAGTCTAATATACATAGGTATTTACACCCCAGAGTCTAATATACATAGGTATTTACACCCCAGAGTCTAAAATACATAGGTATTTACACCCCAGAGTCTAATATACATAGATATTTACACACCAGAGTCTAAAATACATAGGTATTTACACCCCAGAGCCTAATATACATAGGTATTTACACCCCAGAGTCAATACATGTTAAAATCACCTTTGGCAGCAAATACAGCTGTGAGTCTTCTGGGTCAGTCTCAAAGAGCTTTACACACCTGGATTGTACAATATTTGCACGTTATTATTTTTTAAGCTCTGTCAAGTTGGTTGCTGATCATTTTTAAGTCTTGCAATAGATTTTTAAGTTGATTTAAGTCAAAACTGTAACTAGGCCACTCAGGAACACTCAATGTCGTCTTGGTAAGCAACAACAGAATGTGTGTTTTAGGTTATTGTCCTGCTGAAAGGTGAATTTGTCTCACAGTGTCTGTTGGAAAGCAGACTGAACCAGGTTTTCCTCTAGGATTTTGCTTGTGCTTAGCTCTATTCGGTTTATTTGTATCCTAAAAAACTCCCTAGTCCTTGCCAATGATATGTTTGAAAATATGAAGAGTGGTACTCAGTGATGTGTTTTGTTGGATTTGCACCAAACATAATGCGTCTTTTTTGACTCATCACATACAGTGGGGCAAAAATAATAATTAATTAATAATTAATCAGCCACCAATTGTGCAAGTTCTCCCACTTAAAAAGATGAGAGAGGCCTGTAAAAAATCTTTGGAAGGAGTTGAAAGTCCGTGTTGCCCAGCAACAGCCCCAAAACATCACTGCTCTAGAGGAGATCTGCATGGAGGAATGGGCCAAAATACCAGCAACAGTGTGTGAAAACCTTGTGAAGACTTACAGAAAACGTTTGACCTCTGTCATTGCCAACAAAAGGTATATAACAAAGTATTGAGAGAAACTTTTGTTATTGACCAAATACTTATTTTCCACCATAATTTGCAAATAAATTCATTAAAAATCCTACAATGTGATTTTCTGGATTTTTTTTATCATGTTGTCTGTCATAGTTGAAGTGTACCTATGATGAAAATTACAGGCCTCTCTCATATTTTTAAGTGGGAGAACTTGCACAATTGGTGGCTGACTAAAAACTGTTGTGCCCCACTGTATGCTGCTGCTACTGTTTATTATCCATCCTGTTGCCTAGTCACTTTATCCCTACCTATAAGTACATATCTACCTCGACTACCTGGTACCCCTGCACATTGACTGGGAACTGGTACCCTGTGTATAGAGTTATCGTTACTCATTGCGTACATGTTCCTTGCGTTATTATTACTCTCATTTTTTTTATCTCTCTGCATTGTTGGGAAGGGTCCGTAAGAAAGCATTTCACTGTTTGTCTACACCTGTATTTTACGAAGCATGTGACAAATAATGTGATTTTATTTGTACACTTTTGTGAAGCACCTGTGCATGCATGCATCAACCACTATAGGGTCATTCTATCAGTGTTTATAAATGCATAAATGTCTATGATGTACAGTATACACATTGCAGATTAAATATAACATATTGATCTTCCAGACTGACTGGCCAGTAAAGCAAATAGTGTTGTTTAAAATAATATCTTACTATATTTTCTTATCTTAAAAACCGCACAAGGAAGTGGTATGCTACAGTAGGTAATCAACTAATATAATCAAAGTCAACATGAGCTGGCTGACATAAAAATGCAAGAAAATTACTGCACAGAATAAGCAGGGGTCAATGGGTCTAATTAATTGCATGAAATGTATATTTGAATCCAGAGAAACATTTTTGAAGTGCTTTCTGAGGTGGCCAAGCCATCCTTTAAGTTTTACTGCTGCTTCTCGAGGTTGAGCAGGTCACCGAGCACAATGTATTAATTTATTTAATCATTCATTTTCATAAGAACTGCATCAGCTACCACAAGCACAAGCTTATTGAAATCAAATATTTCTGCACATTTGATATTCAACGACATATTTTTACTTTTCTTCTATCCAGTGAGCTTTGATATGGAATTGTTAACAGAATTTGGTGTGAGTTTGATGTGAATTTTTGTTCTTATGAAATTAAATTAGCCCATCAACAGTCAGCAGGTCTGCTAAAGGGCTTGTAACAAGAGCTCTTTCAATATGGAGATGTGTGAGAAGATGGACAGCTACAGGGCTAGTAGATGGACAGGAAGGCTGTAGTAGCAGCGGGTTGGTTGGGGTAAACTTGTTTGTTTAAATATGGAGACGTGTGAGAAGATGGACAGCTACAGGGCTAGTAGATAGGCAGGAAGGCTGTAGTAGCAGCGGGTTGGTTGGGGTAAACTTGTTTGTTTAAATATGGAGACATGTGAGAAGATGGACAGCTACAGGGCTAGTAGATGGACAGGAAGGCTGTAGTAGCAGCGGGTTGGTTGGGGTAAACTTGTTTGTGTAACCCTTGCTGTCCTGCCTTCTCCCTCTGCTGCTTCTAATGAGGCTTTGGGCACAACAGGAACATTATCATTACTGATTGAACCCCATTTCCTTGTCTCTCTCACTCACTTTCTCACTCTCTCACTCTATCCCCCCTGTCCTTTTGCAATTAATATTTTGCATTGGTGACCCAAGGCGGCAGAGTGTGCGTGGATGTGTGTGTTAGTGTGTGTGAGAGACACACACCAGAATCCTGTGAAATTCAAATAAATGAGCAATGTATATTTGTCTCAACATGCCATTGTTATGAATGTTCTCAAGCCGCCCTCCGCCATAGTTGTGCCCAAAAGTTATGAATGGAGGCTAATGACTTTTTCGTCTAGATTACACAATAGTGGCCTGTAAATACAATGACATGACTTAAGCATGCAAATATTTAGGAAATAACTTTGCCATCACTTTACTTTAGACAGATGGCAATGTTGTCATTAGCTAGCAAAGTTTGTCAAAAATAGCTAGCAATGCTAAAGTTATCTAACTAAAATCCGGTGGTCTCCCTCAATCTTAGCTAGCTAGCTAATGTTATACTGCATCTAAATGTTTTTGAACCACAGAAAGATAGCTGCTTAGACAAAAGCTACTCTTCCAGTGGTCAAAACACATTTGGATCAGATTGATACTGTAGCTTATTGGAGACCACCTGATTTTAGTTAGCTAACTTGAGCATTGCTAGTTATTTTTGCTAGCTAATGGGGATCCCTAACCTAATACATACAAATACTAAATACAAATCTGGCAACATCAAAAGATTGATGACAAAAGGTTGTCCTACTGATTGTGTGCCTCATTTTGAAATATCATTGTATTTCCAAGCCACTGTAAAGCACTTTCGATTAAATCTCCATCAGTGCTCATTGACAATGCATTGAGTAGTGTGCCAGTCGGGCATCAGTCCATGTTCAAAACAATGTTGTGACTAAACGTGCAACCCTTGAAGTTAAGAGAGCCAGTTTAACCTCTGAACAATAAACGCTTATGAGACAAGTGAGAGAGAGAGAGGCAGAAAGAGTAGAGAAGAAAAGGGACTGATGATGTGGTGTGGGGAAGGGAGCAGAAGTGGTGGGGGGTGGAGAGGGGATGATCCAACACAATGTGTCCCTTCTCCTAAAGCAACTTGTTATCAGGCGCTACACAGAGAGAAATACCCCCCATTCAATCTGCATTTAAATACATTTCAGTCCACTACTGCTCATTTGCATTCATTTATCCCATTATATTGTTGGAAATGGCCGACTGTCTCGCCAGCACAATGTGGGAACCTATCAGCAGCCTGAAGAGCCCACACCTGATGCCAATTTAGCCCGCTTGGCTCTATTCATTGCCTTGGGCCTGATCTGACAACTCTCCATTCCGTCTTCTCTCCCTTCTAAGACCCTTTTCAATTGGATCTGCTTGTGGTGACCCCCAAAAATTGCCCATTGGAGAGTTCTTTCTTCCCTCTCTCCCTCTTTTTTTTTTACTCTCCCTCTTTCCCTCTCGCTCCTTCGATATCGTTGTCTGTGAGACTGGGTTACTATTTGGGTGCCATGGGAAAAGGAGAAGCAAATGATTCTCAGTGGCTTCTGATTTCCACTATTTGTTCAACATTAGGGCCCACTTATCTGCTGAAAGAAAAAGCAACATGGGAGAGAAAGTGACAGGCAGGAAGGGCTATTGTGGCCCAGGATCTACATTCAAAGAAGAGGGGCCCTCTCGAAAACACACACACAAACGGGGAACTCAAACACTTGACACACACACATGATTTTTTTCAAAATAAACAGTTGGTCCGTGCAGTGTTATCCGCCATGTGAATAGAGCACTGAGGAGTTAATTTACACCATACAAAGGTTGTGGACTGACATTTTTGTGCTGAGAGCAGGCTACTAAAATCATTACACTTTAGCAACAAACTCTTTAAAAGAAAAACAGAAAGATGGCCTCCCGAGTGGCACAGTGGTCTAAGGCAGGGTTAGATGTGCCACTAGAGATTCTGGGTTTGAGTCCAGGCTCTGTCGCAGCCGGCCGCGACCGGGAGAGACATGGGGCGGTGCACAATTGGCCCAACGTCGTCCAGGATAGAGGAGGGTTTGGCCGGCAGGGATGTCCTAGCCCCATTGCATGCTGACACGGTCGCCAGGTGTACGGTGTTTCCTCCGACACATTGGTGCGTCTGGCTTCCGGGTTAAGAGGGCATTGTGTCAAGAAGCAGTGCAGCTTGGCTGGGTTGTGTTTTGGAGGACGCACTGCTCTCGACCTTCGCCTCTCCAGTGCCCGTACGGGAGTTGCAGCGATGAGACAAGACTGTAACTACCAATTGGATACCACAAAAAATTGGGGAGAAATTTAAATTATTAAAATAATCAAATGAAAAAGAGAAAGTCAGCCTACTGTTTATACTTCCTTCTCACTGGTGGGAACATGACACACACACATACACGCATGCAAGCACGCACGCACACACACTCCTCAACATTCTCCATTAACTTTCTACCAACTTCCACCCCATACAGAACACCACCTCTACCCACCCTGTCCACACGCTACAAAACATACAACCGCTATCTGTGACAGACAGACAATAATTTCCCATCCAACCCAAACAAACAGACTAACTAAGCAGTCTTGGGAGTAGAAATTAGCAGATGAAATAATAAGAGATGGTGAGTGGAGGGCTGACAGTGGGGGATGGAGAGGTGAGGAGGAGGGGGAGGAGGAGGATTGTGACAGAGAGAGAGAGATCCCAGAGTCTAGCTGTTCATTAATCACTGCGGCATCTTTGACCTTTCATCTGCCAAGGGCGCAAGGCGGAGAAGGAGGCGGAGGAGGGAGGAGAAGAGGGGTGGCCGCCACTGCTTTACCGTCCAGGAGAAAAAGATCCATTCTTAATGAAGAGTTAAATTAACCCACTTCACGGTCTGTTGGATGAATCAGGCGTTCCATGGTGGTATGAGCTCTGCGCTCTGCTTGCAGGGCCATGATAGAGACCCCTTGCCCATTTACACATGTTAATAAAATAATTACAAAGATGTCAGCTCAAACTCTCGAACTCCCATGTTTCCTCCCCTTCACACACGACGACGGCGGAGAGGGGGTTTGGGAAATGGGTGCTAGAAATGGCAGCAGGGTGCGGCATGCGTGTCAGGCAGTATTTTTAGCGTTGGGATGCTTGGCTTTACAAGGTGGGGTGTGAGTAGAGCTGTGCACTGTAGGCAGCACCAGAGGCAGTGGAGGTGAGAAAAGCTTGACACTCTAAAGCCATTACATTGGGAGTGTGCGAGAGTGACTTATACAAAAATAGAGTATTATCTTTAGGATAGTTTACTGTAAAATATAGCGTGTCGATTTAAATATACAATTAAGCTTATTTTTAACCCAAGGTTAATCTAATCAGTCTATTTCTACCTCTGAAGAGCCTGCTCCAATTTAATTGGCTATTTCTATTGCCTCAGCCAGACTTTAATTGAAACCAATGGGGATCTAACAACAACTGTGACAACTGTGATCTCTATTGATGTCTTGGGGATAGCTATAAAAATGTGACAAAAATATGTGCATTATTAATGTGATCTCTTAATGCATTATTGTAATATCTACCCTGAAACAGAGATATTCCTTAATTCGGAAAGAGAGAGAGAGAAAAAAAGAGAAAACAAATGAGGATTTTGTCTTAAATATGTCAAGGAAATGAGACAGAAGACGTTTCCTCTGGCTTAAAGAGACAAGACATCTCGGGCGTTGAGCAATTATTACGATTTAAAACATCTCTTCATGAACCTATGACAATTTTGATTCATACTGAACAAAAACCTAAATGCAACCTGAAGCAATTTCAACGATTTTACTGAGTTAGAGTTCATATGAGGAAATCAGTCAATTGAAATAAATAAATTAGACCCTAATCTATAGATTTCACATGGCTGGGCAGGGGCGCAGCCAATGGGTGGGCCTGTAAGCAACTAACAAAGTAAAGAATTAAAGAAGTTTGATTATTGCGGCATCAACCAAAAAGGTTTTAGCTACCTCATTTGTGTCAGCCTCCAGTATTTATGCTGCAGTAGTTTATGTGTCGGGGGGGCAAGGGTCAGTCTGTTATATCTGGAGAATTTCTCCTGTCTTATCTGGTGTCCTGTGTGAATTTAAGTATGCTCTCTCTAATTCTCTCTTTCTCTCTTTCTTTATTTATTTCTTTCTCTCGGAGGACCTGAGCCCTAGGACCATCCCTCAGGACTACCTGGCCTGATGTCTCCTTGCTGTCCCAAGTCCACCTGGTTGTGCTGCTGCTCCAGTTTCAACTGTTCTGTCTGCGGCTATGGTACCCTGACCTGTTCACCGGATGTGCTACCTGTCCCAGACCTGCTGTTTTCAACTCTCTAGAGACAGCAGGAGCTGTAGAGATACTCTGAATGATCGGCTATGAAAAGCCAACTGACATTTACTCCTGAGGTGCTGACCTGTTGCACCCTCTACAACCACTGTGATTATTATTATTTGACCCTGCTGGTCATCGATGAACATTTGAACATCTTGGCCATGTTCTGTTATAATCTCCACCTGGCACAGCCAGAAGAGGACTGGCCACCCCTCATAGCCTGGTTCCTCTCTAGGTTTCTTCCTCGGTTCTGGCCTTTCTATGGAGTTTTTCCTAGACACCGTGCTTCTACACCTTCATTACTTGCTGTTTGGGGTTTAGGCTGGGTTCCTGTACAGCACTTTGTGACATCAGCTGATGTAAGAAGGGCTTTATAAATACATTTGATTGATTGAGTTGTTATAACATATAATACAGTATCTCTTTCCGACATCTGTATATCGTCATCACTTATGGTATCAGTTAAGCAGCCTCTACAGCATATCAGTGGGTTCAAGCATAGCATACTGTTATGCTACCTTCAAATAATGGAAAAGCGTTGAGACCATAAAAGGTATCATTGATTCAAAGGGAGGAGATTACATTGTCTCTGACACAGGTGTGAACGTTAGCATGAAACACCTATATCAAATTCTGCACACCAGTAGCAATAGCCATTGATGATATCGATCGCAGCCATGGCAACTACTACAGAGAGCAGACCTTAAGCTGGCCCACCTTAAGCTGCACTTGTATTAACATCTCCTCATATAGAAATCAGCCATGTTGGACCCAATTCTACCTTGAGAGACAGTAGGTTCACCAAGCTTAAATATTCATGCATATACCCCAAAGATATTACTGCCTATGTTCCATGTACATGCAAGTTGGTACACAGTTTGGACACTCATCGGTAACATACAAGACATGCAATCAGAGGTCTCTTCACAGTTCCCAGGTCCAGAACAGAGGCTAGGTAACACACAGTATTAAATAGAGCCATGACTAAATGGAGCTCTCTGCCACCCCAGGTAACTCAAGCTAGCAATAAAACCAGATTAAATCAACAGATAAAATAATGCCTTATGGCACAACGGTGACTGTGAATAGACACAGACATGTTTTATATATCAGGGATGCACCAATATGACATTTTTGGCCGATACTGATATTTTCCTTGCCAAAAAAAACTGATACCGATAACCGATATTGAACATTTTTGCTGCCTTTTAAGCATTCTAGTACATTTAAATAGTTGAAACACACACACACACACTGACCAAAAAGTTATTTTGTTGGCAGTTACACATGTTCCCATTACCAGTAAAACATAATCAAAACCTATTTCTTTCACTTAGTTGCTGTGCTGTTTCATTCATTCAGTCGTTTCATTCTCAACCAGGATTTCATCATGCATGTCAAGCAGTGAAGTTTCAGCTCTCTGTCCGTGGCCTCTCTTCCTCGGTGCACTTCCATTTCCATCTTCTTCTCCATCTGTGTCTAATATTTCACATAAACCTTGTTTCTTGTCTGCATCGAAGTAGCGGTCCTCGTACCTAGCATCGAGCATGGTGGCGACAAAGTAAAGAGGCTCAGAGAGACTGCCACTGAATCGCTTGTTCACAGCCTCTAGTACAGTACTTTGCAAGTGTTAACCCCACGGTATGTGTCGGCAGTTTTGTTGAGCAGGCGTTTCAGTCCATGACAGAGGGTATCACGTCTGCTGCAGACGCAGTTGATGAGCTTATTTCTCCAGTCAGTTGTTCGAATAGAGCTTGGAGTGTGTTCATGTTTACGAGTTTCAAACATGTCAAATGCCATTAAAATGGCAGCAGCAGTATGAGAACCAGCACATTCTTAACCTCTTAGAACCACCCATCCTGGATCCACTATATTTGTCATCAGCAACGCTGAATAGCACTGCGCAACAGTCAAAAAATATTACTAGAAAATATTCATATTCATGAAATCACAAGTGAAATATAGCGAAACATAGCTTAGCCTTGTGTTAATCACCCTGTCGTCTCAGATGTTGAAATTATGCTTTACAGTGAAAGCAATACAAGCGTTTCTGTAAGGTTGTCGATAGCATAACGAAAAAATAAGTACACCTAGCATCAGGTAACTTGGTCACGAAAATCAGAAAAGCAATCAAATTAATCGTTTACCTTTGATGATCTTCGGATGTTTTCACTCACGAGACTCCCAGTTAGACAACAAATGTTCCTTTTGTTCCATAAAGATATTTTTTACATCCAAATACCTCCGTTAGTTTGGTGCGTTATGCCCAGGAATCTACCGGAATGAGCGGTCATGACAACGCAGACAAAAATTCCAAATTATATCCATAATGTACACAGAAACATGTCAAACGTTTTTTATAATCAATCCTCAAGGTGTTTTTCAAATATCTATTCGATAATATATCAACCGGGACAGTTGGCTTTTCACTAGGACCGGGAGTAACAATGGCCACCTCTCTCTTTTACGCACAAATCTTTTGCCCCCACCTGTCCACTTACGCAATGTGGTCGTTCACGCTAATTCTTCAAAATAAAAGCCTGAAACTATGTCTAAAGGCTGTTGACACCTTAGGGAAGCCATAGAAAAAGGAATATGGTTGATATCCCTTTCAATGGGCAATAGGGATGCATAGAAACACAGGGGTTTCAAAATAAGAGTCACTTCCTGATTGGATTTTTCTCAGGCTTTCGCCTGCAATATGAGTTCTGTTATACTCACATACAATATTTTGACAGTTTTGGAAACTTTAGAGTGTTTTCGATCCTAAGCTGTCAATTATATGCATATTCTAGCATCTGGTCCTGAGAAATAGGCCGTTTACTTTGGGAACGTTATTTTTCCAAACATAAAAATAGAGCCCCCTAGCTTAAGCATGCAATATGGCTTTCCTCAGTACGAAATCCTCATGGACCCACTGTGCTGTCAAACTCAGCATGCTCGTGGGGCTGACATCACTGGTACAAATGTCAGTTGTGAAGCTAATGCCAGTGGCGCCCATAGCATAGATGTGCGTTTCAACAATACTGTGTAACTCTGGTAGGGCAACATCTGAAAAATAGCGCCTACTTGGCAGTGTGTACCAAGGCTCGAGGTTCCCGACCAGTCGGCGAAAGCCAACATCATCAACAACAGAGAACTGTTGATTGTCAAGGGCAATGAATTCCATTATCTTTGCGTTAACTTCTTACGGCTGAAATCCCGTTAACGGGATCGATTTGACAGCAGCCAGTGAAAGTGCAGGGCGCCAAATTCAAACAACAGAAATCTCATAATTAAAATTTCTCAAAAATACAAGTATTATAGACCATTTTAAATATAAACTTGTTGTTAATCCCACCACAGTGTCCGATTTCAAAAAGGATTTACGGCAAAAGCATACCATGCGATTATGTTTGGTCAGCGCCAAGTCACAGAAAAACAGCAATTTTTCCAGCCAAAGAGAGGAGTCACAAAAAGCAGAAATAGAGATAAAAATGAATCACTAACCTTTGATGATCTTCATCAGATGACACTCATAGGACTTCATTTTACACAACACGTATGTTTTGTTCGATAAAGTTTATTTTTATGTCCAAAAATCTCAGTTTACATTGGTGCGTTATGTTCAGTCAAGTTTTGCTGAGCTAAGCTTTGATCAGCATGGATATCCAAAAATGGCTGGGCACTGCCAAGAGCAAAAAAACTGAGGACCACAATGTTGAGAGCAATGCCAAGCTAACCAACCAGCCTGTAGGCCCGACCACAGAGGCTGAGGAGCCTAGCAGCAAATGTAATACCCGCCCAGCCCCCCCACACCGCCTGCTGACTAACAAGATCGAGAAGGGCCTATCACCAGCAACACGAGGGTAACGTCACAACAAGCGCCTGCAACTCCGTTGCCCCAGCCACTAGCACCTGACGACCCGTTGAACCTAACCAAAACCGAACCAGTGGAAGCAGAGTTTATTGTGGCGCGCACATTCTTGCAAAGTGAAATTGCAACCACAGCAAGCAACAACAAATGGACCCCACTCAGTGTTCTTCAACAATACGGTGGGCCTTTATCAGCAATGCTGACTGTGCTGTTGGCACTGAAACATGATTAACATTTTTGGGGGCATCTACAGCAATGTGCGTAAATTTGTTCTCCACCCCGAAGAATATATTCATTGAACAGAGACTCGGAACACAGAGAATGTTACATCAAAGAAAAAGCCCAGCTTGTCCAGCTGGCATTATATTTATCCAGGAAGGACGATGGAATCAGAAACTTCTCAAGAGGTTCAACACAGCATCGAGGAAGGCTACAACTGTTCTAAATGTCAGAATGATTTATTAATTGGTTTTCCCTCATGTAACTGGTTGTTTGGCTCATTGTTTATGTAATGTATAGTTTAGGCCTTTGCTTTTTACTTCATGGCATCTTTTAGGTTTATCTGGGATATTGCCATTAGGCTACTTGCTTTTACGGATCTAAATTGCTATTGATAGATATACAGCATTGCGTTATTTGATGGATATAGGGGCAATGACCAATGCAGCCTATTTGGTTGTGCTCTGAGGTGAGCCCGAGCGCAGTGCTCCTGTTGTCCTGGCTGCCCACTCCGGTGGTGCTGAAACTGGCAGCACATCTACCATTATTTTTCATCGCTTTGACTGGCAATAGACTTCTGTCCATGGATGGTCCTGAATGGATGGTTACGTTGTGTGGTGTGTGCCGCTTTAATGAGCGCATTTTGGGCTACCAGTCTTCGTAGGGCTTCTCTTCAACATTGCATGATTTCCTGTGTGCAAAATTACAGTTGTTGTGTATATGGCTGCATTTCAGAGAGGCAGACTTTGTTGAAATATGTTGTATGTCGCAGTATTAAGACCAATAGCGTTTGTAACCTACTAAAAGAAGTAGGCAAACGTTCCCTCTGTTATCATTCATTTACATTAAACAGTCGTTGTGTGATAGGCTACTGTAAAAGTGATGCTCTGTTGCTATAGCGCGTGTGTGAAACTCCCACACGGAAAATATTGCGCACCTGGAGAAGTGGAGGCTTGGTTACATCTGAACAGTAGTAGGAACAATCTACCTTGTTTTATTAGGGCTCCAAAGCAAATATGTGTTTTCATTTGAGCAACACGTTAGTGATATGCTAGAAGCACTACTTAAGATTGATGTAACAAAAAAAGTATAACAATCAACTGGGGCTGATTTGCTTGATCCTTTTTGCTGCAGCTTTCTGCTCCCATTGAGATGTGTGGTATAATAGCAGGGCTAAATGCAGGCCTGTGGCCTAGTAACGAGAGATGTGCTCTGTTTAGACGACACTAAAGGTTTTAGTGTTAGATGAGTCCTGTTATTCGTCCTCTCTGGGATGGTGACAGTCACTCCTACCATTGCTTTAAATATCAGACCTATTTATTGTGTGTGTGTGTGTGCGTGTGTGAGAGAGAGAGAGCGAGAGAGATAGATAGATGAAGTGAGAGAGAGAACAGGAGATGGGAACAGAAAGAGAGAGAGAGAGCGAGAGACAAGGGGGGAGGAAGATTGAGATGGAAGGAGAATGAGAGATCGATGGAGAGAGAGAGAGAGAGAGAAAGAAAGAAAGAAAGAAATAACAGAAAGAAAAGGAAATAGATGGAGAGAGAAAGAGGGAGAAAGAAAAAGAGTAAAAAGGCTTTTTTTCTCTCCGTTACTGAATAAAGCTACCTGTAGCTGTAAGAGTGGAAAGAACCACCAAGTCAAGCCTGACATCTGTATCAAAAATAATCTGCTGTCAGCAGAATGTTCAGTAATTTCTATCACCCCGGTGCTGATAAAGAGTCTTCCGGCTGTACGGATTGGGGCTGCTATGCGAGGGGCTCAGTGCATAGGAATGCATGTTAATTGCCACCAGGCACTATGTGTGTTGAGCCTTACAATTTCTGTCATTGCTATGGTACCTTGGTGAAGGACATGCCAGAAGGGTTCCGGGAAAACAAAGGTTAATGAATGGTGTTGAATTGCTTTAATGCCATGTCAACACGAGCCATAAATTTCATTACTGGGGTCACGCAGGCTCATGTGTTATTGTCCTGCTTAAAATTTCATGACATAACTCTTAGTCTCAACCGAGCGAGGCCTTGGAAACAAGAGATAAATATTTGACTCGTTTTTGGTATGGTACTGCTGATTTGTTATGGGAAGCTGGGGCATTGGGACACATGCTAGAAAAATAATATAGTTAGGCTATATACAAATAAAGGTATTGAAAAATGTGAAGTTAACAACATTGACGTTGATTATAACAAACTGTAAAAACACTGTGCTCTAAACAGGAGCAAACCTTTCCATTTAAATTATTTATATTTTTTGATTAAACGTGGCAGTTCGCAGGTAATGAATTCTTTAGTGTGCCTTGAGCAACTCAACAGCCCTGGCTCTAGATGACAGCTTTACAGGATGTCTGGGTGGCTTCTAGGCCATTTTTTTCAAAGGTTTAACCTATGCAGATCAATGTGCTTCCTTAAAAGAGTTTAATAAATAAATTAATCTCTCTCTCTCTCTCTCTCTCTCTCTCTCTCTCTCTCTCTCTCTCTCTCTCTCTCTCTCTCTCTCTCTCTCTCTCTCTCTCTCTCTCTCTCTCTCTCTCTCTCTCTCTCTCTCTCTCTCTCTCTCTCTCTCTCTCTCTCTCTCTCTCTCTCTCTCTCTCTCTCTCTCTCTCTCTCTCTCTCTCTCTCTCTCTCTCTCTCTCTCTCTCTCTCTCTCTCTCAAAACTGATGAGACAGGTTTAGTATAATCTCAGGCGATAGAAGTCATTAACCATTCTCCGAGGAATTAAAATATAGCTTGGCCTTTTCTTCTCTCACTTATCATTAGCATCACTTTAATTTCCCCGCATTTCGCACTGCTATTTTAATCATTACTTACTGCCTTTTGACAACTGGAGAACACCGCACAACCTCGCTTAGGCAATATCCTGATTTTAGCTGACAAAATGTAGGACATCATGTAAAAATATCAAAAATGTTCCTGTCTCCCTTTATTTCATTTTATTCTTTTAACTTCCATCACTTCTGTTTGCCCCCTAAATGTCTGGTTATTAACCAAAGACATAACATGATAGAGGGAGAAGAGAAAGAAAGAGAGAGAGAGAGAATATGAAGAATATCACATATTGAGCTTAGTTCAACTGCCATACCCCATCACACTATATAGCCTCAAAACATTTATATTTTTAACAAAACAAACACTATATAGCCTCAAAACATGGTAAAAAACTACTATGTTGATATCATGAATGGACATCCCTTGCATCTATTGCTCTGTCTATGAATTTGAGAGTGGTTACATTTCTCCAGCCCCATCCCTCTGCATTTGACAGAAACAGGGGCAGAGGAAACACTTTGTTTTTTGTATAAACTGCTGATTGTCATTTAAGTGGATCACAAATTCCATATATTCCCTCATGTGGGTCATCTTGTGTGTTGAGGTCAGCCGTTTCTTCTGTCCTTGATTCAATGGGAATTTACCAAAGAAATTGCATATCTCCGGAGCAGAATATAAATCAACTATTATGTCCAGGCTCCCGTTGGCTTTGACAGATATAGGGCACGATCTGAACGTTTTTGTTTCTATGTTGTTGTACTTGTGTTGAGGGAGAGGTAATAATATGGAGCATGATTAATTAAAAATACATAATCCATAAAGAATACATACTGTACATCTAACGGTTATGACATTATGATAGTATAAGATGTATTTTGATAAATTATGTAGAACTATGTAGAAGTAGACTCATGTAGATATACAGTCTCAGGTTTGACGGTTGACAGCCCAAGTAGAAGCAAGTCGGACGTAATCCATATCCTGACCATCTGCACAAGATTGTGGAACATTTCCAGAGCAAGGGCAAGTACTAACCATACGTCTGGTCTGGGGTAGACGGTCCACTGGGCAAGTACTAACCATACGTCTTGTCTGGGGTAGACGGTCCACTGGGCAAGTACTAACCATACGTCTTGTCTGGGGAAGACGGTCCACTGGGCAAGTACTAACCATACGTCTTGTCTGAGGAAGACGGTCCACTGGGCAAGTACTAACCATACGTCTTGTCTGGGGAAGACGGTCCACTGGGCAAGTACTAACCATACGTCTTGTCTGGGGTAGACGGTCCACTGGGCAAGTACTAACCATACGTCTTGTCTGGGGTAGACGGTCCACTGGGCAAGTACTAACCATACGTCTTGTCTGGGGAAGACGGTCCACTGGGCAAGTACTAACCATACGTCTTGTCTGGGGTAGACGGTCCACTGGGCAAGTACTAACCATACGTCTTGTCTGGGGTAGACGGTCCACTGGGCAAGTACTAACCATATGTCTTGTCTGGGGAAGACGGTCCACTGGGCAAGTACTAACCATACGTCTGGTCTGGGGTAGACGGTCCACTGGGCAAGTACTAACCATACGTCTTGTCTGGGGTAGACGGTCCACTGGGCAAGTACTAACCATACGTCTTGTCTGGGGAAGACGGTCCACTGGGCAAGTACTAACCATACGTCTTGTCTGAGGAAGACGGTCCACTGGGCAAGTACTAACCATACGTCTTGTCTGGGGAAGACGGTCCACTGGGCAAGTACTAACCATACGTCTTGTCTGGGGTAGACGGTCCACTGGGCAAGTACTAACCATACGTCTTGTCTGGGGTAGACGGTCCACTGGGCAAGTACTAACCATATGTCTTGTCTGGGGAAGACGGTCCACTGGGCAAGTACTAACCATACGTCTTGTCTGGGGTAGACGGTCCACTGGGCAAGTACTAACCATACGTCTTGTCTGGGGTAGACGGTCCACTGGGCAAGTACTAACCATACGTCTTGTCTGGGGAAGACGGTCCACTGGGCAAGTACTAACCATACGTCTTGTCTGGGGAAGACGGTCCACTGGGCAAGTACTAACCATACGTCTTGTCTGGGGTAGACGGTCCACTGGGCAAGTACTAACCATACGTCTGGTCTGGGGTAGACGGTCCACTGGGCAAGTACTAACCATACGTCTTGTCTGGGCAAGTACTAACCATACGTCTTGTCTGAGGAAGACGGTCCACTGGGCAAGTACTAACCATACGTCTTGTCTGGGGTAGACGGTCCACTGGGCAAGTACTAACCATACGTCTTGTCTGGGGTAGACGGTCCACTGGGCAAGTACTAACCATACGTCTTGTCTGGGCAAGTACTAACCATACGTCTTGTCTGGGCAAGTACTAACCATACGTCTCGTCTGAGGAAGACGGTCCACTGGGCAAGTACTAACCATACGTCTTGTCTGGGGAATACGGTCCACTGGGCAAGTACTAACCATACGTCTTGTCTGGGCTAGACGGTCCACTGGGCAAGTACTAACCATACGTCTTGTCTGAGGAAGACGGTCCACTGGGCAAGTACTAACCATACGTCTTGTCTGGGGTAGACGGTCCACTGGGCAAGTACTAACCATACGTCTGGTCTGGGGAAGACGGTCCACTGGGCAAGTACTAACCATACGTCTTGTCTGGGGTAGACGGTCCACTGGGCAAGTACTAACCATACGTCTTGTCTGGGGTAGACGGTCCACTGGGCAAGTACTAACCATACGTCTTGTCTGAGGAAGACGGTCCACTGGGCAAGTACTAACCATACGTCTTGTCTGGGGTAGACGGTCCACTGGGCAAGTACTAACCATACGTCTGGTCTGGGGAAGACGGTCCACTGGGCAAGTACTAACCATACGTCTTGTCTGGGCAAGTACTAACCATACGTCTTGTCTGGGGTAGACGGTCCACTGGGCAAGTACTAACCATACGTCTTGTCTGGGGTAGACGGTCCACTGGGCAAGTACTAACCATACGTCTTGTCTGGGCAAGTACTAACCATACGTCTTGTCTGAGGAAGACGGTCCACTGGGCAAGTACTAACCATACGTCTTGTCTGGGGTAGACGGTCCACTGGGCAAGTACTAACCATACGTCTTGTCTGAGGAAGACGGTCCACTGGGCAAGTACTAACCATACGTCTTGTCTGAGGAAGACGGTCCACTGGGCAAGTACTAACCATACGTCTTGTCTGGGGTAGACGGTCCACTGGGCAAGTACTAACCATACGTCTGGTCTGGGGTAGACGGTCCACTGGGCAAGTACTAACCATACGTCTTGTCTGGGCAAGTACTAACCATACGTCTTGTCTGAGGAAGACGGTCCACTGGGCAAGTACTAACCATACGTCTTGTCTGGGGTAGACGGTCCACTGGGCAAGTACTAACCATACGTCTTGTCTGGGGTAGACGGTCCACTGGGCAAGTACTAACCATACGTCTTGTCTGGGCAAGTACTAACCATACGTCTTGTCTGGGCAAGTACTAACCATACGTCTCGTCTGAGGAAGACGGTCCACTGGGCAAGTACTAACCATACGTCTTGTCTGGGGAAGACGGTCCACTGGGCAAGTACTAACCATACGTCTTGTCTGGGCTAGACGGTCCACTGGGCAAGTACTAACCATACGTCTTGTCTGAGGAAGACGGTCCACTGGGCAAGTACTAACCATACGTCTTGTCTGGGGTAGACGATCCACTGGGCAAGTACTAACCATACGTCTGGTCTGGGGAAGACGGTCCACTGGGCAAGTACTAACCATACGTCTTGTCTGGGGTAGACGGTCCACTGGGCAAGTACTAACCATACGTCTTGTCTGGGGTAGACGGTCCACTGGGCAAGTACTAACCATACGTCTTGTCTGAGGAAGACGGTCCACTGGGCAAGTACTAACCATACGTCTTGTCTGGGGTAGACGGTCCACTGGGCAAGTACTAACCATACGTCTGGTCTGGGGAAGACGGTCCACTGGGCAAGTACTAACCATACGTCTTGTCTGGGCAAGTACTAACCATACGTCTTGTCTGGGGTAGACGGTCCACTGGGCAAGTACTAACCATACGTCTTGTCTGGGGTAGACGGTCCACTGGGCAAGTACTAACCATACGTCTTGTCTGGGGTAGACGGTCCACTGGGCAAGTACTAACCATACGTCTTGTCTGAGGAAGACGGTCCACTGGGCAAGTACTAACCATACGTCTTGTCTGGGGAAGACGGTCCACTGGGCAAGTACTAACCATACGTCTTGTCTGGGGTAGACGGTCCACTGGGCATGTACTAACCATACGTCTGGTCTGGGGAAGACGGTCTACTGGGCAAGTACTAACCATACGTCTTGTCTGGGGAAGACGGTCCACTGGGCAAGTACTAACCATACGTCTTGTCTGGGGTAGACGGTCCACTGGGCAAGTACTAACCATACGTCTTGTCTGGGGTAGACGGTCCACTGGGCAAGTACTAACCATACGTCTTGTCTGGGCAAGTACTAACCATACGTCTTGTCTGGGGAAGACGGTCCACTGGGCAAGTACTAACCATACGTCTGGTCTGGGGAAGACGGTCCACTGGGCAAGTACTAACCATACGTCTTGTCTGGGGAAGACGGTCCACTGGGCAAGTACTAACCATACGTCTTGTCTGGGGAAGACGGTCCACTGGGGAAGTACTAACCATACGTCTTGTCTGGGGTAGACGGTCCAATAGGCAATTACTAACCATACGTCTTGTCTGGGGTAGACGGTCCACTGGGCAAGTACTAACCATACGTCTTGTCTGGGGTAGACGGTCCACTGGGCAAGTACTAACCATATGTCTTGTCTGGGGAAGACGGTCCACTGGGCAAGTACTAACCAAACGTCTTGTCTGGGGTAGACGGTCCACTGGGCAAGTACTAACCATATGTCTTGTCTGGGGAAGACGGTCCACTGGGCAAGTACTAACCATACGTCTGGTCTGGGGTAGACGGTCCACTGGGCAAGTACTAACCATACGTCTTGTCTGGGGAAGATGGTCCACTGGGCAAGTACTAACCATACGTCTTGTCTGGGGAAGACGGTCCACTGGGCAAGTACTAACCATATGTCTTGTCTGGGCAAGTACTAACCATACGTCTTGTCTGGGGAAGACGGTCCACTGGGCAAGTACTAACCATACGTCTGGTCTGGGGAAGACGGTCCACTGGGCAAGTACTAACCATACGTCTTCTCTGGGGAAGACGGTCCACTGGGCAAGTACTAACCATACGTCTTCTCTGGGGAAGAGACGGTCCACTGGGCAAGTACTAACCATACGTCTTGTCTGAGGAAGACGGTCCACTGGGCAAGTACTAACCATACGTCTTGTCTGGGGTAGACGGTCCACTGGGCAAGTACTAACCATACGTCTTGTCTGGGGAAGACGGTCCACTGGGCAAGTACTAACCATACGTCTTGTCTGAGGAAGACGGTCCACTGGGCAAGTACTAACCATACGTCTTGTCTGGGGAAGACGGTCCACTGGGCAAGTACTAACCATACGTCTTGTCTGGGGTAGACGGTCCACTGGGCAAGTACTAACCATACGTCTTGTCTGGGGTAGACGGTCCACTGGGCAAGTACTAACCATACGTCTTGTCTGGGGAAGACGGTCCACTGGGCAAGTACTAACCATACGTCTTGTCTGGGGTAGACGGTCCACTGGGCAAGTACTAACCATACGTCTTGTCTGGGGTAGACGGTCCACTGGGCAAGTACTAACCATATGTCTTGTCTGGGGAAGACGGTCCACTGGGCAAGTACTAACCATACGTCTGGTCTGGGGTAGACGGTCCACTGGGCAAGTACTAACCATACGTCTTGTCTGGGGTAGACGGTCCACTGGGCAAGTACTAACCATACGTCTTGTCTGGGGAAGACGGTCCACTGGGCAAGTACTAACCATACGTCTTGTCTGAGGAAGACGGTCCACTGGGCAAGTACTAACCATACGTCTTGTCTGGGGAAGACGGTCCACTGGGCAAGTACTAACCATACGTCTTGTCTGGGGTAGACGGTCCACTGGGGAAGTACTAACCATATGTCTTGTCTGGGGAAGACGGTCCACTGGGCAAGTACTAACCATACGTCTTGTCTGGGGTAGACGGTCCACTGGGCAAGTACTAACCATACGTCTTGTCTGGGGTAGACGGTCCACTGGGCAAGTACTAACCATACGTCTTGTCTGGGGAAGACGGTCCACTGGGCAAGTACTAACCATACGTCTTGTCTGGGGAAGACGGTCCACTGGGCAAGTACTAACCATACGTCTTGTCTGGGGTAGACGGTCCACTGGGCAAGTACTAACCATACGTCTGGTCTGGGGTAGACGGTCCACTGGGCAAGTACTAACCATACGTCTTGTCTGGGCAAGTACTAACCATACGTCTTGTCTGAGGAAGACGGTCCACTGGGCAAGTACTAACCATACGTCTTGTCTGGGGTAGACGGTCCACTGGGCAAGTACTAACCATACGTCTTGTCTGGGGTAGACGGTCCACTGGGCAAGTACTAACCATACGTCTTGTCTGGGCAAGTACTAACCATACGTCTTGTCTGGGCAAGTACTAACCATACGTCTCGTCTGAGGAAGACGGTCCACTGGGCAAGTACTAACCATACGTCTTGTCTGGGGAAGACGGTCCACTGGGCAAGTACTAACCATACGTCTTGTCTGGGCTAGACGGTCCACTGGGCAAGTACTAACCATACGTCTTGTCTGAGGAAGACGGTCCACTGGGCAAGTACTAACCATACGTCTTGTCTGGGGTAGACGGTCCACTGGGCAAGTACTAACCATACGTCTGGTCTGGGGAAGACGGTCCACTGGGCAAGTACTAACCATACGTCTTGTCTGGGGAAGACGGTCCACTGGGCAAGTACTAACCATACGTCTTGTCTGGGGTAGACGGTCCACTGGGCAAGTACTAACCATACGTCTTGTCTGGGGTAGACGGTCCACTGGGCAAGTACTAACCATATGTCTTGTCTGGGCAAGTACTAACCATACGTCTTGTCTGGGGAAGACGGTCCACTGGGCAAGTACTAACCATACGTCTGGTCTGGGGAAGACGGTCCACTGGGCAAGTACTAACCATACGTCTTGTCTGGGGAAGACGGTCCACTGGGCAAGTACTAACCATACGTCTTGTCTGGGGAAGACGGTCCACTGGGGAAGTACTAACCATACGTCTTGTCTGGGGTAGACGGTCCAATGGGCAATTACTAACCATACGTCTTGTCTGGGGTAGACGGTCCACTGGGCAAGTACTAACCATACGTCTTGTCTGGGGTAGACGGTCCACTGGGCAAGTACTAACCATACGTCTTGTCTGGGGAAGACGGTCCACTGGGCAAGTACTAACCAAACGTCTTGTCTGGGGTAGACGGTCCACTGGGCAAGTACTAACCATATGTCTTGTCTGGGGAAGACGGTCCACTGGGCAAGTACTAACCATACGTCTGGTCTGGGGTAGACGGTCCACTGGGCAAGTACTAACCATACGTCTTGTCTGGGGAAGATGGTCCACTGGGCAAGTACTAACCATACGTCTTGTCTGGGGAAGACGGTCCACTGGGCAAGTACTAACCATACGTCTTGTCTGGGGAAGACGGTCCACTGGGCAAGTACTAACCATATGTCTTGTCTGGGCAAGTACTAACCATACGTCTTGTCTGGGGAAGACGGTCCACTGGGCAAGTACTAACCATACGTCTGGTCTGGGGAAGACGGTCCACTGGGCAAGTACTAACCATACGTCTTGTCTGGGGAAGACGGTCCACTGGGCAAGTACTAACCATACGTCTTCTCTGGGGAAGACGGTCCACTGGGCAAGTACTAACCATACGTCTTGTCTGAGGAAGACGGTCCACTGGGAAAGTACTAACCATACGTCTTGTCTGGGGTAGACGGTCCACTGGGCAAGTACTAACCATACGTCTTGTCTGGGGTAGACGGTCCACTGGGCAAGTACTAACCATACGTCTTGTCTGGGGAAGACGGTCCACTGGGCAAGTACTAACCATACGTCTTGTCTGGGGTAGACGGTCCACTGGGCAAGTACTAACCATACGTCTTGTCTGGGGTAGACGGTCCACTGGGCAAGTACTAACCACACGTCTTGTCTGAGGAAGACGGTCCACTGGGCAAGTACTAACCATACGTCTTGTCTGGGGTAGACGGTCCACTGGGCAAGTACTAACCATACGTCTGGTCTGGGGAAGGCGGTCCACTGGGCAAGTACTAACCATACGTCTTGTCTGGGCAAGTACTAACCATACGTCTTGTCTGGAGAAGACGGTCCACTGGGCAAGTACTAACCATACGTCTTGTCTGGGGTAGACGGTCCACTGGGCAAGTACTAACCATACGTCTTGTCTGGGGTAGACGGTCCACTGGGCAAGTACTAACCATACGTCTTGTCTGGGGTAGACGGTCCACTGGGCAAGTACTAACCATACGTCTGGTCTGGGGAAGACGGTCCACTGGGCAAGTACTAACCATACGTCTTGTCTGGGGAAGACGGTCCACTGGGCAAGTACTAACCATACGTCTTGTCTGGGGTAGACGGTCCACTGGGCAAGTACTAACCATACGTCTTGTCTGGGGTAGACGGTCCACTGGGCAAGTACTAACCATACGTCTTGTCTGGGCAAGTACTAACCATACGTCTTGTCTGGGGAAGACAGTCCACTGGGCAAGTACTAACCATACGTCTGGTCTGGGGAAGACGGTCCACTGGGCAAGTACTAACCATACGTCTTGTCTGGGGAAGACGGTCCACTGGGCAAGTACTAACCATACGTCTTGTCTGGGGAAGACGGTCCACTGGGCAAGTTAGTTTTCGACCATTCCATTGGTCCTCCTAAGGAGAGCCCCCCGCCACCCGAGGCACCGGGCCTTGCAAAGCGAACCCACCTAGTATTTTCCCAGAAAACACGGTGCGACCACATTTTAACAGGCAAAAGGTGGCATGCATAGTTGACATAATGGTAATCCAAACCAAAGCCTCAAAAAGTCAAAACTCTGTTTTAGACGAGACTGACTTAATGACCAAAATTATCCTATTTTCACTTTGTAGTACATTTTGACTCAAGAATAAATGTTTTTGACTAATATCGAAGAAGTTTGTTTTCAAAGGCAGTTGACCTTTAAAATGTAATCTAAAAAGGGAATAAAGTAGATGTTTTTCCTACAGAGCTACATAACGTACTCCACACATTCAAAGAGAAAGTAAGTTACAGAATATGCGTATGTATTCACACCTCAGAGTTAACACATGGTGGAAGAACCTTAAGAAGACATTACAGCTGTGAATTATTTTGAATAATATTCTACCAACTTTGCACAACTCTCAAGACATGCTAACCTCTCACCATTACCAATAAGAGGGGAGGTTAGCATGTCTTGGGCTTGATATTTGACCCTCTAACTTTCTCATTTATCATTATTTACAATTCATTCAGCATTATCCATAATCATGGTAGCATCCACACTAATGTAAAAGTGTTTTGAAACATATTGACACAATACATTATTAACTATTAACTTCTATTGGGCACAAAGTAATCTGTAGAGTCACAAGCTTGATGTAGTCATTACGCGCTAGGAATACGGGACCAATTACTAAACGTGACTACTTTATTTATAAGAATATTTAGTGGTGTCAATCATTTTGACCCCCACCTTTTTATTTCTTGTTAAACAAAATCTTTCTCTGAGCAATTGTATTATATTATAAAATAATGACATTTCTCTTTGTTTTAAGCATGCATTCGGAAAGTATTCAGATCCCTTGACTTAAGGAAAAAAAATGAAAAAATACGTTAGCCTTATTCTACAATGGATTACATTTTCTGTTTTTTTTCTCATCAATCTACACACAATACTCAATAATGACAAAGCAAAAACTGCAGTTTTTTTTTTGTTTTGCAAATTTATAAAACATAAAAATCTGAAATATCACATTTACATAAGTGTTCAGACCCTTTTACTCTGGACTTTGTTGAAGCACCTTTGGCAGCGATTACATCCTCGAGTCTTCTTGGGTATGATGCTACAAGCTTGGCACACCTGTATTCAGTAGTGTAAAAAGAACTCAAGTGTCATACTTTAGTAAAAGTAAAGACATCTAAATAGAAAATGATTCAAGTAGGAGTGAAAGTCACCCAGTAAAATACTACTTGAGTAAAAGTCTAAAAGTATTTGGTTTTAAATATACTTAAGTATCAAAAGTAAAATGGAATTGATCAAATGTACTTAAGAATCAAAAGTAAAAGTATAAACTATTTCAAATACCTTATATTAACCAAACAGCACAATTTTTTTATTTTTTTTTATTGACGGATAGCCAACACTCAGACATAATTTGCTTAGTGAGTCCACCAGATCAGAGGCTGTAGGGATCACAAGTGTGTGAAGTGGACAATTTCCCAGTCAAAATGTAATGGGAACTTTTGTGTGTACGGAAAAATATATGGAGTAAAAAGTACATAATTTTCTTTAGGAATGTAGTGAAGTAAAAGTAGGCAAAAATAGAAATAGTAAACTAAAGTACAGAAACAACAAAAAAAAACGACTTAAGTACTACTTTAAAATATTTTTACTTAAGTCATTTACACCACTGCCTGTATTTGGAGAGTTTCTCCCATTCAGCTCTGCAGATCCTCTCAAGCTCTGTCAGGTTGGGAGGAGAGCGTCGCTGTGCAGCTATTTTCAGGTCTCTCCAGAGAAGTTTGATCGGTTTCAGGTCCGGGCTCTGGCTTGGCTACTCAAGGACATTCAGAGACTTGTCCCGAAGCCACTCCTGCATTGTCTTGGTTGTGTGCTTAGGATCGTTGTCCTATTCGAAGGTGAATCTTCGCCCCAGTCTGAGCGTTTTCATCAAGGAACTCTCTGTACTTTGCTCCATTCTTCTTTCCCTCTATCCTGACTAGTCTATCAGTCCCTGCCACTGAAAAACATCCGCACAGCATAATGCTGCCACCACCATTCTTCACCGTAGGGATGGTGCCAGGTTTCCTCCAGATGTGACGCATGGCATTCAGGCCAAAGAGTTCAAACTTGGTTTCATCAGACCATAAAATCTTGTTTCTCTACACCTTAAACAGACAGGTGTGTGCATTTCCAAATCATGTCCAATCAGTTGAATTTACCACAGGTGGACTTCAATCAAGTTGTAGAAACATCTCAAGGATGATCAATGGAAACAGGATTCACCTGAGCTCAACTTATAGCAAAGCGTCTGAATACTTATGTAAATAAGGTATTTCTGTTTTCTATAAATTTGGTAAAATGTTGCTTTGTCATTATGGGGTGTTGTGTGTTAGATTGATGAGGATAAAAAAATAATAATAATGTAATCCATTTTAGAATAAGGCTGTAACGTAACAAAATGTGGAAAAAGTCAAGGGGTCTGAATACTTTCTGAATGCAAGGTGCACTGTAGCTCAGTATTTGAATTATTGATTTTATACAGTCATTATTTCTCTTTATCAAGCGTCTATCGTTTTGGTCAAAATTACAGAAGCTCAGTACATTTGGATCCATCATTCATGGACAGCAATATTCAAATATTGTCTCTGAATTTCAAACACATCTCGGAAAGCTATTATGGTGTGTCTTTGGCTTACAAATCTGTGTAAATGTCTAGCTGAAAAATAACTCTATCCGAGGGTTAGGTTTTCAGAAGACTGAGGCAGGGTTTCCTTTCACTTCTTACCTTTTATATTTATTTTAACAATTACCTAAATGTTAATGCCAAAGACACAGCAGAATGGATTTACAGGAGGTGTTGAGTGTTCCTGAATGGTCCAGTCTCTGTCCTGACCTAAATATGCTTAAAAAAACAGAGACAATGTTTGAATATTGCTGTCCATCAATAATTCCCAACCAAATGTGGAATGGGTCCCCAGATCCTCAAAAGGTTGTGGACTTCAGGAAACAGCAGAGGGAGCATCCCCCTATCCACATCGATGGGACAGTAGTGGAGAGGGTAGTAAGTTTTAAGCTCCTCAGCGTACACATCACGGACAAACTGAATTGGAGGCTGAAGAAATTTGGCTTGTCACCAAAAGCACTCACAAACTTCTACAGATGCACAATCGAGAGCATCCTGTCGGGCTGTATCACCGTCTGATACGGCAACTGCTCCGCCCACAACCGTAAGGCTCTCCAGAGGGTAGTGAGGTCTGCACAACGCATCACCGGGGGCAAACTACCTGCCCTCCAGGACACCTACACCACCCAATGTCACAGGAAGGCCATAAAGATCATCAAGGATAACAACCACCCTAGCCATTGCCTGTTCACCCCGCTATCATTCAGAAGGCGAGGTCAGTACAGGTGCATCAAAGCTGGGACCGAGAGACTGAAAAACAGCTTCTATCTCAAGGCCCTCAGACTGTTAAACAGCCACCACTAACATTGAGTGGCTGCTGCCAACACACTGACTCAACTCCAGCCACTTTAATAATGGGAATTGATGGGAATTGATGTAAAATATATCACTAGCCACTTTAAACAATGCTACTTAATATAATGTTTACATATCCTACATTACTCATCTCATATGTATATACTGTACTCTATATCATCTACTGCATCTTGCCTATGCCACTCTGTACCATCACTCATTCATATATCTTTATGTACATATTCTTTATCCCTTTACACTTGTGTGAATAAGGTAGTAGTTGTTAGGTTAGATTACTCGTTGGTTATTACTGCATTGTCGGAACTAGAAGCACAAGCATTTCGCTACACTCGCATTAACATCTGCTAACCATGTGTATGTGAAAAATAAATTTGATTTGATTTTGAGGTTCTACAGCTGCACCATCGAGAGCATCCTGACCGGTTGCATCAACACCTGGTATGGCGACTGCTCGGCATCTGACCATAAGGCGCTACAGAGGGTAGTGCGGACGGCACAGTACATCACTGGGGCCAAGCTTCCTGCCATCCAGGACCTATATAGTAGGAGTATAAAATTGACCCCTGTATATAGCCTCGTTATTGTTATTCTTATTGTGTTACTTTTTATTTTATTCTACTTGGTAAATATTTTCTTCTTCTTGAACTGCACTGTTGGTTAAGGGCTTGTAAGTCAGTATTTCACAGTAAAGTCTACACTTGTTGTATTTGGCGCATGTGACAAATAAAGTTTGATTTGATTTGAAATTGACTGAGCTGGAGTAATTTTGACGAAAAAACAATGGATATACAGTATGTTTCCCTAAGGTCCGTAGAATCTGATTTAAAATGATTCATAGTTGTAATGGCTGCCAAAGGTACTTCGACCAACTCTGGGGTGTGAAGACATACACAATCAATTCAACCTCACGTTGTATTTCTTATTCATTTGGAAAATGTTCTATAATGTGCCTTTCACTTTGAAAACGTGGAGTAGGTTGTGTACATTGATACGTTTTATTTTAAGGCAGCAAAAATGTGAACACCGTGCTATAGGCTTTGACTAGGGACTGTAAGTAGAGATCATTATAGCCCATTTGTTTAGGCATTGATCCCGTACATAGTATAACATTGTTCATATGAAAAGAAAGAAACCCAGATGGATTCACCTGGTGCCCTATAGGATTATATGTTCAGGGCGACTGTAAGAACCAGCAATCACTGTATGAGTGTATCTCCTTACACGAAGCCACGTGTACATAAAGAGACGAAAATAATCCATGTGTCATTAAATACATTTAAATTCACTGATTCAACAGTAATCCCAATAAAGCCAGTAGCTCTTCCTTAAAAACATGAAATTGTACTAATCTGTTTTCCGTCCCAGTGACTCTGTACTTCGCTGCCTCTCTCAAACGGCTCAAAGATTAAAGGCAATATCAAAGAAGTGGAAACCCTGAGTCCTTGAGATTAGTGTTAAATTACTTAATCCTATAATAGATTGAGTTTTTTTTGCAAAATAACAAGTACCTCAAACGCACATTATTACTGCTGTCAAAAGCAAAAGCCAGACTAAGTGTTACAGGCGGATCCAACTGTTCGGAGGGCCTTGCTGATTTAATGAAACATATACACTGAGTGTACAAAATATTAAGAACACCTTCCTAATATTGAGTTGCACGCCCCCTTTTGCCCTCAGAACAGCCTCAATTCGTTGGGGCACGGACTCTAGGGATGCTGGCCCATGTTCTTGGCTGGATGTCCTTTGTGAGGTTGACCATTCTTAATACACATGGGAAACTGTTTAGCGTGAAAAACCCAGCAGTGTTGCAGTTCTTGACACAAACCAATGCACCTGGCACCCACTACCATACTCTGTTCAAAGGCACTTAAATCGTTTTGTCTTACCCATTCACCCTCAATGGCACACATACACAATCCATGTCTCAATTGTCTCAAGGCTTAAAAATAATTCTTAAACCCGTTTCCTGCCCTTCATCTTCACTGATTGAAGTGAAGGTCACATCAATAAAGGATCATAGCTTTCACCTGGATTCCCCTGGTCAGTCTGTCATGGAAAGAGCAGGTGTTCCTAATGTTTTGTACACTCAGTGTAGATAACATAATGCATTGTTGAGCCACATAACAAAGTGCAGGGTCTGAGCCCAGAGACAGCAATGTATATATATAAAAAAATAAAAAAAATAAAGGTCCTATTTTGAAGAGATATGGGTTTTTTTTGTGTGTGTTTTTTTACTTGTGTGTTATAATGTGTATGAGAACTTGAAACCAACTAACAGGAGGGGCTAAATCCATGTTGATGAGTCATTGTCAAAGATTTGTCCCCAATTTTCCCTCTCGCTCTCAGCGTGTACTTAGCAGATGATAAAATAATACAGTACTAGGAGCAGAAAAACAAGATCTAGTTTCAGTCTCTCTCTCTCCCTTTCTCCCTTCCTCTCCTGCTTCAATTGAAAATCAACACCGAACTTGTTGTCCAATCGCTTGGAGGCCATTTATGAACGTTTCAACAATACAAATCCCCTCGTCTTACATCAAAAAGAAGACCCAATTAATTTCCGATCTCTATCCAAGTTCAAAGGCTAACTTAAAGTGATACTTCAAAGACAGAGCACAATCAAAGACACGCAGCTGTTAAAACAATCTTTTGTTAGTTCACTGTCTTCAAACCAGACTCTTCACAAAATCCCCCAAAATGAAAAGGGAAACAATCAAATAAGTAGCATTCGATCATTTCGAGTGGAAGGCTTTGGTGTCTCGCTAAAAATAAATGTTCCATCAAAGATTTACAACTATTTACAGTCTGGAGAAGTAGAGTACAATAAGCCTGTATCTTGCTGCAGGGAAAACAAATATGCCAAGGGCTGGAGGTGCACTACAGTATGTCCCGACCCCAAAGTGAGGCGTTTTGACAAATAAAGCGCCTATTTATGAAGGCTACATTGTTATAGTTTATGTTTATACCCTTGTGTTTTCCCTACACAAGGCTCTATATCACCACCGTTTACGCCTGTATAATGTACTGGGGGGGCAGAGCTTTGTCAGTCCACTGACTGTACTGGGGGGGAGAACTTTGTCAGTCCACTGACTGTACTTGGGGGGCAGAGCTTTGTCAGTCCACTGACTGTACTGGGGGGGCAGAGCTTTGTCAGTCCACTGACTGTACTGGGGGGGGCAGAGCTTTGTCAGTCCACTGACTGTACTGGGGGGGCAGAGCTTTGTCAGTCCACTGACTGTACTGGGGGGGCAGAGCTTTGTCAGTCCACTGACTGTACTGGGGGGGAGAACTTTGTCAGTCCACTGACTGTACTGGGGGGGAGAACTTTGTCAGTCCACTGACTGTACTGGGGGGGTGGCAGAGCTTTGTCAGTCCACTGACTGTACTGGGGGGGCAGAGCTTTGTCAGTCCACTGACTGTACTGGGGGGGCAGAGCTTTGTCAGTCCACTGACTGTACTGGGGGGGCAGAGCTTTGTCAGTCCACTGACTGTACTGGGGGGGGCAGAGCTTTGTCAGTCCACTGACTGTACTGGGGGGCAGAGCTTTGTCAGTCCACTGACTGTACTGGGTGGGGCAGAGCTTTGTCAGTCCACTGACTGTACTGGGGGGGCAGAGCTTTGTCAGTCCACTGACTGTACTGGGGGGGCAGAGCTTTGTCAGTCCACTGACTGTACTGGGGGGGCAGAGCTTTGTCAGTCCACTGACTGTACTGGGGGGGCAGAGCTTTGTCAGTCCACTGACTGTACTGGGGGGGGGCAGAGCTTTGTCAGTCCACTGACTGTACTGGGGGGGCAGAGCTTTGTCAGTCCACTGACTGTACTGGGGGGGGGCAGAGCTTTGTCAGTCCACTGACTGTACTGGGGGGGCAGAGCTTTGTCAGTCCACTGACTGTACTGGGGGGGGCAGAGCTTTGTCAGTCCACTGACTTAGCTTAATTTTTTTCTCCTGATATGCGTTAGCACCTTGCCTTTAATCCGACTCCAATGTACATTGTCAAGGGTCACAGTTAAGATAGAGAAAGGGGGTGTCAATCAAAGTGAGGTCAAATTATATAGCCAGACCCCATTAGAGTTTAGAATGGAGTGGCAAGGTCAAGCACGAGTCAATCAAATCATTTAAGGACTGTTACAATTATTACATCCCTCTTGTTATGGAACCTGCTCTTACATTTAGGCCAATTTAGGTGGATGGGTTAGGGTTTCTTTCGTAGGATTGTGTTTGCTTTTCATGTAAAGTGCAATTGTTGTTGTTTATTGATATGTTCATGCAGGGCTCATCTGCATGGTCTCAGCATGACTCCCTTCTTGAATAAAGGTTCAATTAAAAAAACATGACTAATACCTTGGCAGCAAAGGGAATAAGAATGTGAACTAATGGCGCCTGGCGGTAAAGGTTTGATTCCATTCTGAGAGTTCTATAAATGGACATTTAAAGATACTTTGTTTCATCGTATAAAACAGTGCTCTGACAGAACCATGCTGGCTAGACCACGGCAATACGTTTATGAGAAACTTACGACCAGCAAAGAAGGAAAAGGTGTCATCTTTACGGATACGGTCGTCTCCACCTGTCTCTTTGTTAAAGGATAATACGGTAGAGGTAGTACAGGGACAGGACATACTAATACGCACATAGTATTATTATCTTCATATTTCATAAACAAATGAATGGTTTTCTACTAATGTGAATAAACTGGTGCCATGTTTTATACCAACTCCCTTTCAGTGTTGGTGTAGGTAGGAGAGCAGTGGAGACAAGTTACCCAAATCTGATCAATCAGGGTCATAAGACAATAATGATTGAGGCTGACATTTTACGCGGGGGAAAATATAAAATACAATCCCACTACATGACCTATGGATGACCTTGGTCCTTGTGGATGATTTTGGGGATGATGGAGTCTGAAAAGTACTAACCTGTATTTGAGAACATCCACAGGACCGGACAGAACCCACATGTGAAAGAAAAGAGAGAAGCAAATGAAATAATAATTAGCCATAGTTACATGCTAATTACATGTTATTGATACTCATTGTCTACAAGTATACACGAGTTACATAGTCATTTTAAGTCTATGAGACATATACCTCTTTTCTACGCAACTAAGTGAAGAAGAGTGAACACACAGCTGCAGACACACAGGTAATGATTGTGCACTTCCACAGTAAGAGTATTTCAGATTGCATTACCTCTCAGATGAGTGGTTATATGGAATAAAAGGTGTCTGTTACATTGGGAATTATATCTCCACCGACAACGTAGTCCAAAAGAAAAGAATAAAGTGGTAAAACACTTTCACTCCCTGTTTGTAAACACCAGTGTCACTGTGCAACCTTGTAGCACAGCGGGTCTTACTTTACACATCTCCAGCATAAAGTGGGAGGTACAGTTGAAGTCGGAAGTTTACATACACCTTAGCCAAATGCATTTAAACTCCGTTTTTCAAATTCGTGACATGTAATTAGAGTAAAAATTCCCTGTCTTAGGTCAGTTAGGATCACCACTTTATTTTAAGGATGTGAAATGTCAAAATAATAGTAGAGAGAATTATTTATTTCAGCTTTTATTTCTTTCATCACATTCCCAGTGCGTCAGAAGTTTACATACAGTGGGGCAAAAAAGTATTTAGTCAGCCACCAATTATGCAAGTTCTCCCACTTAAAAATATGAGAGAGGCCTGTAATTGTCATCATAAGTACACTTCAACTATGACAGACAAAATGATTAAAAAAATCCAGAAAATCACATTGTAGGATTTTTTATGTATTTATTTGCAAATTATGGTGGAAAATAAGTATTTGGTCAATAACAAAAGTTTATCTCAATATGTTTTTACT
This sequence comes from Oncorhynchus mykiss, assembly GCF_013265735.2. Taxonomy (NCBI): domain Eukaryota; kingdom Metazoa; phylum Chordata; class Actinopteri; order Salmoniformes; family Salmonidae; genus Oncorhynchus; species Oncorhynchus mykiss. The sequence goes on along the minus strand of NC_048586.1, from coordinate 1,695,718 downwards.
TACCCTTTGTTGGCAATGACAGAGGTCAAACGTTTTCTGTAAGTCTTCACAAGGTTTTCACACACTGTTGCTGGTATTTTGGCCAATTCCTCCATGCAGATCTCCTCTAGAGCAGTGATGTTTTGGGGCTGTTGCTGGGCAACACAGACTTTTAACTCCCTCCAAAGATTTTCTATGGGGTTGAGATCTGGAGACTGGCTAGGCCACTCCAGGACCTTGAAATGCTTCTTACGAAGCCACTCCTTCGTTGCCCGGGCAGTGTGTTTGGGATCATTGTCATGCTGAAAGACCCAGCCACGTTTCATCTTCAATGCCCTTGCTGATGGAAGGAGGTTTTCACTCAAAATCTCACGATACATGGCCCCATTCATTCTTTCCTTTACACGGATCAGTCGTCCTGGTCCCTTTGCAGAAAAACAGCCCCAAAGCATGATGTTTCCACCCCCATGCTTCACAGTATGTATGGTGTTCTTTGGATGCAACTCAGCATTCTTTGTCTTCCAAACACGAGGAGTTGTGTTTTTACCAAAAAGTTATATTTTGGTTTCATCTGACCATGTGACATTCTCCCAATCTTCTTCTGGATCATCCAAATGCTCTCTAGCAAACTTCAGACGGGCCTGGACATGTACTGGCTTAAGCAGGGGGACACGTCTGGCACTGCAGGATTTGAGTCCCTGGCGGCGTAGTGTGTTACTGATGGTAGGCTTTGTTACTTTGGTCCCGGCTCTCAGCAGGTCATTCACTAGGTCCCCCCGTGTGGTTCTGGGATTTTTGCTCACCGTTCTTGTGATCATTTTGACCCCACGGGGTGAGATCTTGCGTGGAGCCTCAGATCGAGGAAGATGATCAGTGGTCTTGTATGTCTTCCATTTCCTAATATTTGCTCCCACATTTGATTTCTTCCAACCAAGCTGCTTACCTATTGCAGATTCAGTCTTCCCAGCCTGGAGCAGGTCTACAATTTTGTTTCTGGTGTCCTTTGACAGCTCTTTGGTCTTGGCCATAGTGGAGTTTGGATTGTGACTGTTTGAGGTTGTGGACAGGTGTCTTTTATACTGATAACAAGTTCAAACATGTGCCATTAATACAGGTAACGAGTGGAGGACAGAGGAGCCTCTTAAAGAAGAAGTTACAGGTCTGTGAGAGCCAGAAATCTTGCTTGTTTGTAGGTGACCAAATACTTATTTTCCACCATAATTTGCAAATAAATTAATCAAAAATCCTACAATGTGATTTTCTGGATTTTTTTTCTCATTTTGTCTGTCATAGTTGAAGTGTACCTATGATGAAAATTACAGGCCTCTCATATTTTTAAGTGGGAGTACTTGAACAATTGGTGGATGACTAAATACTTTTTTGCCCCACTGTACACTCAATTAGTATTTGGTAGCATTGCCTTTAAATTGTTTAACTTTGGTTAAATGTTTCGGGTAGCCTTCCACAAGCTTCCCACAATAAGTTGGGTGAATTTTGTCCCATTCCTCCTGACAGAGCTGGTGCAACTGAGTCAGGTTTGTAGGCCTCCTTGCTCGCACACGCTTTTTCAGTTCTGCCCACAAATGGTCTATGGGATTGATGTCAGGGCTTTGTGATGGCCACTCCAATACCTTGACATTGTTATCCTTAAGCCAAAACTTTGGAAGTATGCTTGGGGTCATTGTCGATTTGGAAGACCCATTTGCAACCAAGCTTTAACTTCCTGACTGATGTCTTGATATTTTGCTTCAATATATCCACGTAATTTCCCTCCTCATGATCCCATCTCTTTTTGTGAAGTGCACCAGTCCCTCCTGCAGCAAAGCACCCCCTCAACATGATGCTGCCACCCCCGTACTTCACAGTTGGGATGGTGTTCTTCAGCTTGCAAGCCTCCCCCTTTTCCTCAACATAAGTATGGTCATTATGACCAAACAGTTCTATTTTTGTTTCATCAGACCAGAGGACATTTCTCCAAAAAGTATGATATTTGTCCCCATGTGCAGTTGCAAACCGTAGCCTGGCTTTTTTATGACGGTTTTGGAGCAGTGGCTTCTTCCTTGCTGAGCGGCCTTTCAGGTTATGTCGATGTAGGACTCGTTTTACTGTGGATATAGATACTTTTGTACCTGTTTCCTCCAGCATCTTCACAAGGTCCTTTGCTGTTGTTCTGGGATTGATTTGCACTTTTTGCACCAAAGTAAGTTCATCTCTAGGAGACAGAACGCGTCTGCTTCCTGAGCGGTATGATGGCTACGTGGTCCCATGGTGTTTATACTTGCGTACTATTGCTTGTACAGATGAAAGTGGTACCTTAAGGCGTTTGGAACTTGCTCCCAAGGATGAACCAGACTTGTGGAGGTCTACATTTTTTTTCTAAGGTCTTGTCTGATTTCTTTTGAATTTACCATGATGTCAAACAAAGAGACACCGAGTTTGAAGGTAGGTCTTGAAATACATCCACAGGTACACCTCCAATTGACTCAAATGATGTCAATTAGCTTCAGAAGCTTCTAAAGTTATGACATAATTTTCTGGAATTTTCCAAGCTGTTTAAAGGCACAGTCAACTTAGTGTATGTAAACTTCTGACCCACTGGAATTGTGATACAGTGAATTATAAATTAAATAATCTGTCTGTAAACAACTGTTGGAAAAATTACTTGTGTCATGCACAAAGTAGATATCCTAACTGACTTGCCAAAACTATTTAACAAGATATTTGTGGTGTGGTTGAAAAAACTAGTTTTAATGACTCCAACCTAAGTCTATGTAAACCTTCGATTTCAACTGTATATATTTGGGAAGAGAGGCGTTGTAATATATGATATAATTTCCCCTATCTACCAAAAGCCATGTGTGCGTGTGAACCTGTCTTTTTCAGTGTAAGTGTGTGTTCTTCTGTGCCTGTCAAACTGTCAGTGTCTGTTTTTGCGTGTGCGCGCGCCTGCCTGCCTGTCTGTCTGTCTGTCTGTCTGTCTGTCTGTCTGCCTGCCTGTCTGTCTGTCTGTCTGTCTGTCTGTCTGTCTGTCTGCCTGCCTGTCTGTCTGTCTGTCTGTCTGTCTGTCTGTCTGTCTGCCTGTCTGTCTGTCTGTCTGTCTGAGCGTGCGTGCATGCGTCTGTGTGTGTGTGTGTGTGTGTATATGTGTGCGTGCGTGCGTGTGCCTGCTCCACTCGGAGGACTGTCACACAATAGGGAGACAAAGGCCTGCCGAAGAATAACAAATGACTTCATGGCAAAACAGCCATTGAAATTCTTTCAGTATGTGGCATTAACAACAACTGAACAAATAGAGATAAGAATGTTTTCAAAGGATTTGAAATGAGATTTCTCCTCTCTCCCTTCCTCTCTACCCTCAGCTTAAAAGCTCAACAAAACAAATGGAGCTTATTACTGAAGATTACCTTACACTGGACAGAGTAAACAATGTCTTTCTCTCCGCGATACAAACTATGTGCGATTTATAACAGTTAGCAATCACATCCACCACAGCCTTAGATAAAGGAAAATATATGCTGGCCAAGAGTTTAAAAATATAAATCGTTTAAAAGGGGCCGGTTTCCATGTGTGCTACCATAGCAAACATTGATAGGGTAAATATCATTTTGTTATCAACTTCAGAAGTTTTACTTGAAATTAACGGAATAAAAGTAACTCACTCACTTGAGTATATATAATAACACTATTACTTTCTGCCACAGTTTCAGCAAAAGCTTTTTTATATATTTAACTAGGCAAGTCAGTTAAAAACAAATTCTTATTTACAATGACAGCTTAGGAACAGTGGGGTAACTGCCTTGTTCAGGTCGGGGATTCGATCTAGCAACCTTTTGGTTACTGGCCCAACGCTCTAACCACTATGCTACCTGCCTCCCCTAACTGATGGAATGCAACCACTCTCAAATCCAGAGACTATACTAAGAATGCCAGGACTGACCATCTATGAAATCAAAACGATAGTTTTAACCATGTTTTTAGTGGAGGTTTACATTTACTTTGTTTCCAAAATTGGAGTAAAACAAGCTTATATTTGGGGTTCTGGTGGGGTAGGACAGTTTAACTAAGCTAATGAGGCATTTATACTTTATATTATTCAATAATCAATGGATTCATGTCATTAATTTATAAGTCCAACAATGTACGGCGCAACTATGGATTGCCCCTTTGACAGGATGTAACATTCATACAGCAATTGAACTTGATCCATTAACCTGCCCCCTAAAAATGTCTTGTCATGACTCAACTTTAACAGTAAAGAGGCAACTCCTGGATGCTGGCCTTCTAGGCAGAGTTCCTCTGTCCAGTGTCTGTGTTCTTTTGCCCATCTTAATCTTTTATTTTTATTGGCCAGTCTGATATATGGCATCTTCTTTGAAGCTCTGCACCCCGGAGTCGCCTCTTCACTGTTGACGTTGAGACTGGTGTTTTGCGGGTACTATTTAATGAAGCTGCCAGTTGAGGACTTGTGAGGCGTCTGTTTCTTAAACTAGATACTAATGTATTTGTCCTCCAGCTCAGTTGAGTTTATTTTAAGAATGTGAAATGTCAGAATAATAGTAGAGAGAAAGATTTATTTCAGCTTTAATTTATTTCATCACCTTCCCAGTGGGTCAGAAGTTTACATACACTCAATTAGTATTTGGTAGGTTTGCCTTTAAATTGTTGAATAACTTGGGTCAAACATTTCTGGTAGCCTTCCACAAGCTTCCCACAATACGTTGGGTGAATTTTGGCCCATTCCTCCTGACAGAGCTGGTGTAACAGAGTCAGGTTTGTAGGCCTCCTTGCTCGCACATGCTTTTTCAGTTCTGCTCACAAATTTTCTATAGGATTGAGGTCAGGGCTTTGTGATGGCCACTCCAATACCTTGACTTTGTTGTTCTTTGGAAGTATGCTTGGGGTCATTGTCCATTTGGAAAACACATTTGCGACCAAGCTTTAACTTCCTGACTGATGTCTTGAGATGTTGCTTCATATATCCACATAGTTTTCCTTCTCATGATGCCATCTATTTTGTGAAGTGCACCAGACCCTCCTGCAGCAAAACACCACCACAACATGATGCTGCCACCCCCGTGCTTCACGGTTTGGATGGTGTTCTTCGGGTTGCAAGCCTCCCCCTTTATCCTCCAAACATAACAATTTTCAATATGGCCAAACAGTTCTATTTTTGTTTCATCAGACTAGAGGACATTTCTCCAAAAAGTACGATCTTTGCCCCCATGTGCAGTTGCAAACCGTAGTTTGGCTTTTTTATGGTGGTTTTGGAGCAGTGGCTTCTTCCTTGCTGAGCGGCATTTCAGGTTATGTCGATATAGGACTCGTTTTACTGTGGTTATAGATACTTTTGTACCTGTTTCCTCCAGCATCTTCACAAGGTCCTTTGCTGTTCTGGGATTGATTTGCACTTTTCACACCAAAGTACGTTCATCTCAAGAAGACAGAACGCGTCTCCTTCCTGAGCGGTATGACGGCTGCGTGGTCCCATGGTGTTTATACTTGCGTACTATTGTGGAGGTCTACTATTTTTTTGGAGGTCTCGTCTGATATCTTTTGATTTTCCCATGATGTCAAGCAAAGAGGCCCTGCGTTTGAAGGTAGGCCTTGAAATACATCCACAGGTACACCTCCAATTGACTCAAATGATGTCAATGAGCCTATCAGAAGCTTCTAAAGCCATGTCATGATTTTCTGGAATTGTCCAAGCCGTTTAAAGGCAAAGTCAACTTAGTGTAAATAATGTAAACTTCTGACCCACTGGAATTGTGATACAGTGAATTATAAGTGAAATAATCTGTCTGTAAACAACTGTTGGAAAAATGACTTGTGTCATGCACAAAGTAGATGTCCTAACCGACATGCCCAAACTATAGTTTGTTATCAAGAAATTTGTGGAGTGGTTGAAAAACAAGTTTTAATAACTCCAACCTAAGTGTATGTAAACTTCCGACTTGAACTGTATCTATATATCTTTAGAGTTTAATTCAGGAGATAGTAACTTGTTAAACAACTTTTCCTGTGGTTCCCCAAATTCCTAATGAGTTAATTGTTACATGATGTTACATGTTCCCTTGTCCCACATTTTGGCTTTATAGATGTGGTCACCTAATTCCACCGGTGGAAACAATGCTACTGCAACACGTTAACACCATCTTTTCATATAAAATGAGAATACAATTATTTCAACCTCACATGTGAAGGTAAAATTCCACATGTGAAAGTGAGATTTTTACATGTGGAGTTTTCTTACATGTGGAACTGCAAGTTAAAAACAATCACGTGGAAGTTTTGAACTTAAGAAACTGCAAATATTTTTTCAAAAGTGAATGTTTTTCCACATGTGAAAATGCAATTCAACATGTGAAAGTGAGAGTTTTCACATGTAAAACTGCATATCTGATTTGAAACTGAAATTCACATGAGGTGAAAACATGCTATTCTCCTCACATGTGAAAAGGTGGTGTCAACATATGAACTCTCAATTTAATGTGATTTTCACATGTGAAACTGCAAATGTTTTCTCGTTCTGGTTAAACAACAACAGTAATTGTGTAAAGGTGGGGATGCAGGGCTGTGTTCCCAACAAAACAACTACAAGTGTCTTGTTCTAGTTCCTCAACAACAGCTAGGGGAGCTCCAAAAACAACTTATAGTTGAAGACTCTTCGTTGAGTCATAAAAGTGGATTGAAATAACTGTGCACCCTTTGGCGAGGTGTGTGGCCACTTGGAAAAGCCAGTTAGACCTCTCACTCAAACCCTTGTCATTTTATGTTTTATGCTGCTGCTACCCAAAATGTTCCAAGAATATTCTTATCATGTTAATGAATGTATCCAGAGTATTTTCAGATTTTATTATCAACAAATGTGGTGAAAAATACAGTAAATGTCAAATCAACAGTGTAATGTTTGGATTCAGTTGTGTCAGGTGAAGTGTTGTGTCCTCAACTTTAGTCTAATCACTTTCCCGTAATATTCTTGAACTGTTCCCTTTTAATTGCTACCTTGGTTATGTTTTCCATATTCCCGTAAGAAACATTTTAATTTACCCCTTTCCATATAGGCCGAGGGTGTAAGGGGTTTAACAGATTCAGGAATTTACTCGTTTCTTCAACTAATCCAATAATATTACTCTGACATGTCACTGCCTTGGTCTGGAGGAAAGATTGAGAGATGGAGAGAAGAGATGGAGGGATGAGGAGATGGAGAGATCCCTCCCCTCTCTCTCCTGTTCGCGTGGTAGCAGTGGCTGTGCAAAGTCATTGGTCGGTGGGATCAGGTGTAGCTAGCTAGCCTACAGTATGATTTATCTTCAGATCCAGACAGCAACATGTGTAGGGCTCTGAGCTACAGCCCAACACAGCCGCAGATTTATCATCTTACCCTGCTAGGTCTAACAATCAGACGTTAAGCAGAACAAAAGTCCATTCCAAATAAATTCCCACTGTATTTGTGCTGCGATTTGATTTACAGGCCTGTGGGGAGCCACCATTTGGTAGCACAAGAGGCGACAAGAGGTAGGTGGTGTCTGGGAAGACTGTGTGTGTGTGTGTGTGTGTGTGTGTGTGTGTGTGTGTGTGTGTGTGTGTGTGTGTGTGTGTGTGTGTGTGTGTGTGTGTGTGTGTGTGTGTGTGTGTGTGTGTGTGTGTGTGTGTATGAGTGCATGCACAGGAGGGGGCTGGGCGAGGGGGACGGTGGGGGTGCTCATGTGCCAGATGTGTTTATTGGTTCACAGTGATTTATTGAGTGAGCTTCATTTCACTGAATGTTCTCAGATATTTATTTCCCTAAAGGCCCCCCACAAAGATATGAACAGGCCTGCGTCCACATATGTCATCATGGGCCATTTTACACCGTCAGGAGATTTCTCTCCAACTAAGAAGGGGAAGAAAGGACAGAATGAAAGAGAAGGAGAGGAAGAACTGGACAGATAGAGAGAGAGATATATATATATAGAGAGAGATTGGGGAGGAGAGAGGAGTAAAATGAAAGGGGAGGGAGACAAAAAGATAGAGACAAAGTGATAGAGAAAGAGAGAGAGAGAGAGAGAGAGAGAGATATTTAGAAAGAGAGAGAGAGATTTAGAAAGAGAGAAAGATTTAGAAAGAGAGAGAAAGATTTAGAAAGAGAGAGAGAGAGAAAGAGAGAGAGAGAGAAAGAGAGAGATTTAGAAAGAGGGAGATTTAGAAAGAGAGATTTAGAAAGAGAGAGAGATATTTAGAAAGAGAGAGCGATTTAGAAAGAGAGATTTAGAAAGAGAGAGAGAGATTTAGAAAGAGAGAGAGAGATTTAGAAAGAGAGAGAGAGATTTAGAAAGAGAGAGATTTAGAAAGAGAGAGAGAGATATTGAGAAATAGAGAGAGAGAGAGAGAGAGCGAGAGAGACAGAGAGAGACAGAGAGAGAGAAAGAGAAAGAGAGATTTAGAAAGAGAGAGAGAGAGAGATTTAGAAAGAGAGAGAGAGATTGAGAAAGAGAGAGAGATTGAGAAAGAGAGAGATTGAGAGAGAGAGAGAGAGATTTAGAAAGAGAGATAGAGAAAGAGAGAGAAAGAGAAAGAGAGAGAGAGATTTAGAAAGAGAGAGAGAGATTTAGAGAGAGAAAGAGAAAGAGAGAGAGATTTAGAAAGAGAGAGAGATTTAGAAAAAGAGAGATATTGAGAAAGAGAGAGAGAGATTTAGAAAGAGAGATATTGAGAAAGAGAGAGAGATATTGAGAAAGAGAGAGAGAGAGCGAGAGAGAGAGAGAGAGAGAGAGAGAGATTGAGAGAGAGAGAGAGAGAGATTGAGAGAGAGAGAGATTGAGAGAAAGAGAAAGAGAGATTGAGAGAAAGAGAGAGAAAGAGAAAGAGAGAGAGAGATTGAGAGAAAGAGAGAGAGAGAGAGAGATTGAGAGAAAGAGAGAGAGAGAGAGAGAGAGAGAGAGCAATGTAAAGAAAGAACACATTGAAGAACCTTTTTGGTTCCAGGAAGAACCCTTTTGGTTCCACATAAAAACCCATTTGAGTTCCACGTAGAACCCTTTCCACAGACAGTTTCAGTTCTACTTGGAACCAAAAAGGGTTCTCCTAAGGTGACAGCTGAAAGAACCCTTTTGGAACCCTTTTGTACTGATGATCAACGCACCTTTCCATCGGTGTAAAAAATGGAAATGGCATCTTTGAATATGGCTGAATAGTTTTGACTGTTCATTCTTCCTCCACTCTCTACCCCCTGCCAAAAATGTACTAACACTACATACATAATTGAAGGAACGCCATCACCAACTCTCTCATATAGGGCAGTCTTATTTCAAAGAACTCCACAGTTTGAAGATGGTCACAGTTATTTTATAATGTCATAATTATTGACTCCTCAAGCACACATCGAGCTCAGCTTGAGCTACTCAAACAAACATACCCAGCTGTTAAATAAAGGTCACTTGGCAACCAAAACAAAAGTGATTCAATGATTTTACTTCTCTTAATCAACCCCCTATACTGTATTCTTAATTCATCTTTTCATTTTGGCATAGTTCATTTAGACCTAACTGCATATTGGTCCATCATATTCTGGTTTTACCAGTGAAAAAAGTTGTGTCTAAATTGCTACAAGATAAACTATAGAATGGTCATCATTATAGCTTCTCAGCAAAGAATATGATGGACCAATATGCAGTTAGGTCTAAATTAAGGTTGTTTAAGAGAAGCACAATCATTCCATCACTTTTCTTTTGGTTGCCAAGTGACCAGAAGTTACCCATTGTTACCTCACAAGTTGCTGTCAAACAGCAGGTTACCAGGTATTTGATAGGAACTTGTGTGGTAGCAATGGATACCTTCTGGTACTTACTTCAAAGTATTCCATACAATTGATAACTGACCAAATGCTGAATTGTGGTTCTTGCTTCAATCCCATAGAGACAAAGAAGCAATTCACAAGGAATTACTGTACAAACACCATCTTATTTACAATTGAATTAGCAGGCAAGAACTTGTCATTCGTGAACTTAGTGTAAAATGAAGTGCTACCTTTTATTACTAGAAAGTCCAGATTCAGTGTGTCCAATCATCTCCATGAAGGTTAAAAGACCATCGCGTCTAGTGTATTCTTATTCTGTCAGGGTGCTGAGTGGCTGAGCTAGTGATGTGACAGGAGTCTTTCATTCTCCGTGACACCGGACGCGCTCATCGCCATCTCTATTATTCCTCCATCTCCTTTCCTCTCATCTACACCGCCTCCTCATCCCTCTCCACTTCTCTATCCACATGTACTCTCCTCTATCTGACTTGCCTAGTCAAATAAAGGTGAAATAAATCCTCTGTTCTTCGGAAGAACTCTGCTTCCAGCAAGGACACTAAACCCATACCCCTACTTACACACATTTACTTCTACCCCTCCAATTCCTTCAGATAAAAAAGGGCTAGTAGGTACCTACCGTCGCATCGCCACACTCAGAGGTGAGCCCCTAAGCCCTGACCTAAGGTCAGTTGGGTGAGTATTGTTGAGTAGGTGGGTTTAAGTAAGCTGGTCTTTTACCAGTGCTTCAAGGAACCATATAAACCTACATTAGTGAATGAAGGATCATATCTCAAGCGACTTATACCCTTTTCACACGGACCTAAACTGTACTGTGCTGGCTTTAATATTATCCTATCACATTGTCCTTTCCAGCACGGTTCCAGGAACTATGGTGGATGCTTAACCAGGCCAGCACAGATTGGCTCGGCTCAGTAGTGTGATCAGGGGATTAGAGTCACTATGGTGGATGCTTAACCAGGCCAGCACAGATTGGCTCGGCTCAGTAGTGTGATCAGGGGATTAGAGTCACTATGGTGGATGCTTAACCAGGCCGGCACAGATTGGCTCGGCTCAGTAGTGTGATCAGGGGATTAGAGTCACTATGGTGGATGCTTAACCAGGCCAGCACAGATTGGCTCGGCTCAGTAGTGTGATCAGGGGATTAGAGTCACTATGGTGGATGCTTAACCAGGCCAGCACAGATTGGCTCGGCTCAGTAGGGTGATCAGGGGATTAGAGTCACTATGGTGGATGCTTAACCAGGCCAGCACAGATTGGCTCGGCTCAGTAGTGTGATCAGGGGATTAGAGTCACTATGATGGATGCTTAACCAGGCCAGCACAGATTGGCTCGGCTCAGTAGGGTGATCAGGGGATTAGAGTCACTATGGTGGATGCTTAACCAGGCCGGCACAGATTGGCTCGGCTCAGTAGTGTGATCAGGGGATTAGAGTCACTATGGTGGATGCTTAACCAGGCCGGCACAGATTGGCTCGGCTCAGTAGGGTGATCAGGGGATTAGAGTCACTATGGTGGATGCTTAACCAGGCCGGCACAGATCGGCTCGGCTCAGTAGGGTGATCAGGGGATTAGAGTCACTATGGTGGATGCATAACCAGGCCGGCACAGATCGGCTCGGCTCAGTAGTGTGATCAGGGGATTAGAGTCACTATGATGGATGCTTAACCAGGCCAGCACAGATTGGCTCGGCTCAGTAGGGTGATCAGGGGATTAGAGTCACTATGGTGGATGCTTAACCAGGCCAGCACAGATTGGCTCGGCTCAGTAGGGTGATCAGGGGATTAGAGTCACTATGGTGGATGCTTAACCAGGCCAGCACAGATTGGCTCGGCTCAGTAGGGTGATCAGGGGATTAGAGTCACTATGGTGGATGCTTAACCAGGCCAGCACAGATTGGCTCGGCTCAGTAGGGTGATCAGGGGATTAGAGTCACTATGGTGGATGCTTAACCAGGCCAGCACAGATTGGCTCGGCTCAGTAGGGTGATCAGGGGATTAGAGTCACTGTGTATAGTAAAGCAATGAGGCTGAACAGACACATACTGGATCTGTATATATGACAACTAAATAACTTCATCAAACTAATACATACAATTCCCAATGACTATTTGGTGAATAAACTGAATCATAAACCACAAAACAATCCTCATTCCAATAGAATTAATGTCCTGTACAGCTAGAGCCCATTGATTGCTTGTCAGAATGTGCAAATATCAATATGCAAAAATGATCACCATGCCATCTCCCCGCTGCTGACACCAAAAAAATGACCAACTTGACTCTCATCATTATAATTTTTTACGGAGCAGATGGACCACCAACACTACGGCCAATAATGGGAAAAAAACTCCCTCACTTTTGGAAAATGAATCTACATCTAAATGATCCAGTTAAGCACATCCACCCATAATTTGAATTGGACCAGTTAAGACCCTGTTCTTTGCATATCAGCTAAGCCCTGGCATTAAAATCCGCTCGTGCACTTTCTTCTCTGACCCCTGAGTGCACCTATTTTTTGGGTCATATCTTCATTACCATAGTGCAAGCTCAGAGCCCTGTTTCTAGGGTGGCTTTAATTAATGTCTGTTTATAAAGGAGGGGAGCCACAGGACTGAGTGCACGTAATGAAAACTATCGGTTTACGATGGCCTCAACTAAATATTTGATTTCCTTTTTACACAATAATTTAAACATTTAGACATGACCTTAACATTTCACAGACATACTGTAGATCCACAAGACAATACATGACCAGGGAATGATTTACTGCACAACAGTCAGAAAAAAAACAAGACCCACATGTTGCCACCATATCAGTACTTATCCATATTAGTTCAATGTTTTGTTTATTTCTGATATTGTTTCTTAATTACTCTCTTAATCAACAGCCATTGGTTTCAGGCATTGTTTGTTTCCAATGCTTGCAAGCCCCAAATTTCATCAAATTGTGCTATGTTGTCTGTAGCCAGATTTATTTCAGTATTTCAAGTTGGAGGATCCTTTGGCTTCTCGTGTTTAAGTGTTTTAGCTTCTTCAATACAATTGAGGAAAAAAAACGAAGAAAAGAAGAGAATTGCCCAACCCATTGTAAATCACACAGTGCCCCCATGTCTTGAAATCTTTTGGATTTTGTGGCATTCCTAGAAGGTATGGAATATTGAGTCGTTTTCTGATTTACACTGCCATTGTGTTATTGTTTTTTCTGTGTATGTCTCTGGTGTTGTAGATTCTGTACAGTATTTTGTACTGAATTAAATGTAAATGTATAACTTACTGTAATTTCGTAAGTTACACTACTTGACCAAAAGTATGTGGACACCTGCTTGTCAAACATCTCATTCCAAAATCATGGGCATTAATATGGAGTTGGTCCCCCTTTGCTGCTATAACAGACTCCACTCTTCTGGGAAGGCTTTCCACTAGATGTTGGAACATTGCTGCAGAGACTTGCTTCCATTCAGCCACAAGAGCATTAGTGAGGACGGGCACTGATGTTGGGCGACTAGGCCTGGCTCGCAGTCAGCGTTCCAATTAATCCCAAAGATGTTTGATGGGGTTGAGGTCAGGGCTCTGTGCAGGCAAGTCAAGTTATTCCACACAGATCTCGACAAACAATTTCTTTATGAACCTTGCTTTGTGCACGGGGGCATTGTCATGCTGAAACAGGAAAGGGCAAGCCTCACCCTTTTTCCTCCAAACTTAACGATGGTCATTATGGCCAAACAGTTCTATTTTTGTTTCATCAGACCAGAGGTAATTTCTCCAAAAAGTACGATCTTTGCCCCCATGTGCAGTTGCAAACTGTAGTCAAGCATTTCGCTACACTCGCATTAACATCGCATTAACATCTGCTAACCATGTGTATGTGACAAATAAAATTTGATTTGATTTGATTTGATTTGATTTGATTTGATTTAGTCTGGCTTTTTTATGGGGGTTTTGGAGCAGTGGCTTCTTCCTTGCTGAGTGGCCTTTCAGGTTATGTCGATATAGGACTTGTTTTACTGTGGATATAGATACTTTTGTACCTGTTTCCTTCAGCATCTTCACAAGGTTCTTTACTGTTGTTCTGGGATTGATTTGCACTTTTCGCACCAGTACGTTCATCTCTAGGAGACAGAAAAAATACTTATTTTTCACCATAATTTGCAAATAAATTCATAAAAAATCCTACAATGTGATTTTCTGATTTATTTTCCTCATTTTGTCTGTCATAGTTGAAGTGTACCTATGATGAAAATTACAGGCCTCTCTCATCTTTTTAAGTGGGAGAACTTGCACAATTGGTGGCTGACTAAATACTTTTTTGCCCCACTGTATTTGAGAATTTTTTTTATTTATTTTTTATTTCACCTTTATTTAACCAGGTAGGCTAGTTGAGAACAAGTTCTCATTTGCAACTGCGACCTGGCCAAGATAAAGCATAGCAGTATGAGCAGACAACACAGAGTTACACATGGAGTAAACAATTAACAAGTCAATAACACAGTAGAAAACAAAGGGGGAGTCTATATACAATGTGTGCAAAAGGCATGAGGTAGGCGAATAATTACAATTTTGCAGATTAACACTGGAGTGATAAATGATCAGATGGTCATGTACAGGTAGAGATATTGGTGTGCAAAAGAGCAGAAAAATAAATAAATAAAAACAGTATGGGATGAGGTAGGTGAAAATGGGTGGGCTATTTACCAATAGACTATGTACAGCTGCAGCGATCGGTTAGCTGCTCAGATAGCTGATGTTTGAAGTTGGTGAGGGAGATAAAAGTCTCCAACTTCAGCGATTTTTGCAATTCGTTCCAGTCACAGGCAGCAGAGTACTGGAACGAAAGGCGGCCAAATGAGGTGTTGGCTTTAGGGATGATCAGTGAGATACACCTGCTGGAGCGCGTGCTACGGGTGGGTGTTGCCATCGTGACCAGTGAGCTGAGATAAGGCGGAGCTTTACCTAGCATGGACTTGTAGATAACCTGGAGCCAGTGGGTCTGGCGACGAATATGTAGCGAGGGCCAGCCGACTAGAGCATACAAGTCGCAGTGGTGGGTGGTATAAGGTGCTTTAGTGACAAAACGGATGGCACTGTGATAGACTGCATCCAGTTTGCTGAGTAGAGTGTTGGAAGCCATTTTGTAGATGACATCGCCGAAGTCGAGGATCGGTAGGATAGTCAGTTTTACTAGGGTAAGCTTGGCGGCGTGAGTGAAGGAGGCTTTGTTGCGGAATAGAAAGCCGACTCTTGATTTGATTTTCGATTGGAGATGTTTGATATGAGTCTGGAAGGAGAGTTTGCAGTCTAGCCAGACACCTAGGTACTTATAGATGTCCACATATTCTAGGTCGGAGCCATCCAGGGTGGTGATGCTAGGCGGGGATGCGGGTGCAGGCAGCGATCGGTTGAAAAGCATGCATTTGGTTTTACTAGCGTTTAAGAGCAGTCGGAGGCCACGGAAGGAGTGTTGTATGGCATTGAAGCTTGTTTGGAGGTTAGATAGCACAGTGTCCAATGACGGGCCGAAAGTATATAAAATGGTGTCGTCTGCGTAGAGGTGGATCAGGGAATCGCCCGCAGCAAGAGCAACATCATTGATGTATACAGAGAAAAGAGTCGGCCCGAGAATTGAACCCTGTGGCACCCCCATAGAGACTGCCAGAGGACCGGACAGCATGCCCTCCGATTTGACACACTGAACTCTGTCTGCAAAGTAATTGGTGAACCAGGCAAGGCAGTCATCCGAAAAACCGAGGCTACTGAGTCTGCCGATAAGAATATGGTGATTGACAGAGTCGAAAGCCTTGGCAAGGTCGATGAAGACGGCTGCACAGTACTGTCTTTTATCAATGGCGGTTATGATATCGTTTAGTACCTTGAGTGTGGCTGAGGTGCACCCGTGACCGGCTCGGAAACCAGATTGCACAGCGGAGAAGGTACAGTGGGATTCAAGATGGTCAGTGACCTGTTTGTTGACTTGGCTTTCGAAGACCTTAGATAGGCAGGGCAGGATGGATATAGGTCTGTAACAGTTTGGGTCCAGGGTGTCTCCCCCTTTGAAGAGGGGGATAACTGCGGCAGCTTTCCAATCCTTGGGGATCTCAGACGATATGAAAGAGAGGTTGAACAGGCTGGTAATAGGGGTTGCGACAATGGTGGCGGATAGTTTCAGAAATAGAGGGTCCAGATTGTCAAGCCCAGCTGATTTGTACGGGTCCAGGTTTTGCAGCTCTTTCAGAATGATAGAGAAGGGAAAGAGTGAGAGTCACCAAAGCAGCTCTTCCAGCTCTTCCACACTCACTGCTCCTGTATGTGTGTGTGATCCCGGGGCCGACGACAGAAGCCGTGGCCCCCACACCCGAGGGAGCACCAATGAGAAGTAAGCATTTCCTTGAACATTCCACAGGTCAGAAAAACAATTTGCCCTGAGAAAAATGTTTCTAAATGCCTACGATGCCACTCAGAGGGGAAAGAGAAAAAGAGAGAAACACAAAGCACTGTGCTTTACACTGCTTGTGCTAGACACACTCAACGCAAACAACAACAACAACAACAACAACAACAACAACAACAACAACACATTTACTGATTCAATTTACAAATTAATAATATAGTTAGCAGATTAAAAAATACATGCTAAAGTTGATTAAAACACTACATCCCATTTATTCTGAGTTGACCAGGAACAATATCAGCAACAGAATGCTTTCTCAAGCTTGAGTAAATTGTAGATGACTGTTAATCAAGAACGCAGTGTGATTGCTATAACTTACTTCATTACCCTGTAGAGATTTTATTTGATTTATTTCACCTTTATTTAACCAGGTAGGCAAGTTGAGAACAAGTTCTCATTTACAATTGCGACCTGGCCAAGATAAAGCAAAGCAGTTCGACACATACAACGACACAGACTAACACATGGAGTAAAACAAACATACAGTCAATAATACAGTATAAACAAGTCTATATACGATGTGAGAAAATGGGGTGAGATAAGGGAGGTAAAGGCAAAAAAAAAGGCCATGGTGGCAAAGTAAATACAATATAGCAAGTAAAACACTGGAATGGTAGATTTGCAGTGGAAGAATGTGCAAAGTAGAAATAAAAATAATGGGGTGCAAAGGAGCTAAATAAATAAATAAATAAAATAAATACAGTAAGGAAAGAGGTAGTAGTTTGGGCTAAATTATAGATGGGCGATGTACAGGTGCAGTAATCTGTGAGCTGCTCTGACAGCTGGTGCTTAAAGCTAGTGAGGGAGATAAGTGTTTCCAGTTTCAGAGATTTTTGTAGTTCGTTCCAGTCATTGGCAGCAGAGAACTGGAAGGAGAGGCGGCCAAAGAAAGAATTGGTTTTGGGGGGTGACCAGAGAGATATACCTGCTGGAGCGCGTGCTACAGGTGGGTGATGCTATGGTGACCAGCGAGCTGAGATAAGGGGGGACTTTACCTAGCAGGGTCTTGTAGATGACATGGAGCCAGTGGGTTTGGCGACGAGTATGAAGCGAGGGCCAGCCAACGAGAGCGTACAGGTCTCAGTGGTGGGTAGTATATGGGGCTTTGGTGACAAATCGGATTGCACTGTGATAGACTGCATCCCATTTGTTGAGTAGGGTATTGGAGGCTATTTTGTAAATGACATCGCCAAAGTCGAGGATTGGTAGGATGGTCAGTTTTACAAGGGTATGTTTGGCAGCATGAGTGAAGGATGCTTTGTTGCGAAATAGGAAGCCAATTCTAGATTTAACTTTGGATTTGAGATGTTTGATGTGGGTCTGGAAGGAGAGTTTACAGTCTAACCAGACACCTAGGTATTTGTAGTTGTCCACGTATTCTAAGTCAGAGCCGTCCAGAGTAGTGATGTTGGACAGGCGGGAAGGTGCAGGCAGCGATCGGTTGAAGAGCATGCATTTAGTTTTACTTGTAGTTAAGAGCAATTGGAGTCCACGGAAGGAGAGTTGTATAGAATTGAAGCTTGCCTGGAGGGTTGTTAACACAGTGTCCAAAGAAGGGCCAGAAGTATACAGAATGGTGTCGTCTGCGTAGAGGTGGATCAGAGACTCACCAGCAGCAAGAGCGACATCATTGATGTATACAGAGAAGAGAGTCGGTCCAAGAATTGAACCCTGTGGCACCCCCATAGAGACTGCCATAGGTCCGTACAGCAGACCCTACGATTTGACACACTGGACTCTATCAGAGAAGTAGTTGGTGAACCAGGCGAGGCAATCATTTGAGAAACCAAGGCTGTCGCGTCTGCCGATGAGGATGTGGTGATTGACAGAGTCGAAAGCCTTGGCCAGATCAATGAATACGGCTGCACAGTAATGTATCTTATTGATGGCGGTTAAGATATCGTTTAGGTCCTTGAGCGTGGCTGAGGTGCACCCATGACCAGCTCTGAAACCAGATTGCATAGCAGAGAAGGTATGGTGAGATTCGAAATGGTCGGTAATCTGTTTGTTGACTTGGCTTTCGAAGACCTTAGAAAGGCAAGGTAGGATAGATATAGGTCTGTAGCAGTTTGGGTCAAGAGTGTCCCCCCCTTTGAAGAGGGGGATGATCGCAGCTGCTTTCCAATCTTTGGCAATCTCAGATGACACGAAAGAGAGGTTGAACAGGCTAGTAATAGGGGTGGCAACAATTTCGGCAGATAATTTTAGAAAGAAAGGGTCCAGATTGTCTAGCCCGGCTGATTTGTAGGGGTCCAGATTTTGCAGCTCTTTCAGAACATCAGCTGACTGGATTTGGGAGAAGGAGAAATGGGTGATACCATCTCTGCCACAACTACAATGGGCTCCAAAAGTATTGGGACAGTGACACTTAAAAAAAAAGGTTTAGGCTCTGTACTCCAGCACTTTACAATACTACAAGGTTAAAGTGCAGATTGTCAGCTTTAATTTGACGGTGTTTTCATCCCTATCGGGTGAACCGTTTAGAAATTACAGCACTTAATGAATATAGTCCCCCCATTTTAGGAACAATTTCACTTACATGCGTATTAAAGTAGTAAAAAGTAACGTATTCGGTCCGATACCCATAGCACGCAATGACTACATCAACTCTGTGACTCAACACATGTGTTTGTTGTTGTGCATTTGTTGTTTATTTTGGTTGTGTTTCAGATTATTTTGTGCCCAATAGAAATTCATGGTAAATAATGTATTGTGTCATTTTGGAGTGACTTTTATTGTAAATAAGAATGGAATGTTTCTAAACACTTAGATGAATGTTAATGCCACCATGATTACGGATCATCTTGAATCAATCATCAATAATGATGAGTGAGAAAGTTTGACGCACAAATATCATAACCCCCCAAAAATGCTAACCTACCCTGTTATTGTAATGGTGAGAGGTTAGCATGTCTTGGAGGTATGATATAAAATGCTAACCCCCCCTGTTATTGTGATGGTGAGAGGTTAGCATGTCTTGGGGGTATGATCAATAATGCTAACCTGTATGTAACTATGTGACTTATTCCGATTCTGTGTTCGTATCCAGCCCATGGTATTCCAAGACTTATTCCCCTTCTGTGTTCGTATCCAGCCCATGGCATTCCAAGACTTATTCCTCTTCTGTGTTGGTATCCAGCCCATGGCATTCCAAGACGTATTCCTCTTCTGTGTTGGTATCCAGCCCATGACATTCCAAGACTTATTCCTCTTCTGTGTTTGTATCCAGCCCATGGAATTCCAAGACTTAATCCTCTTCTGTGTTAGTATCCAGCCCATTGCATTCCAAGACTTATTCCTCTTCTGTGTTGGTATCCAGCCCATGGTATTCCAAATATGTCCACTTCAATTGGCTATATTATCTAAATAAAACAGGAAGGTTGGAACTATTCACTGTCCACACACACACACACACACTGCTGTCCTTTAATCAGCCTAGTGCATGGACCCCGGGGACCATGCATGATGACATAACATTGGTATGTGTCACAAATGGCACCCTATTCCCTATTAAGTGCACTACCATAGGGCTCCGGTCAAAAGTAGTGTACTATATAGGGAATAGGTTGTTGTTTGGGAAGCAAGCCAGGTTCAAGTGAAAGCCAGAATTAGTAGGAATGCCTGGCTAAGCCAACCACAAATAACTGAGAGCTGACACACACACACACACACTTCAAAGCTGCTGGAACACATAGTATCTATTTTCCTTATCACACCCACTCAGCAGATAAAGAAGTTTGATACAGTATTAAGGGAGAGAGGGTAAAGTTACAGTAGAGTAATCTCTATGGCTCTAAATAATATAAGTCTGTGTTTGGCATTAGCCTTAAGAGGAGTTGATTGGGCCTGAGGAGAGAGCTGGGGCTGGTACTTAATAGGGGTCAAGGGTCAGAGGCAGGCAGGCAGGGTTGGACTGTCAATTGCCTGGGGTGCATCAATTAGACAGTGGCAGAAGGTACAATAAGACCAGGGGGATGGAGACGAGGGGTGGAGAGAAAGAGGAGGCGGGAGAGGAAGGAGGATGGAGAGAGAGGAGATGGTTAGATTAGAGTAAAGGGAGAGGAGGCAGGGGAGAGCAGAAGGGTGGCATATTACAGCAGATAAAATAGAGAAGGAGCGATAGAAGTTGTAGAATACTATAAAGCAGGAGCAAGAAGAGAGATGGAGAGGAGGTGAATAAAGAGGAGAATATTATCATCAAAACCACAACAAAGTCTAACAGTACAAAACACTGACATTAAATACTGGTTTCAGTGTCAATAATTCTTAGCAGCACAGAACATCTCAGCATTAGTTCTGGTCATTTGCTATGGAAAATGTTTGATGCAGTGGGAGCACACACACACACACACACACACACACACACACACACACACACACACACACACACACACACACACACACACACACACACACACACACACACACAATAACCCCTCCTACCTACATACACGCACCACACACACAGAGAAACAAACACACATCAGAGAATTACTGGAATTTATAATACTGAAAAACAATCACAAATATACAGGTAACTGCCAAAATAAAGGAAACACCAACAAAGTGTCTCGAGCCAGAACCGTTTCAATGCACCTTGGCATAGATTCTACAAGTGTCTGTTACTATTGTAGGGAGGTGACACCATTCTTCCAAGTGAAATTCCATAATTTGGTGCTTTGTTGATGGTGGTGGAAAACACTGTCTCAGACACCGCTCCAGAATCTACCATTCGTGTTCAGTTGGGTTGAGATCTGGTCTGAGACAGCCATGGCATATGGTTTACATTGTTTTCATGCTCATCATACTATTCAATGACCACTCATGCCCTGTGGATGGGGGCATTGTCATCCTATTTGGGCATAGCTATGGTAGCCAAAATAATGGCCTGCCCAGCATTTCTTTCTATACAAGACACTAAGCATGATGGGATGTTAATTGCCTAATTAAGTCAGGAACCACACCTGTGTGGAAGCACCTGGTTTTAATATTCTTTGTATCCCTCGTTTACTCAAGTGTTTCCATTATTCTGGCAGTTACCTGTACAAGTGCCTAATTCTATTTCCATTAAGAGAAAGTAGCAACAGGAGTCCTGAACACACAAGAAGCACTTGAGCATATGTAGAATTACATAGGCACACACAAATGACAATATTCTCAAGTAGGGTATTTTAATAACCTTGAGTAACAGCGCACACATGTGTAATGTGTCTATGTGTGTTTATCCATGTGTGTGTGTGCATGTCCGTGTATGTCCACTGTGTTCATGTGCATTCGAGGGAGTTATTCAAAGGGAGAGATATTTTATTATATTGTGTTCACCTATCCAAGTGATTCAAATTATTGGAGCATTGGAGCAGACAGGCTCTCCGTAGCTTACATTTGCAATTTTATGCCGTTTAAGTGTATATTGGAAAAAGGACAATGTGCCCTATTGAACACATTCACCCTGGAGGCCAAACTGCTACGGTAATGAACACCACACTCTCTCCCAGAATTACAGTGTCCTTTATCCCGCTGTAGTGGAGGATGAATGAAAAAGCATCTGCCTCACACACACACACACACACACACACACACACACACACACACACACACACATATACACACACATATACACACACACGTTCACACGTATATGCACAAACACACACACACACAAACGCAGGCACGAGCACACACACACTTCAGGATCCCATAAACAAAATCTGTGGAGCAGATACATTATAAATGCCAGAAAGCAATTAAAGGCAGATTGAATTGGCGCACACACTGTCCATCTCTCACAGAAGAATCAAAAGCTGCACCGCTCCATTATTACGGGATCCCTGCTGCATTAACTTGCTTGCTGGGAGATGTTCAGTTTCTAGGACCTGCACACACGCAAGCACACAACACAGGCAAGCACGCACACAGGCAAGCACGCACACAGGCAAGCACGCACACACGCAAGCACGCACACAGGCAAGCACGCACACAGGCAAGCACGCACACAGGCAAGCACGCACACAGGCAAGCACGCACACAGGCAAGCACGCACACAGGCAAGCACGCACACAGGCAAGCACGCACACAGGCAAAGACACACACAGGCAAGCACGCACACAGGCAAGCACGCATACAGGCAAGCACGCACACAGGCAAGCACACTGTAAACCCCAATTTTACTAAAAACTTCAACCCCACTTAGCCACGCCTCCAATATCATTTCCCAGTGTGCCTTGCCTTTTCATGTGAATTGTGGCGTTATGACCGTATTTGTTAGTGACAGATATGGTTGTTGAATTCGTTCATTCTCAGTCCTGTAGCCTTCAAGTGAATTCCTATGTGAATGCTATCATTATAACTAAACTCTTCATGACAATACATTACATATCTCATGAGGCCTTACTTTGAGACCTAGCTTTAACGCAATACAGTGGCCTGAAACTCATGGTTTACAGGCATCATCAGGCCTGCAAGTAGGGTTGGAAAATTCCAGTAACAGTATCAGAAGCTCCTAAAGCCATGACGACATTTTCTGGAATTGTCCAAGCCGTTTAAAGGCACAGTCAATTTAGTGTATGTAAACTTCTGACCCACTGGAATTGTGATCCAGTGAATTATAAGTTAAATAATCTGTCTGTAAACAATTGTTGGAAAAATTACTTGTGTCATGCACAAAGTAGATGTCCTAACCGATATGCCAAAACTATAGTTTGTTAACAAGAAATTTGTGGAGTTGTTGAAAAACAACTTTAATGACTCCAACCTAAGTGTATATAAACTTCTGACTTCACCTGTATATTGTGAATCAGCCATAAGGTTAACACGATCATGATGCGATTTTTAGGTCATATCGCCCGGCCCTACAAACTGTATGTACATGCAAAAACACCGATATTAAAAACAATTCCAAAATATGTACCTGCAGTAGAGCATGCAGGGGAAAAAGTTTACATGTTATCATAACTTGAAAAAATTTAGTTGATTTGACTTCTTAGTTAGTTTTTGAGTCAGTACCTCAAACATTTTAAGTAATAATGACTTTTCATTGGCTTTGAGTTCAACTTACTAGAAGTATTTGAGTTAAACATGCCTTGGGCTTTAGTGTACACACACACAGGTATGAATACAAACACACACACACACACACACACACACACACACACACAAGTATAAACTTGGATTAGCTAGCACAACGTGCCATTGGAACACAGGAGTGATGGTTGCTGATAATGGGTCTCTGTACGCCTATGTAGATATTCCATAAAAAAATCTGTTGTTTCCAGCTACAATAGTCATTTACAACATTAACAATGTCTACACTGTATTTCTGATCAATTTGATGTTATTTTAATGGACAAAAAAAATAATCTTTCAAAAAACAAGGACATTTCTAAGTGACCCCAAACGGTAGTGTACATATATACACACATACACGGTTAAGAGCTGCTGGGCTGTGCAGTCAGTCCTCTAGAAATTTATGTTCTATACACACAGAAGAAACGTGGCAGTCAGAGTATTTGAGTATGTTTGTTTCAACAGTGCCACAGATAACATCTATATCTATATCGGAAGACCATTTTAGAAGGTTCTACCTCAGCTCTTCCCGAATCCCTGTATCGTTCTTGGTCCTACAAAAAATACATGTAAAACACTCCTCTCTTCTACAATCCCATGTGTCCTCTTTAGAATGAGAGACAGATAGAGAGATAGATAAAGATCTGGGGATGTATGAGCTGAGAGGAGAAGAAGAGAGAAAAGGACAGGAAAGGGTTCAAGGGACTGAGTGAGCAATCAACTAGCTTTAAAACGCCAGAAACGCTATCATCTTCAAAGGTGGAGAGAGTGTGTCAATTTAAAAACCCGAAATGTATCTGGCATCTTTATGCTCCTTAAAATACAATACATCTCAGGCTGATTAAAGCACATCAAAGCCAGGC
This sequence comes from Oncorhynchus mykiss, assembly GCF_013265735.2. Lineage (NCBI taxonomy): Eukaryota > Metazoa > Chordata > Actinopteri > Salmoniformes > Salmonidae > Oncorhynchus > Oncorhynchus mykiss. Next base: position 1,671,575 of record NC_048586.1, on the reverse strand, counting down.
TCATTCAGTCCTCAGAGCGACGAGGGGAGATTTTAATTGCAAAGTGTTAAAGCTCACAATTAAAGGCTTTGTGGGGACTCTGAGCTGGCCTAGCACAAACACCACTGTTGAGGACAGCATACAAATGAGTCTCAACACTGGCGCGACAGCAGATGGAGGTCAAGGGGTAGTGCTAAAAGTGTGCCTTGGTTATGTTCTGTCAGATATATATATATATAGAGTCCATCAGTAGATTGAGCTTTCATCATCTACTATTTCATCTACTATATTTGGTTCTAAATGTGGGGGTGGGGGCCATTGAACACACACACACACACACACACACACACACACACATGCACAGAGAGGGCTGCCGTGCTTCTAGATCTTAGGAAACTTTGCAGTGTTTTTTTTTTTGTGTGTTATTTCGTACATTATTAGCCCAGAAAATGTTTTGTCTAATTACATACAGCCGGGAAGAACTATTGGATATCAGAGCGGCGGTAACTCACCAGCACTTCAAGAATTACGACCAGGAATACGACTTTCCTGAATCGGATCCTTTGTTCATACTCCCCAGGGTAATTGAACTGATTCCAGAGGCCGATCCAAAACACCGCAGACGGAGGAGAGTGGTCTTCCGACTTAGGAGACGCGCAGACCACCCACCGCTTCCGAGTATATTACTTGCTAATGTTCAGTCTCTGGATAATAAAGTTGTCCAGATCAGGGCGAGGATTTCTTTCCAGAGACATCAGGGATTGTAACATACTCTGTTTAACGGGAAAATTTACAATATACTGATTGAGTCCATTCAACCAGTTCATAGAGTAGACAGGAATAAATATCTCTCCGGGAAGAAGAAAGGTGGGGGTGTATGTTTCATGATTAACGACTGACTCATGCTGTGATTGTGATAACATACAAGTCCTTTTGTTCACCCGACGCAGAATACCTCACAATCAAATCCTGACCGTATTATCTCCCAAGAACAATTATCTTCGGTAATAGTTACAGCCGTGTATATCCCCCCTCAAGCCGATACCACGTCGGCCCTCAAAGAACTTCACTGGACTTCATGCAAACTGGAAACCACATATCCCGAGGCCGCATTTATTGTAGCTGGGGATTTTAACAAATACAATTTGAGAAAAAGGCTTCCAAAGTTCTATCAACACATTGACTGTAGTACTCGCTCTACTAAAACACTCGATCACTGCTACTCCAACTTCCGGGATGCCTCCTTTAGGCAAATCTGATAACGACTCCATTTTTCATTTCCCTTCCTATAGACAGAAACTCAAACAGGAAGTACCCGTTCTAAGGACTATTCAAAGCTGGTCTGACCAATCGGAATCCACACTTCAAGATTGCTTTGATCACACGGACTGGGAAATGTTCCGGGTAGCCTCTGAGAATAATATTGACAAATTCACTGATATGGTGACTGAGTTCATCAGGAAGTGTATAGGAGATGTTGTACCCACTGTGACAATTCAAACCTACCCTAACCAGAAACCATGGATAGATGGCAGCATTCGAGCAAAACTGAAAGCGTGAACCATCGCATTTAGCCATGGCAAGGTGACCCGGAATATGGCCGAATACAAACAGTGTAGTTATTCCCTCTGTAACGCAATCAAAAAGGCAAAACGGCAGTATAGAGACAAAGTGGAGTCGCAATTCAACGGCTCAGACACGATACGTATGTGGCAGGGTCTACTGACAATCACCGACTACAAAGGGAAAACCAGTCATGTCGCAGACACCGACGTCTTGCTGCCAGACAAGCTAAACACCTTCTTCGCCCGCTTTGAGGATAACACAGTGCCACCGACGCGGCCCGCTACCAAGGACTGCGGGCTCTCCTTCTCCGTGGCCGATGTGAGTAAGACATTTAAGAGTGTTAACCCACTTAAGGCTGCCGGCCCAGACAGCATCCCCAGCTGCGTCCTCAGAGCATGCACAGGCCAGCTGGCTGGAGTGTTTACGGATATATTCAATCTCTCTCCATCCCAGTCTACTGTCCCCATTTGCTTCAAGGTAACTGAACTAAATGACTATCGACCCATAGCACTCACGCCTGTCATCATGAAGTGCTTTGAGAGACGAGTCAAGGATCATATCACCTCTACCTTACCTGACACCCTAGACCCACTTCAATTTGCTTAATAGATCCACAGGCGATGCAATCGCCATCGCACTGCACACTGCCCTTTCCCATCTGGACAAGCGGAATACCTATGAAAGAATGCTGTTCATTGACTACAGCTCAGCATTCAACACCATAGTACCCTCCAAGCTCATCATTAAGCTCGAGGCCCTGGGTCTCAACCCCGCCGTGTGCAATTGGGTCCTGGACTTCCTGACGGGCCACCCACAGGAGGTGAAGGTAGGAAAAAACACCTCCACTTCGCTGATACTCGGATGCGTGCTCAGCCCCTTCCTGTACACCCTGTTCACCCATGACTGTGTGGTCAGGCACGCCTCCAACTCAATCATCAAGTTTGCAGACGACACAACAGTAGTAGGCTTGATTACCAACAATGACGAGACAGCCTGCAGGGAGAAGGTGATTGCCCTGGGAGTGTGGTGCCAGGAAAATAACCTCTCACCCAACGTCAACAAAACAAAGGAGCTGATCATAGACATCAGGAAACAGCAGAGGGAGCATCCCCCCCTATCCACATCGACGGGACCGCAGTGGAGAAGGTGGAGAGCGCCTCTTCAACCTCAGGAGGATGAAGAAATTTGTCTTGGCACCGAAAACCCTCACATACTTTAACAGATGCACAATTGAGAGCACCCTATTGGGCTGTATCACCACCTGGTACGCAACCGCAGGGCTCTCCAGTGGGTGGTGCGGTCTGCCCAACGCATCACCGGGGGGGCAAACTACCAGCCCTCCAGGAAACCTATAGCACCCGATGTCACAGGAAGGCCAAAAATATCATCAAGGACAACAACCACCTGAGTCACTGCCTGTTCACCCTGCTATCATCCAGAAGGCTAAGTCAGTACAGGTGCATCAAAGCAGATTCACTGAAAGACTGAAAAAAAGCTTCTATCTCAAGGCCATCAATCAGACTGTTAAATACTATTAAATAGCCATAAGGCTCATTAGACTTGGAATCACAGGCCACTTTTATAATGGAACACTAGTCACTTTAATAATGTTTACATATTTTGCATTACTCATCTCATATGTACAGTATATCACAAAAGTGAGTACACCCCTCACATTTTTGTAAATATTTGAGTATATCTTCTCATGTGACAACACAGAAGAAATTACACTTTGCTACAATGTAAAGTAGTGAGTGTACAGCTTGTATAACAGTGTAAATTTGCTTTCCCCTCAAAATAACTCAACACACAGCCATTAATGTCTAAACCGCTGGCAACAAAAGTGAGTACACCCCTAAGTGAAAATGTCCAAATTGGGCCCAAAGTGTCAATATTTTGTGTGGCCACCATCATTTTCCAGCACTGCCTTAAGTTCACCAGAGCTTCACAGGTTGCCACTGGAGTCCTCTTCCACTCCTCCATGACGACATCACGGAGCTGGTGGATGTTAGAGACCTTGCACTCCTCCACCTTCCGTTTGAGGATGCCCCACAGATGCTCAATAGGGTTTAGGTCTAGAGACATGCTTGGCCAGTCCATCACCTTTACCCTCAGCTTCTTTAGCAAGGCAGTGGTCGTCTTGGAGGTGTTTGGGGTCGTTATCATGTTGGAATACTGCCCTGCGGCCCAGTCTCCGAAGGGAGGGGATCATGCTCTGCTTCAGTATGTCACAGTACATGTTGGCATTCATGGTTCCCTCAATGAACTGTGGCTCCCCAGTGCCGGCAGCACTCATGCAGCCCCAGACCATGACACTCCCACCGCCATGCTTGACTGTAGGCAAGACACACTTGTCTTTGTACTCCTCACCTGGTTGCCGCCACACACGCTTGACACCATCTGAACCAAATAAGTTTATATTGGTATCATCAGACCACAGGACATGGTTCCAGTAATTAATGTCCTTAGTCTGCTTGTCTTCAGCAAACTGTTTGCGGGCTTTCTTGTGCATCATCTTTAGAAGAGGCTTCCTTCTGGGACGACAGCCATGCAGACCAATTTGATGCAGTGTACGGCGTATGGTCTGAGCACTGACAGGCTGACCCCCCACCCCTTCAACCTCTGCAGCAATGCTGGCAGCACTCATACATCTATTTCCCAAAGACAACCTCTGGATATGACGCTGAGCAAGTGCACTCAACTTCTTTGGTCAACCATGGCATGGCGCTGTATGGTCTTGGCCACCGTGCTGCAGCTCAGTTTCAGGGTCTTGGCATTGTAGCAAAGTGTCATTTCTTCAGTGTTGTCACATGAAAAGATATACTCAAATATTTACAAAAATGTGAGGGGTGTACTCACTTTTGTGATATACTGTATATACTGTATCTTAGTCTATGACGCTCTGACATTGCTCACCCAAATATTTATATATTCTTAATTCCATTCCTTTACTTTAGATTTGTTTGTATTGTTGTGAAATGTTTAGATATTACTGTCAGTTATTACTGCACTGTTGGAGCTAGGAACACAAGCATTTTGCTACACCGGCAATAACATCCGCTAAATGTGCATGTGACAAATACAATTTGACTTGATGCATGCACACACAAACACTCTCACATACACACACATTAACACCCCTACGCACACACACAGTATACCCCCCCCACCAAACACACACAGTAAGGTGTGTGTGTCAGAAAATGCTGTGCCCGCTATGATAAGAGGCTGACAATGACACTGTATAGTTAGTTATTAGAGTGGAAAAGTCTACCAATGTGAATAGCAGTCTGTGCAGGCCCAGAGTCCAGATTTACACTGAATTCCAAATAAGTCCGTGATAATGGCACTTTGTAGGTGTTTTTTGTTTTCCTTAAAACTACAGCGGCTTTAATAACTAAACAAATACATTAAAGAGGTGTTTTTTCTTTTTTACAAAACAAGCTGTCTTTGAGAAAATCCACAAATCCACTCAACTTTCACCACGGTTATGAATTCCTTTCAGATAAACACGGAGCGATACACAGAGAACCACGGCAAGCACGGAAATTGAAAGCCTTGATAGACAGCTCGGGGGCTTCCATCTAGAAAGGAACCAATCAGGAATGACATCCTACCAGACGTAGAAAGGAGTGAAAGGAGCAGTCAAGGGGGTTTCTCAGGGCTCCCCCTCTGGGGTTTTAATGAAAACATACTTTGACGGAGAAAGTCAGCAGAGCCAGGAGGGGCAAGAAAGACTCTTAACAGCAGGATGTCATGTGTGGGAGACGGCCGTGTGTCTGACCTCTCATTTCAGACTTTAATAAAGTCGGTTGTGTGTCCTTGATGCCTTCTGTCGCCTGGGGGTCTGGGGGATGGGAAGGGCTAATGGCTAAACAGAACAAGTGAAGAGGAGGCAAGCGTAAGGTGGTTCTGAGTAGGAGAAAGATAAGGACGCCTTTTTGTTGTACTGTGTTAAAGAGCAACTGCCTCTAAAAAGCAACTACTCGTTTTGAAAACGGGCTATCCCTAGATGATAGGATTTTTTTTTACGGAACGTAGGGTACTGTAACAGTTTTCCTTGGGTTGGGTTTATTTCATTCCTGCCCACATTCCCACAGCTGGCAGAACCCACGTAATCATCAATTCGGAGCGCAGCTGCAAGCGACCCGATCGTATTGCCCATGGTCAATTGTGACTTGTTTCAGGAAACTAGTCATATGTCGCGGGTCACTACTTCACAGGAGAGCCGTTTGAACGTAAACTTTTTTAAATCAAAATGTTTTTTTATAGAAATTCCTTCTTGAACATGTGAACTTTCATGTGCCTTAACAACAAACGTGTATGCAATCTGTAAATACAAATGATATTGTTAAATTACAAGCCTAGTTGGTTAAGCCACAAAAAAAAGCCAGCAACCTTCCCGCTAGCCATGATTGGCTGAGATAATGAGTGGGCTGGACATGCTTGAGACATAAGATTCGATTGGTCTGCCATATGTGTAGGTAATCCTGTCTAACGCTGCTTTTTAAAAATGTATTGCGTGGTAAAACTTAACAAAAGACTCCACTATGCAAGTATCCATTTCAATAGAATGTCACTGCACTCTCCTCTGAGTGTGCCGGAGCGCAGAATAACAAATGAATTTACAAACGCTCAACACCAGTTGAATATGGCCGGTGTCAGTAAACGTTGGCAAAAAAGCATAATTAAATTGTTGCCAAGAGTACAGTTACAGTCAACAACACTCTGGAAAACACGAAAAAAGCCTACCCAGCTCTGCTAGGGGGAGTAAAATGGTCAGAGTTTGGGTGGGGGCTAAAGCCTAAAATAATTCTTATGGCATTGCACACGGTCAGTGTGAACCAGAGTGACTTGACACAACGGGCCAAGCAAGCTGTACAAACAAAACAGAAACGACACAGGATGTCTTATTTAATGAAAGGGGTTGCAGACTGCAGTGAAGCGTTCATTCATGAATACAGGTAAGAGTCTAGCTACAGTTTCAGATATTATAAGTTTATAATTTTGTCAAAGTTATTTTCAGTGCATATTAAAGCTTACTGTTAGCTAGCTGAGCTGACTCGGCTGGCTGGCTGGCTCGCTAGCTAACATCACTTTCATGATTTGTGTGTAGTAATGTTCTCAGAATGCCATTCCACATTGCTAGTTATATCCTAATGTTCGCGAGCTAACATTGAACCTATTTGGTTTAGCTTGCTATGACAATCGCGTTGTATTGCTAGTACTCTATGGATTGGGATTAGGGTTCATTCTTTAGCTAGCTACATGTCTAAACAAAAGACCCCAAGTTAAAGTTTACTGTTAGCTAGCTAGCTGACATTAGATGACTGGCTCGCTAGCTAACATTACGTGTATGATCTGTGTAGCAATGTTATCTCAAAATTCAATTTACATTGGTAGTTATAGCCTAATGTTAGCTAGCTAACATTTAACCTATTTGGTTAACTTTAGGTAGTTATGACAATCAGTTTGTATTGCTAGTACTCTATGGATTAGGATTATGGTTCATTGTTTAGCTAGCATGTCTAAACAAAAGGCTCCACTTCGCCAGATGAGTACATGACTCATCAAGTTAGCCAGGTGTGTCTCATGGTGATTATGGCTGTCTATTGTATAATAATGCCAAAATATTTGCATCTCTTTCAGCATCAGTAGAACATTCCTCCACCAGTCATACACGGAGAATGGTCTAATGCCTCCCATCAGAAAGAGAGCTGGCCCATGCAAGCACAGGTTACACCTGAAGCATGAGGACGTAATTTAATCAACAACTACGCAGAGGATAATGCAATAGTATTACCAGGACGGCACCCAGAATACAAACACTGGTGGAAAGCTGCCGCCATCTTATGTGATAAAAGCATGTTTTGATAAATTTGATTGATCTCACGTAATTTTTGTTGTTATTTCCTGTTTTACAGCTTCGATGCCCTGGAGACTAGTGTCGCTAAGGAGCATTCGGACTCACCCGGGACCAGGTTTCAGCTGCTGCGCAACACTGAAATCATTCCTCCCTGCTGCACTGCGCAATACTGAAATCCTTCCTCCCATAGATGGTCTGTGTGTTACAAGCACCACTTTATTTCAGTTAGGAGCACCACTTTATTTTAAGAATGTGAAATGTCAGAATAATATTTGAGAGAATGATTTATTTCAGCTTTTATTTCTTTCATCACATTCTTAGTGGTCAGGGCTTTGTGATGGCCACTCCAATACCTTGACTTTGTGGTCCTTAAACCATTTTGCCACAACTTTGGAGGTATGCTTGGGTTTCATT